>NC_080180.1:57075488-57375488 GCF_950295315.1 Erinaceus europaeus | reverse complement strand
CTCTCATTCTTTCTAATCCCATATGAAAGAAATAAAATAAGTATCTAAAAGGGAAGAGGAGAAGTAGGGAGGGGAGAGGAGGGGAAGAGAGAGGAGAGGAGAGGAAGGGAGGAGAGGGGGGAGGGGAGGGGAGGGGAAGAGAGAGGAGAGGAAGGGAGGGGAGGGGAAGGGAGGGGAGGGGAGGGAATGGAAGGGAAGGGAAGGGAAGGGAAGGGAAGGGAAGGAAGGAAAAGGAAGGAAAAGGAAAGGAAGGAAAAGGAAGGAAAAGGAGGGGCCCAGGAGTGGCACTCCCAGTTGAGTGCACATGTTACCATGGGGAAGGACCCAGGGTTTAAGTCTTTGGTCCCCACATGCAGAAAGGAAGCTTCTTGAGTGGTGAAACAATGCTGTAGGTGTCTCTCTTTCTCTTTCCCTCTCTATCCCCCATTTGCAATTTCTCTCTGTTCCTACCAAATAAATAAATACATACATAAGGTATTAAAATAAGTTTTAAAGAAGTTACTTCCTTTCTCCTCTATCGCCAAGCTCTGAGAGCGTTCCGCATTCCACCAGACAGACAGGAGGTCTGGCAGGTTGAAGGGAGCCAGGGGTCACGTTTCTGCTGCTTTCATGCTCTCTGCTGATGAGCAAACCCATGCAGCCCGTTGTGGCTGAATCCCGGGCCTGGCTGTGAGCTCTGCAGGCTAGGGTCACAGAAGGCAATGCATTAACCTGGCAGTAGCAGCAATAGCAGCAACTTTCTGCTCATGGCAGACTTTTTATTATGATGGTTCCCTGCTGCCACAGCTCTCTGAAGCTGGCAGCAACTGGGAGGTTCTGAGCCAGCAGCTCCCTTGTTGACACAGTCCTGTGATTTGTGAAGTCCTTCCTATAAGCATGACCCTGTCAATAATTTAAAGCCATTACATCATGTTTGATAAAGTCCTTCCACTTAACTGTAATAGTTTTTTTTTTAAATTTTTTTTCATCTTTATTTGTTGGATAGAGACAGCCAGAAATCAAGAGGAAAGGAGAAGATAGAGAGGGAGAGAGACAGAGAGACACCTGCAGCCCCGCTTCATAACTTGTGAAGCGTTCCCCCTGCAGGTGGGGACCAGGGGCTTGAACCCAGGTCCTTGTGCACTGTAACATATGCGCTCAACCAAGTGTGCCACCACCCGGCACTTTGTAATAGATTTATTTTTCCCCTCACAAATGAATGACAGAGATTCCTCCAGCCGACTATGTACCTGGGATGGGACTGCTGAGTCAAGATGTATGACTAGGTAAAGTCCAAATGTTCCCTGAGCTGTTGTGTCAACTCACAGACCTTTAGAAAATTCGACCGACATTTGTTATTGGGGCTCTTCTAACTTTTTGCAAAATTGAACACCTCTTACTCATTTGCAATTCCCTAAACACTGATTTTTTATCTGTCGACTGGTCCTTCAGTTTTCTTTATTAGTAAACTGCCTGGTGATATGCTTTTTTAATTTCTTTGTCGGACTGCTTATCTCCATGGATTTATGGAGCTCTTTCTATTGTATAGATACTAAATCTTTGAAACTGTGGATACCATCTAGGAAGTAGCATACCTTTTCATTTGACTGATATCGTTTTTGTTATACCAAAAACAAAAAAAAAACAAAAACAAAACCCTCAAATGAATAGCTGAATTTATCACTTTCCTTCTATTGTCTACTTAGACATTTTATATAAGAAATCATTCCATTCTGGGGGCAGGCAGTGGCGCGCCGAGTTAAGTGCACATAGTAAAAAGCACAAGGACCCACATATGTATCCAGGTTCAAGCCCCTGGCTCCCCACTTGCACGGGGAGGGGGCGCTTCATAAGCAGTGAAATAGGTCTGCAGGTGTCTTTCTCTCTCCCTCTCTATATCCCTTCTCAATTTCTCTCTATCCAATAAAAATGGAAAAAACCGGCTACCAGGAGCAGCAGATTTGTAGTGCCAGCACCGAGCCCCAGCGATAAGCATGAAGCCAAAAAGCAAAAACAAAAAAATAAACAACAATAAAAAAAGGGAAATCATTCCTTTCTTATATGGCATAAAGATATTTTCTTATGTCCTCTTTGACAAGTTTTGAGCTCTTTCTTTTTTCATTCCTTCATTCTTTCTTTCTCTCTCTCTTTCCTTTTTCTTTTCTTTCTTCCTACTGCCACCAGGGTTATCTTTGGGATTCAGTGCTGGCACTATGAATCCACTGCTCTTGGCAGCCACTTTTCTCTTCTTTTTTTTTTCTTTGTATTTCATGATCTAGTAGGACAGAGAGAAATTGAAAGAGCGAGGAGAAATACTGAGAGGGAGAGAAAGAGAGACACCTGTAGACCTGCTTCACTGTTCATGAAGGGTGAGGAGCTGGGGCTCAAAGCCAGGTCCTTGTGCACTCAACCAGGTGTGCCACCACCCAGCCCTTGAACTTTTTCTTTTTGTATCCCTGTAATGAACCCAGAGCTCATTTCTGTAGATACACAAGACAGCAATGTGACTGTATTTTTTGCTTACTGATAGCCGGTTACTTCAGAACTGTTAATAAACAGGTCACCTTACCCTCCTGATTCTAGCTGCCTCTTGCCCTTCTCAAAGGTTCTTTAGTTTGTTTTATTGTCTTCAGAGTTACTTCTCTTTTTTCAAATTACATTATATTAGAGAAATAGTGATTTACAGAACAGTTATTGTCACATGGGTGCGATTGCTCACACTTCAGTGATAGGTGTCGGCACGCCAACCCCACCACCAACTTGGGGCCTCTAGCACCATCGAATACTGGATTCCCCATTCTCTCTCAGCCCCCTTCCCCTGCCCACCTTTTCCTCCCAGCCTCATGCCCTTGGCCTTTTTGCAAACGACTAGTTCAAGTTTCACCCTGTGTTTTTGCCTTTCCCCTCCTCGTTTCTTAAGGACAGAAACAAGTGCTGGCAAGGGGTATGAATTAATTCAAGCCCTCTGGAACATTGTTTGGAGGATATTAGAACATCGGGTCTACCCTATGACCAGGGAAAGAAAACAAAATCACCTGTCCAAAGGAAACAAAAACACCTATCCAAAGAAATATATGCACACCTATGTACATAGCAGCACTATTTGGAATAGGCCAAACATGGAAATAACCCAGATGCCCAACAGCTGATGAATGGCTACAAATGCTGTAGGATATATATATATATATATATATATATATATATATATATATATATATATATATAGTGGCTGATCAGCTATTAAATCAGGGCTGGGTGGTGGCTCACCTGGTTCAAGGCCACAGATTACCAAGCTAGAGGACCTAGATTCGAGCCCCTGCTCCCCACCTGCAGGGATTCACTTCACAAGCAGTGAAGCTAGTCTGCAGGTGTCTGTCTGTCTCTCTCTCTCTATTTACCTCTCCATCCTCTCTCAATATCTCTGTCCTATCTAAAAAATAAAAATGACTTAATCATCGCCTTTGCCTCATTGTGGAAAGAAACTGAAGAAATCCTGTTAAGTGAGATACATCAGAAACAAAAGGATGGATATGGAATGATCTTACTCATAGGCAGAAGTTGAAAGACAAGATCAGAAGAGAAAAAACTAAACAGAACTTGGACTGGAGCTGGTGTATTGCACCAAAGTAAAAGATTCTGGGGTGGGGAGTAGAGTTCATGTCCTGGATCATGATGACAGAGGTGGACCTAGTGGGGGTTGAATTGTTATGTAGAAAATTGGGAAATGTTATGCATGTACAAACTATTCTATTTTACTGTCAACTATAAACCATTTATCCCCCCAATAAAGAAAAAAAAATTTTAAATGAGGACAGTTGGTAGCTTACCTGGTTCAAGGACAAATTATCAAGCTCAAAGACCTGGGTTTGAGCCCCAGCTCCCCCCACCTGCAGGGGGTCCACTTCACAAGCGGTGGTCTGCAGGTGTCTGTCTTTCTCTCCCTCTCTATCTCCCCATCCTCTCTCAATTTCTCTGTCCTATCTGAAAAAATAAAAACAATTCAGTCATTGCCTTTGCCTCATTGTGGACAGAACTCAAGGAATCATGTTAAGTGAGATCAGCCTTAAGAATAAGGATGAATAATAAGTGTTTCTTTTGAAAATACATGTCTTCTTTGCTATGAAGAATTCTGCTAAGTGACATTTTCTTCATATACTACATGAAACTTTTTTATTTATTAGGTCACTGCTCAGCTCTGGTTTACGGTGGCATGGAAAATTGAACCTGGGACTTTGAAGTCTCAGGCATGAGAGACTGCGTCTACGGCCATACCACCCTGAACACGCCCGATTTCATCTGATCTCGGAAGCTAAGCAGGGTTGGACCTGGTTAGTACTTGGATGGGAGAGACTCTTTGCATAACCATTATGTTATCTACCTCTATGTGAAGCTTCTAATATCACTAAGTAGAGCTAGTGGCTCCTATCCTCAACAGACTACAATTAGTTGTTAGTAGAGAAATACTGATTCTTACTATGTATCAAAGTTTGACTTTAATCTTTACTTTGGATTTCCTTAAAGAGGAAGTCTTGGGGCCGGGCAGTAGCGCAATGGGTTAAGCACACATGGTGTGAAGCACAAGGACTGACGCAAGGATCCCAGTTCAAACCCCCAGTTCCCCACCTGCAGGGAGGTCGCTTCACAAGTGGTGAAGCAGGTCTGCAGGTGTCTTTCTCTCCCCATCTCTGTCTTCCCTTCCTCTCTCCATTTGTCTCTGTCCTATCCAACAACAAAGACAGCAATAACAACAATAATAATAACAACAAGGGCAGCAAAAAGGAAAAAAATGTTCTCCAAGAGCAGTGGATTCTTAGTGCAAGCACCGAGCACCAGCAACAACCCTGGAGGAAAAAAAAAAAGTCTTCACAGTCTCTGATATGAATGAAGAAGGAATGCATTCTTCTTACTGCAGACACAATAGACCTTAACTGATAATATCCTACACAACAAAGATCTCTGTTTTGCACTGTCATTTCACATGAACTCTGGGCCCATTGCATCTGTGTTTTTGGCAGTGGGTGGGCTATGAATCTATTCCAGATCTCTTCACATTCCAGAACCCCAATTAGAAGAGCATCCCCACCTCCCAATCCACCCCCGGGGTCCACAGCATTTCTCAAGACAGAGGGGAAAGAGGGCAGGAGTCAAGCATACAATGGTCTCAAATGTTAGGCTCACACACGTCCAGTTGGCCCGAGCAGCCCACTGCCAAGCTCAGTGTTGCAGAGACAAAGTGGAGAGGCTGAGTCTACAGATGATAAGTCGTGGACCTAATCAGTGAAACAACTTCATAGCAAGCAACCCAGGGAGCCAAACCCTAGTCTCTATAGCAACCGACCCAAAAGGTCAGGCCTTGGTTAATGACCACTGGCTTTTACTTCCCTCACTTCCTAAAGTGACCACTCAGCGTGCTTCACCTCTAGTTAGTCTGCCCCCTGCTTTGCTGTGCTGACAGCCTCCAGTGAGCAGGCCTGAAGGGTCCCAGTCTCTTTGCTGTGAGAGAACTTTTTCTGCCTTTGACCCATTTCTGTAAAACCTAAGTGGTAGAGGCTGTCCGCCTTCCTATATAGCACACTCTGATACTCAGCTTCTGGCCTCCCTTGGGTGGTCTTTGCTCATTTCCGCATGATATATTTCCCTGCTCTGGTGGCAGGATGGGATGGAGAGGATTACTACAAGCCCCGTGGCACTGAGTGTGGGGTGAATGAATAGTCCTGGGGGAAGTCAGCAGAGGGGACAGTACACGACCTGCCATAGGTCGCCTTCTAGAACGCAGACAGCTTGTTCTCTCCTTTCCACATGCAAAATAGAGTCCAGCTCCAAAAGCTGGACATTCAGGTTCCCCTGAGAGTCTCTGCTTCACCTCTGGTTAAATCTCCTCTCCCTCAAAGACATATAGACTCAAGCATGAGCTACTCACGCAAGTAGGAGAGGAGCTTGGAGAGAGCGAGGTGACAGTGCCAGGCACATCAGGAGGAAGAGTGGGAGGCACAGCAGTCATTGCCCAGAGCCATTCTAGACACCCCCCGCCTGCGCGCGCCCACACACACACACACACAGACACACATGCTACGAGGCCACATCCTCTTGGGGAGAAGGAGATGCTTCTGGCCAAATTGGGTGGAATCATTCCTTCCAGAAGTGATTCCTCAGTTCATTTTTGTCTCTAAGGCCCTTCCTTGACTCTGCCACCAGCCCATCTTCCAGTAACAAAGCCCCCCAGGTCTAAGAGGACTCTGCCCTCTAGCTCAGTAGTTAAATGGCCAGTTTTCCTCTGTGTTAGTTAGTTAATATAGGCTCCAGCTTGGTTTTTTTTTTTTTGGGGGGGAGGGATTTACTCTCCCAATATTCTTTCAATATATTTATTTATTTAATAAGTGAGAGAGAACTGCAGCATCATGGTGCCAGGGAATGAATGTGGGATCTCACCCATTGGAGTCCTGTGCCTACCCAATGAGCCACCCTGTCAGGTGCTCCATCTTTATTCTTTTTTTTTTAAGTTTTTTATTTTATTTTATTTTATTTATTCCCTTTTGTTGCCCTTGTTGTTTTTATTCTTAACCGTAGCAGCTGCTGATCTACATATGCTTTTGGAAGGGAAGGGAGGAAAGGGGAGAGGAGGGGAGGAGAAGGGAGAAAAGGGGAAGTGAGGGGAGGGAAAGGACTCCTTATTTGGGGCATTAGTAAAAAGTTGTAGGAGAGAAGAGCACAAACTCACTGAAGAAAAGTAACCTTTGTGGGGTGCAAAGTGCACCCCTCTCTCCTGGCCAACATCACCCACCCCCACCACCAGCAGCTGCCACTTTGGTTTGGCACGTGTGGGTGGCTTTGACTGTGTCCCCAGGTCCTCTCGAACCTGGTGCCTATGTGTTCAAGGGCACAGAAACACACAATTATAAGTGACAGCCTTGCATTTGACATCAAGCACAGGATGCAGAAATCCATGGAAATCCTGTCTAAACGAACAACCCCCCCTACCTCCACCTCCACCCCCACTCCTTGGGCCCTGCAGCCCTACTGGCGGTGAGTGAGCAGTTTAATTAAACTCCGTGCTGAAGTGAGCCAGCTCCTTGCGAGTGCTCCCTAGTGAGAAAGGGGCCTTAGGTAACCAGCCCAGAGGCCTGAGCACAATAAGTCCTTTCTCCTCCATGCAGGTAATTCCACAGCCCTTATGATGGAGTGTTTATATACTCCCTAAAGCAGAAACAAGCTGGTGAGTGGGCTTTTCAGGCATATCTCTCTCTCTCTCTCTCTCTCTCTCTCTCTCTCTCTCTCCCTCTCTCTCTCTCTCACTTTGTCTTTTCTTTTCTTCTTTAATTCCCCACACTGAGATCCTCTATAGCCAATCGCCAGTATTGGTGGGCTTGAAAAGGTCCTTAGGGCTTTCTCTCAACCCCTGCTGTCACACACCCAGCAGATGGCCCCAGCAGAGACCTGCCGGCACCCTTAGGAAGATGTTCCCCCCTCACCCTGCTGGCTTCCCATCACATCATGCTCAGCGGCCCACGCGTGCAGACCATGGAATGCTTCGCCACGCTCACCAACAGAGCTGTAGCAAAAGGCGGTCAGACACACACTAAGACTGCTCAGGGGAGTAGCAGGTGAAGGTGCATGGCAGGGTGTGCGCTTTTTACACTGAGCTATCTCCTGGACCCTATATATCTCCTGGACTGTCTAATATCTTGCTGTTCACAACTTAAGCCTTGACCAGTAATGTCTGCATCATCTGGAAACTTCTTTGAAAGGCAAATTCCCAGGCCCACCCCGAAGTACGGAATCTGCAGAGATCTAACAAGACTTCCAGACAGTTCATGTCACGTTTACATTTGAGAAGCACTACTGACGGTATAAGTAGCTGCGTGCCCTTGGCCCCTGGTGCCTGGAGGATCTAGTCACTGGACCTGAGATGTACTACAATTCATATTGCATTTTTCAGACCTGAGGACCTGATAGGCAGGCTCCGTGGATGCAGAAAACAAAATTCTTGCTCACCTCTTGTCTCTCTTTTCCACTAATCCAAGTATCAAGATTCCACTTAAAATTATCAATTTAGGGCTGTATGGTGGTGCACCTGGTTGATCGCACATGTTACAATGTGCAAGGACCCGGGTTCAAGCCCCCAGTCCCCACCTGCAGGAGGAAAGCTTTGCGAGTGGTGAAGCAGGGCTGCAGGTGTCTCTCTGTCTCTCCCTCTCTATCACCTCTTTCCCTCTTGATTTCTGGCTCTCTCTATTCAATAAATAAAGATGTAAAAAAAAGTATCTATTTAGTAGTCCAGGGGTAGCGCAGTGGATAAAGGGTTGGAGTCTCAAGTATGAGGTCCTGAGTTCCATCCCCAGCAGCACACTTACCAGAGTGATGCCTGGTCCTTTCTCTCTCTCCTATCCCTCTCATTAATAAATAAGTAAAAATATTTTAAAATGAGTAAATAAAAATAAAATTATAGATTTATATACAAAGGATGCCTGAATAATGTCCAATCTCTTCTTCCCATCACATGAAGAGCCTGCCCACTACAATGTGGGCTTGACCGTGCACAGTGAGAAGATGAGAGGTTAGTGCTTGCTCGGAGTTGTGTGGATAATAAACACTGGCACCATTTCCACCAGAGACGGACTCAAGGCAAGATGAAGGCCGACTCCCGGCTGGGGGCCAGGACATACGAGCATGCTAATGTTTGTAAGTGATAAGAAGGCTAACGTTACAGACAAGAGTTTACTCTCATGATTTGATCATTTGAGCAAGTACAGTATGTTCAGAGGCTTATCTACCCCACAGTGAGCACAAACCCCTTTGTGGCATTTCTCTCATTTCCTCGAAAAGCCTTTTCTGGAGAAGTTTCAGATCAGAAGCCAAAGAAAATCCAGCTCAATTTGCCCTGCTCCCCACAGAGCTGCCCATGACTGGAGGCTTTCATTCCCCCGCTCACCCACCTTCAGCCTGGCTGCAGGTTCCTCACAGCAATGTTTGCCCAGGTTCCAGCAGGAGAACGGGATGGGGGGTTGCGTGGGGGGTGGGTATTTGCTGGGCTGCTCTCCGCTAAGCCAGCAAGCTGCTGCTTTGTCTTTCTGGGCACTTGTTCTGCTTTGCTCTGTTGTGGTGCCTTTCCTTCCTTGCACACGACTGGAGAGACATACAGGCACAGATGAACAGAAGTATGAGAAAGCTAGCTGGGGGGAGGCCAGCAGACCTGTGATCACAGAAGCTCGTGGCCCTTGGCTTGCTCCTCTCACATGTGTGGCTCCTTATGACCTTCTCAGTGTCGTCATCCTGCACTCAGGCCTGTCTCTCTGCCTTTCCTCTGAACACATCACCGCTCCACTGCTTTCCCTATGAGACCTGTTTTGACTTCTGAGACATCCCCTCCAATTTCTACATAGCCTGATCTTTGCTCCGCTTATCCTGTCTTTCATTCCCCTTTTCTAGTGCCAGAATCCCCCTTCTATCTTCTGTAATGAGCTGGGTGGAAGTCCCTAAAAGGATATGTCTGTGTCCTAATCCCCAGAACTACGGATCTTATCTTCTTTGGAAATGGGTTCGTCTCGGGTGTGGTTAAGGGCCTTGAGAAGAGGAAACCATCTTGGACCATTCAAATGGGCCTTCAATTCAAGAACAAGCATTCTTACAAGAGAAGTAGAGAGGGAGAGGTGAAAAAAGAGGAGTCTGGATGTGTAGAGAGGGAGGCTGGGGCCAAGGGGTGGCCCACCGTGTTGTGTAAATAGTGTGAAGCGTAAGGCCCTGCACAAGGATCCTGGTTCGAGCCCCCAGCTCCCCATCTGCAGAGGGGGTCGCTTCATAAGCAGTGAAGAAGGCCTGTAGGTATGAATCTTTTCCTCTCCCTTGCTGTCTCCCCCTCCTCTTTCAGTTTCTCTATGTCCTATTTAAAAAATCAGAAAAATATATAGCCACAGGAACAGTGGATTCATAGTGCTGGCACTGAGCCCCAGCAATAACCCTGGAGGCAAAGAGAGAGAGAGGCAGGCCAAGGTGAAGACAGTGGCCAAGACTGGAGTGATAACGCCACAAGTCAGAGAGTACCAAGAAAACCCAGAGACCACCCCCCCCCCCCCCCGGCAGCTAGAAGAGACTTTATCCCCCCGCCCCCGCCCAGTCACATACAGCTCCTCAGACAGACTCAGCAACAAACATGCCTACCCAACTCCAAAGTTTCAGACTAGTCTCCAGAACTGAAAGTACTAGTTCCTGTTCTTTTAAGTCACTACATTTGGGGTAGTTTTTTGTGGCAACTTTTCTCTATTCATTTTTCTTCTATTTTTTATTTTATTTCATTGTATTATTATTATTATTATTTTCACCACAGCACTGCTCAGCTCTGGCTTATGGTGGTGCTGAGGACTGAACCTAGGACTTTGGAGCCTCAGGCATGGAAGTCTCTTTGCAGAACCACTATGCTGTCTACCCCCACCCTCTTCTTCTATATTTTCAACCTCTCTGTTCTCTATTTTCCTTTATCCACACAACAGCTTTCTTGCAGTTGTCTTCTCCCTTAAAATATTTTTTCACAGCCTGGGAGGTGATGCAGTGGTTGAGTGCTAGACTTCCAAGCACAAAGTTCTGAGTTCGACCCCTGAAGCCTCCAGAGTTATGCTCTGTTTCTCTCTCCTGCTTGCTTGCTCAATCTATCTTATTAATAAACAGATAAATAGTTTGTTTTTTTTTAATTCTTCCCTCCTTCCTGTGTCTTCAAGTAATACTTGCATATGGAGCTAGGGAGATAGCTCGGGGCAGAGCAGTGGACTTGCAAGTCTGAGGCTCCCACTGCCATTCCTAGGACTGCATATGCCGAGGTGAGTAGTGCTTTGATCTCCTCTTTCTTGAACAAATAAACAAGTGAATCTTTTTCTTAAGTTTCTGAAAATAATACTAGAATATTATATTTGCAACAAGGAGTAAAATGAAATTTGTAGATCTAGATCTTTTTAAACCAGGAGGCAGGAAGTCTGCATAAGAGAACATAAAGAGGTCTGGTTATAGACCCAAAACAGATTCTGAAGTCATATCTTTTTTAAAAAAAATTTTTTTTTCTTTTCTTTATTTATTTCTTCCCTTTTGTTGCCCTTGTTGTTTTATTGTTGTAGTTATTATTGTTGTTGTTGTTGTTGGATAGGACAGAGAAAAATGGAGAGAGGAGGGAGAAGACAGAGAAAGGGAGAGAAAGATAGACACCTGCAGACCTGCTTCACCACTTGTGAAGCGACTCCCCTGCAGGTGGGGAGCCATGGCTCGAACCGGGATCTTTACGATGGTCCTTGTGCTTTGCGCCACCTGTGCTTATCCCGCTGCGCTACTGAAGTCATTTCTTACAAAACAAACAGACAAACAAACAAAAGGATTCACCACACACACACAAAAAAAAAAGCTTAAAATATCACATTCTACATGGGCATTCAAAGTACAGTTCATGGGGCCAGGTGGTGGCGCACCTGGTTGAGTGTACATGTTACAAGGCACAAGGACCCAGGTTCAAGTCCCTGGTCCCCACCTGCAGGGGGAAAGCTTCACAAGTGGTGAAGCAGGGCTGCAGGTGTCTCTCTGTCTCTCTCCCTCTCTATCACCCCCTTCCCTCTCAATTTCTGGCTGTGTCTATCCAATAAATAAAGATTTTTTTAAAAAAGTACAGTTCATGTCTCCAGGAAACAGCTCACCTGGAAGAGCTCAAACTCCACCCGACTGCAGCTCCCATTTCAACCCTGGCCGGGCATGTGCTACAGGAGTGCTCTGGCTTCTCTGTTTCCATCTCCTTACCTCTCTTGGATAAAGTGAGTTCATGTGACATTAGTGAAATAAGTCTTCAGAAAAATTAAGTACGGCTCATTACACACACACACACACACACAGGTATGTAAGTCTAACCCTAAATCTTCCAATTTCGCAAGCCTCTGTTAAATCATGAGTAGTGAAAATTACAGAAATAAAAATAAAATATAGCTCAAATTATAACGATAGAAACAACTCTCATTTTATTATAAAAGTAAGCAGCCTTTTGTAAGGATGAAGGTGCGCGTGTCCCTGGGGATCAGACCGCGGTTAGAGCCAACTGTGACCACACAAGGGGCAAGGCCTGAGCCTGGGCCAGGGCCTGAGCTTTGTCAGCGGCCCAGCTCCCAAACTACAGACAGCTGTTGGTCCAGGGGAGAAGTTGTTTCCTGACGTGAAACTTGACTTGAGATGAAAAAGCAGGCAAGTCCTTAGAAATAGTCACCCACAGTTGTGTAACACAAGCCACTTCGAAAATAAAATGTCCAGGGCCATCTGCTGCAGAACTTTTTCTAAAGTGTTGTTTTGTTTTGTTTTGTTTTGTTTTTGTCCAAACAAGTTTCTGAGTCTTAGACTGTGAAAGCCATGGTGACTGGCAGAAGGATGTGAGTGCATGTGTAAGGTGAAGTCTGTGTTTGGTAGGGTGGTGGGTGGAGGCGATGTGGCACAGGGATTTTGGTGGTGGGCAAGGTGAATTGTACACAGACACATAGAGGTATGAAACCACACTCCTAAGATCTTATAATATTGTAAGCCGATGTTAAATCTGTTTTTAATGTTATTTTACTTTAATGAGAGATGAAGATACAGTGGGAAAGACAGATGATAGAAGATAGGTAGATAGATAGATAGATAGATAGATAGATAGATAGATAGATGATAGATAGACACCAGAGCACTGCTCAGCTCTGCCTTACGGTGGTGCTGGGAAAGAAACCTCAGAGCCTCAGGCATGAAAGTCTTTTTCCTATCCGTTATGCTCTTTCTCCAGCACTAAATCTATTTCCTAAGTGGGGAGGGGAAACCAGTTTAACTACGTTATGTATGAGAATCCAACCGTGGCTTTTCTAAGTGGGGAGGGAAACCAGTTTAACTACATTATGTATGAGAATCCAACTGTGGCTTTTCTTCCTGTTGCCTTAGAATCCATTTCGAGTTCGATCTCTGTGCTAGTGCCTCTGTGCGTTACTGCGCATGTGCTGGCAGAACATACCATTCCCACTTGATGACGTATCACCAACCAGGAAATATATTGACTCGGGCAAGGAGACAGCACAGTGGTTGTGCAACATACTTTCAGACGTGAGGTTCTGAGGTCTCAGGATCAGCCCCCCAGAACCACCATCAGTCAGAGCTGAGCAGTGCTCTGGTCCCACTCTCCTCTCTCATTAAAATGAAGTAGATTGGGGAGTCAGGTGGTAGCGCAGAGGGTTAAGCGCAGGTGGCACAAGCACAAGGACCGGCATAAGGGTCCCGGTTTGAGCCCCCGGCTCCCCACCTGCAGGGGGATCACTTCACAGGCGGTGAAGCAGGTCTGCAGGTGTCTATCTTTCTCTCCCCCTCTCTGTCTTCCCCATCTCTCTCCATTTCTCTCTGTCCTATCCAACAATGACATCAGTAACAACAACAATAATGACTATAGCAATAAAACAACAAGGGCAACAAAAGGGAATAAACAATTTTTTTATAAATGAAGTAGATTAAACATAAAAAATAAAACTACACTTTTGAAAAAGAAAAGAAAAAAAACCAAGTGACCACAAGAATGAGAAGACAAAGCAATCCAGAACTCAAGAACTCGAGAGTGGAGGCAGCTGAGAAACTGTAAGCTGCTCAAATGACTATCTCGGGAAACCATCTTCTTTACCAGAAAAAAAAAAAAAAAACAATTAAAGGAAACAGAGCACGCAGCTTCAGAGCTCAGCTTGTGCCTAAGCTCTTTGTGTGGGATTTTTTTTTTCCGTTCCAAACACATACCTTCCAGGACAAGCACAACAGCATTCCCGAAATCAAGTTCATCTTATGAGAGTGGCATGCAATGGATGAGGCTTTCCTTAAGGAGAGATGTGGATCAGGGCAACCAAGTGCATGGCTCCCATCCCACCAGGCCAAACTATTTCTACAGATCATGAACACCAGGACCACATTGCCAGGGAGAAGTGGAGATGCAGCATTGGAGACTGGGGCAGCGGGGGGATGCTTCTAGCAGGCTATGCTCTCCATGGACTGTGCATGAGACTCTCTGCTTTTCTGGCTGTTGGGCAGAAAGCACCAGTGCTGCTCTCATCACCTCACCAAATGTCTAGATGCCTGGCCTCACAGTATCAGCCTCTGAGCCCAGCAAACTCCCAAGTCCCTGTTACAATTCCATCAGAAACCCTTTCTGCAGCCAAGATGGCCCCTGAAGGTCACCTGGCATTTCTAGTTCTATCTTATTAGTCTTTGGCTGGCAAACGCTAGAAGAAGAAGAAGTCTTTGGCTAATAAGATCTGTTGTAGTCGATCAGATGAGCTACAGATAGACAATATTGTCTCTAAGGAAAAAACAGACTGTATTTAAGGACATTAATCTTGGGCTGAGAAGAAAGCTCAGTGTTCAAGCAAGGACTTGCATGCCTGAGGCTCCAGAGGTCCTAGGTTCAATCCCAGTACCACTGCATGCCAGAATTGAACAGTGCTCTGGTCTCTCTCCCTTATAGATAAATATGGGTTGGGGATAAAGCATAACAGCTATGCAAATGTTCATGCCTGGAACCTTGAGGTTCCAGGTTCAAACCCCAGCACCACTGTAAGTAAAAGCTGAGCAGTGCTCTCGCGCCTCTCTCTCTCTCTCTCTCTCTCTCTCTATATATATATATATATATATATATATGTGTGTGTGTGTGTGTGTGTGTGTGTATGTATATATATATTTCTGATATATACAGATCTTTAAAAAGAAAAGAAAAATTAGTGGAGGAAATAGCATAGTGGTTCTGCAAAAGACTCCCATGCCTGGGGCATCAGAAGTCCCCGGTTCAGTCTTCTGCACAACCATAAGCCAGAGCTGAGCTGGAGAAAAAAGCAGAGGAGAGGGGATGAGAGGAGAGAGGAGATTAGGGGAGGGAAGGGGAGGGGAGGGGAGGGGAGAGGAGGGGAGAGGAGAGGAGAGTGCAAAGCTAGGCAATGCAGGAAAAATAATTGCAATATTTTTAAACCAGAGTACTGCTCAGCCCCAGCTGTTCGTGGTACCAGGCATCAAAACTCAAATCTCTTGCATGCAAGTTCTGAGTTATCTTCTGCATATCCCCTGGCCCAAGTAAAGAAAATACTTGGGAGGGAGGGAAAGAGGGAGGGAGGGAGGGAGAGAGAGAAATGAATATCGTCTACGGCCATACCATCCTGAACATGCCCGATCTCATCTGATCTCGGAAGCTAAGCAGGGTCGGTCCTGGTTAGTACTTGGATGGGAGAAATGAATATCAATCTTTTGATTGAATCAAGATCATGCTCTACTTTGGGGGAAAGAGCAAGAGCAGAGAGAAGCCTATGTTTTCTCTAGGCCCTGATAACTGAATTGGGGCCGACCTATAAGGTGGGTGCGTGCAAACACTTGAGCTTTTAATTGACACACACCAGCCATTTGTAAAAAGCTATTTGGCAAGGTGTTTTGTTTTTTACCATTAGTGAAAGGCAGCTGAACAGTGAGCTCACTGTAGTCCTGCTTGAAAGTGATCGCTTTTCTGTACTTTTCCTCTGACAAATTTATTTTCCCTATATGCTTTTGTTGGCCAACGGCTCTGGCAGGACTTGGCTGACAATGAGCCGGATATGTGAGCTGGGGAAAATGCAGGACTCTCCAGCCTTGGCACATGGATGGGAGGGGCAGAGCAAGAACTCTGTACTCCAGCAGGACCCAGGAAAGCCAAATACAAAGGACATGCCCCACCATCTCCCAGAGAGAAGCACACATGCTCTTTCACACTAAGCCAGTGATGACAACAGCCAGCTGCCATGAGCTCCCTTAGCCGAGCTGGGGCCATTGGCCATAGATTCCTCTTTGCTCTTCTGCAGGCCATCCTATTAAGGGGTGAGAAAGGTGTGTTGTGATGATTCGGCTTCAGTCCAAGGCAGCGGAAGGGCTGGCCGTCAGCTCGGTCTGAGGACAGGAGGGGCAACACTCAAAAGAGAGTCTCCAGGAGCTGGGTGGTGGTGCACTTGACAGACTACAGCTGTTACAATGAGCAAGAACCTGGGTTCAAGCCCTGGGTGGTACACTTGACAGACTACAGCTGTTACAATGAGCAAGAACCTGGGTTCAAGCCCTGGGTTCCACCTGCAGGGGGAACTTCACAAATAGTAAAGAAGTGCTGTAGGCAATCTCTTTCTCTCTGTTTTCTCTTCTCTCTCGCTTTCTCTCTCCATTATCTCTTCTTCCCTCTTAATTTCTCTGTCTTTATCCAGTAAATAAATAAAAACCCAGAAAGACAGAAAGAGAGGGAGAGTCTCCGAAAGCATGGCATAGATTTGGAAGGTATTTGAACAGTCAGTACATCAAAGAACATATGGGAAGCTGAAGTGGCAAAGAGATCACAGCGTTCACTTTGAAATCCATCTTGTTTACTTAGTACTCGAACATTCAGTCCTAACAGTCCAGGAAAGACGACAGTGCTCCTAGACAGATAATAGGCGTCTGTTATTGTACTCCCCTGAACAGAGATGCAGACACTTGTGATTCAACTGCCACAACTCTGCCTGAGCGCACAGACAGGCACAAATGGTCACTAGCAGATCCGTCACCTCCACCAGAATCGGAGTGGCTTCATCCCGCTGGTGAGTGGATTCACTAACCAGCCTGTGATTACATCTAACAATAAACCAATAAGGCAACAACTGGTGCAACTTTTCTGGACCCAGATGCCTGAGAATTGTGACATGCTGAAAGTTCACCCCCCCACACACACACACATCTATACATACACACTGATTTCAAAGTATTTATAACAGAATGTCCACAGGCCTCCATAAATAGATCCAATCAAGGAGCTGACCGTGTGACAAGCCAAGCCAAATGTAATAGGTTGAGACCACACTTTCTACCTGCGTTTACTTGAAGACAACAACTCAAGTGAGCCCACCTGGGTAATTCTCCTAGTCTTATTCTTGGAGCTACTCCTGTGAGCCACAGATCTATGGTGGGTGTTGTTATGTGTTGGGCCCTGGAGACTAGGAACCTTGGCTCAGTACCATAGGGTCTATTGGGTTGTTGGAAACATCATGACGCAGTTTTGCATAGAAAAATGCAGAAAAAGGGAACAGTGGTGGTGCACCTGGTTGAGTGCACGTATTAAAGTGCACAAGGACCCAGGTTTGAACCGCTGGTCCCCACTTACAGGGAGAAACTTCACGAGTGGTGAAGCAGGGCTGCAAGGGTCTCTCTGTCTCTCTCCCTCTCTACCTCCCCCTCCACTCTCGATTTCTGGCTGTCTCTACCCAATACATACATATATACATACATACACACATAAATTTGTTTTTAAAAATGCAGAAAAACACGTCATGACTTTTCCAGTAGCCCAAATATTATCTTCCAGCTCCCTGGGCTTACTTTCAGATGGAGACAGGTACCGAGGGCGAACTGCTGAGCAATCTCAGGCTTGATGCTACTGCCTGGCTCTGTGAAGCCACACAAGTCACAGTCAGTTCAGCTTCGAGAGACTGGAAAGCAGGCTCCACCCCATGGGGTCCGCTGGCATGCAATCACACTGCAAATCGTATTAATTCTAGGGAGACATCAAGAATTGGGACCAATTTTTCTGTCAGTTCTCAATACTTTCCATGAACGCGGGTTAATTATTTTCTACCATGAAAATGGATATGGGTTAAACACAAAAAGGGAGCTTATATTATATTATAGAAGTGCAGAAATCAGTTATCAGGTTGACATGCCAGAAAATTCCTGTAGTAGAACAACCCTTGTCTACTGGCAAGCAAGAAATCGTCAAGCAGGGAATGCCACATCCTCCTGTGTGTCATCCTAGAGGGTCCCACAGCACGCTGCATGGACATCCCATAGGGCAACATGACCAC
Source organism: Erinaceus europaeus (assembly GCF_950295315.1). NCBI lineage: Eukaryota > Metazoa > Chordata > Mammalia > Eulipotyphla > Erinaceidae > Erinaceus > Erinaceus europaeus. The sequence continues at coordinate 57,357,663 of NC_080180.1, read as the reverse complement.
AAAGCTTTAAAAGACATCTGACTGAGAAAAATCCCCAACAGGAAATAGCAAACTCACAGGATACCTTGCAGGATGAGGTGACTAGACCAGAGGCTGTAACAGCCTCATCAAAAGTCAGCTGTCAGTAGGCAGAACATGAGTTGTGTCTTCTTCCCCCTAGACAGAACGGCAAAGTCATAGTGATGATGACAGTGACGATGGCGATGATGGTTTATCATAGGAAGTTCATAGTAACTGACAATAGGTGCTCCTAGTTTAGATCAAGCCCTACTAAAGGGTACAGTCGTGAATCACTTAGCAACGGGGTTACGTCCTGACAAATGCATCTCTAGCTGACTGCACTGCTGTGCGAACATCACTGTGCGCAGCCACACACACTGAGGCAGCACGGCCTGCTGCCACACACCTCAGCTACATGTCAGGATCCAACACGCGACCACAATCACATCTGCAGTTAATTGATGGCTATGATGTCGTTAAGTGACTGTGTATGTGTCTAGTTAAAAGACAGCTTCTGTGATGCCCTAAAGCTCTAATTCTTCCCCCAGAACCTCACTCACCCAGAGCCTTACTCCATCAGGGGGAAACAGAAACAGGTTGGGCGTATGGATCGACCTGCCAATGCCCATGCCCAGTGGAGAAGCAGCTACAGAAGCCAGAACTCCCACCGTCTGCACCTCATAAAGAATTCTGGTCCATATTACTATGTGGAAAATTGAGAAATCTTATGCATGTACAAACTATTGTATTTACTGTCAACCATAAAATATTAATCCCCCAATAAAGAAATTAAAAAAAAAATTCTGGTCCTGGTCCCAGGACTGGGAAAAATGTGAGTTTTATAAAGGATAGGGATGGTTCCTGCTGTCTTAGGGTTTAAGAAGGAAATAGACAGTTATTATCATAACCATGTTATTTGGAAATTTGGTTGACTTTGAAAGTCTCACTGTTAGGATTTTTTGTATCGCACAAGACCTCACCATGATTTATGTTGTTTAATGCTATTTACATATAATATATATTATATATAATATTATATGCTATTTACATATAATATATAATATAGAGACTCAGCTAGTTGCTTCTGGTCTCTCTGGTCTAAGATTATAGTTGATTTAATATTTCAGGGGGGAAAAAGTCATCATTGGAAATGTATTAACACTTGAAGCCCACAATTAAAATTCAATCAGGTTACCAGTTTGAAGCCTTAAGTGCTTAGATTAAAGGACTATATATTCAGAACTGAGGTCTATGCCTCAAAAAGTTTGAGGCATTCAATCTATTTCCCTCTTCATATTGATTAAATAGTGAATTATAAGGCTATAAATTAATAGAAGTGTGTATTAACACCACTCCTGTCACCAAAGGTCTTTGTCTCTCCCCCCAACCTCCTCTAGTGAAGCTGAAAATCTACCCTCCCCCCCACCAGTTTTTTGTTTGTTTGTTTGTTTGTTTGTTTTTTACCAGAGCACTGCTTAGCTCTGGCTTATGGTGTTGTAGGAAATTGAACCTGGGACTCTGGAGCCTCAGGCAAGAGTCTCTTTACATAACCATTATGCTATCTACCCCTGCCTGAGTTGTTTTTTGTTTTTTTTACTTTGGTGCAGTACTCCAAACTCAGTCAAATTCTGCTTTGCATTTCCCTTTCTGTTCTTCTTTCTCAACTTCTGTTTATGAGCGGGATCATCCCATAGTTGTCTTTGTCTTTCTGACTTATCTTAACATAATTCCTTCAAGCTCTATCCAAGATGGGTCAGAGATGGTGGGCTCATTATTCTTAATAGCTGAGTAGTATTCCATTGGGTATATATACCACAACTTTCCCAGCCATTCATGTGTTGTTGGGCACCTGAGTTGTTTCCAAGTTTTGGCTATAATAAATTGTGCTGCTATGAAATAGGTGTATACATATCTTTTTGGATGGGTGTGTTGAGTCCTTAGGATATATCCCTAGGAGAGGAACTACTGGGTCATATGGAAGGTCCATGTCTACTTGTGAGGGTTCTCCAGACTGCTCTCCACATGGCTTGGACCACTTTACTTTCCCTCCAGTAGTTTAGGAACCTCTAGGACATGGCTCATTTTTCAGCAGGCTTCTCTCATCCCATACCAATTGATACTGCATCTGCCACTCTAGAACTAATCAGTGCAAGCAGTACCACCTCAAAATGCTTCACTTTGGACTGTGTCCACAGACGACAGGCCTGTGATGTCAACCCTTTAGCTCCAATACTCTGGTGAGACCATTCCTAGCTCATAGGACTCTTTAATTCCATTTTGGACAGTGAACTGCCTAATAAAGCCCCAACACCTAGATATGAACAAGGGCCCAAGAGACAAAGCACATGTACACATGTATCCATAAGTTAGGGGAAAATATATACCTTAAAGCAAAGTAAACAACAGTTTTCAGAATAGACCCATTGACCAGTGGGATAGAATTGAGAGCCCAGAAGTAAGCCCCCACATCCTATGGATAGCTGATCTTTGACAAAAGTGTCCAGACTATTAAATGGGGAAAGGAAAGTCTCTTCAACCAATGGTGCTGGAAAAATTGGGTTGAAATGTGCACAAGAATGAAACTGAACCACTATATTTCACTAAGCACAAAAGTAAATTCCAGATGGATCAAGGACTTGGATGTTAGACCAGAAACTATCAAATGCTTAGAGAAAAATATTGGCAGAACTCATTTCCATCTAAATTTAAAGACTTCTTCAATGATAAGAATCCAACTACAAAGAAGACTAAGGCAAGAATAAACCAATAGGACTACATCAAATTAAAAAGCTTCTGCACAGCAAAAGAAACCACTACCCAAACAAAGAGACCTCCCACAGAAAGGGAGAACATCATTGCATACCATACATCAGACAAGAAGCTAATAACCAAAATATATAAAGAGCTCATCAAACTCAGCAACAAGAAAACAAATGACCCCACCCCAAAATAGGGAAAGAATATGAACAGAATATTCTACATAGAAGAGATCCAAAAGGCCAACAAATATGAAAAGTGCTCCAAGTCTTTGATTATCAGAGAAATGCAAATAAGGACAAGAATGAGATTCCACTTCACTCCTGTGAGAATGTCATACATCAGAAAAGGTAGCAGCAAAATGCTGCAGAGGTTGTGGGGATAAAGGAACCCTCTTGCACTGCTGGTGGGAATGTAAATTGGTCCAATCCCTATGGAAAGCAGTCTGGAGAATTATCAGAAGGCTAGAAATGGATCTATCTTATGATCCTGCAATTCCTCTCCTGGGGATAGATCTATCCTAAGGAAGTAGACAATGTGTGTATATCTATGTTCATATTAGCACAATTTGTTATATCCAAAACCTGGAAGCAACAACAGATGAGTGGTTGAGTAAGCTGTGAAATATATACACAATGAAATATTACTCAGCTATTTAAAATGGTGATTTCACCTTCTTCACCCCATCCTGGATGGAGTTTGAAGGAATCATGTTAAGTGAGATAAGTCAGAAATAAAAAGATGAATATGGGATGATCCCACTCATAGGCAGAAATTGAAAAACAAGATCAGATGAGAAAACACTAAGCAGAACTTGGACTGGAGTTGGTGTATTGCACCAAAGTAAAAGACTCTAGAGTGGTGGTGGGGGGGGAGAGAGAGTTCATGTGGCAGAAGAGGACCTTGTGGGGGTTGAATTGTTATGTAGAAAACTAGGAAATGTTTGTTATGCATGTACAAACTATTGTATTTTATTGTCGACTGTAAACCATTAATCCCCCAATAAAGAGATAAAAACACACAAAAAAATATATACAAAAAAAGATCCAGGAAGAACCATGGTGGTTCTCTTTGGGATGGGAGACACAGAACTTTGTTGATGGGCGTGATATGGAACTGTACCCTTATTGTATAATAATCATGTCAATCACGAGCTGAAAAATAAAGAATAAAATAAAATACTGATATAAAATAGGATAATGTGATATTAAAAGTGAACTGTACCCTTACTGTATAATAATCATGTCAATCACTAGCTGAAAAATAAAGAATAAAACAAAATACTGATATAAAATAGGATAATGTGATATTAAAAGTGAACTGTACCCTTATTGCATAATAATCATGTAAATCACTAGCTGAAAAATAAAGAATAAAACAAAATACTGAAATAAAATAGGATAATGTGATATTAAAAGTGAACTGTACCCTTATTGTATAATAATCATGTAAATCTCTAGCTGAAAAATAAAGACTAAAATAAAATACTGGAATGAACTAGGATAATGTGATATTGAAAGTGAACTGTACCCTTATTGTATAATAATCATGTAAATCACTAGCTGAAAAATAAAGAATAAAATAAAATACTGGTATGAACTAGGATAATGTGATATTAAAAGTGAACTGTAACCTTATTGTATAATAATCATGTAAATCACTAGCCGAAAAATAAAGAATAAAATAAAATACTGGTATGAACTAGGATAATGTGATATTGAAAGCACAAAAACATGGATTAAATAGCACCTTGAGAGTGGTGACATTATGTGAGGCAGCAGCCTTCTTTTTCTCCTGTGATATTTCACGAGGTATCCATTAAGAAATGTTCACAGAAAAATGATGCGGCAATTATTAGACATTCCCATTACCAGCAGAACTGTGGGAGGAAGAAGCAAACAGTCGTGAGCTGTGGACACTAACTATATTTACATAAAGCGTGGGTGGTCTTCAAGTGTGTTCAGTGTCTCCTCAAGTTAGCTCTTGTTAGAGAGAACTTTCCACTGAGACTGAATCATTGTCTCCTCAACCACGCTTTCTTTGCCTGTCCCTCCCCTCCCTCCCCAGAATTAGTCCTACTCCATCTTTATTTCTTTTTTTAAAGGACATAAATCTTTTAATGATATATTATCAAGGTTAAAAATAAAAGGTTGTGAAACTACATAACTACACACCCCCCTCAGCATTTTAGAAAGCAATGCCTGGGTAGGTATGCAGGAGTACCTATCAGTGTCATTGACAGCTGTTGATGTGCTAGAATGGTAATGATTTCTTTTTTTTAAATTTATTTATAAAATGAAAACACTGACAAAACCATAGGATAAGAGGGGTACAACTCCACACAATTCCCACCAGCAGAACTCCAGATCCCATCTCCTCCCCTGATAGCTTTCCTATTCTTTATCCCTCTGGGAGTATGGACTCAGGATCATTATGGGGTGCAGAAGGTGGAAGGTCTGGCTTCTGTAATTGATTCCCTGCTGAACATGGTTCAGCGTTGACAGGTCGATTCATGCTCCCAGTCTGACTCTATCTTTCCCCAATGGGGCAGAGCTCTGAGGAACTGGGGCTCCAGGACACATTGGTGGGGTTGTCTACCCAGGGAAGTCTGGCCGACATCATGGTAGCATCTGGGACCTGGTAGCTACATAATGAGGCTGAATGGTTGACATTCCATGACTGATGTCTCTGGACACAGTCCAAAGTGAAGCCTGCCAAGGTGGTACACATTGTATTGATAAGGTTGGGATCAGCAGATGCAGTATTAGTTGGTATGAATTGAGAGAAGTATGCAGGAAAGTGAGCCCCACTCTAGAGGTTCCAGGGCTGGGGGAAATACGGACTTTATAGAGGAAGTGGAAGGTTCTTTCTGTCTTAGGGTTTAAGAAGGCAATAGAGAGTTATTGCTATAATCAAATTATTTGGCAATTGGGTTAACTTTGAAAATACCTTTGTTAGTATTTGCTATTATCATACATGACTTCACCATAACTTATGTTCTTTAACATTATTTATATATAGCTGTATCTTATAAAGTAATGCCACAAGTTGCTTCTGTTCTCCCTGGTCTAAGCTTTTAGGAGGGTCAACATTTCAAAGAACAAGTCATTATTAGAAATGTATTCACAATTTGAGGCCACTGTTAAAATTCAGTCTGATTACATGTTTGAAGTCTTAAGTGCTTTGACTGAAGGAACATATACTCAGCCTATGGTCTGTGCATTAAAAATAAACCACTGTTTCATTAATATGAGAGGGGGAAATTGACTGAATGTCTCAAACTTTTTAATGCACAGACCATAGGCTTTAATCCTGAATTCAGACATCAGTCTGTGCTAGCATTTCCTAGCACCACTTCCTTCCATATCCCACAACGCGATTCCATCACTGCATGTGGCACATCATCCAATAGGTCAGTCCCATCAGTCTTCCTCCCAGTCAAAGGCAAGGTCCCTACTATTTCCACCAAGTGAATGCCTGACACCTAGACAGTGGCCAGTGGTTGCTCACGGAACAAACAGGTAAGAGGATGGTATACAAATGAAGATGGGATGGAAGCAGTGTGAGAGAAAAGATGCTTAACCACTCTAACTCATAGCCCAACTGGAAGGTTTTCTCGGGGAGAGAAATCGTATTTTCCACTGTCCCTGATTTATAAGAAGAGAATTGTTGGCAGATGCTGGCCATTCTCAGCACAGTCTATCTTCACAGAAAAGCACACACTGTAACAGCTCGTCAGTGTGATTCAAGAAATGGCTTCCACAACCAATGGAACTATGAGAAAGAAGCCTTGAGGAACTTGACGTCCTTCGACTAGAGCTACGGAGGAAGGAGAGATGCAGGCTCTCCTGATTGTGACTGCTTTACAAATCAGTGTGGAACGCCTTTGGGAAAGCGGGTGAGGACCATGTGTGTAGTAAAGACATATAGATGTGACTGGCCAAAGCAGAAGACACACTCAAGGGACAGTGCTCAGGGATTCACTGGCAATTTGGAGAAAGCTTCCAACCTGTGTTTCACTGGGATAAATGAACTGAAAATATGTTATTGTTTTGTGCTCTGTTTTGACAAAATGGGTAAATCCCCTATAAGAATAAGATAGAAATAGTCAACAGAAACCAAAATATTCATATGCAGAATAAAGGGCAACTGGCAAGTAAATCTTAAGGACAAAAAAATAAATAAATAGAAACAAAAAACCTGGGGTGGGAAGAGGGCAAAACTGAGTAGATTCTCAGCATAATGGATCCTTCTCATCCAGGGATGACTGCCCCCAGGGGAGACATTAGGCAGTTTGACCTTCAGGATTGGGGGGAGGGGGGACTAGTAGCATCAACTTGATAGAAATTAGGGATGCTACTTTATACAAAATGGGAAATGGCAGATGTTGGAGAGATTTTCAAGGAAAGGGAACTTTGCTTCACTGCTGGTGGGAGTGCAAACTGGTGTAGCCCCTTTGGAAGACTGTATGGAAAGGGGCTGGGCAGCAGAGCAGTGGGTTAAGTGCTCACGGCGCAGTCCAAGGATGGGCGCAAGGATCCCTATTCCAGGGCCCGGCTCTCCACCTGCACAAGCGCTAAAGCAGGTCTGCAGGTGTCTTTCGCTCCCCCTCTCTGTCTTCCTCTCCTCTCTCCATTTCTCTCTGTCCTATCCAACAACAAATCAGTGGCAACAATAATAACAACAACAATGACAACAACAAGGGCAACAAAATGGGAAACCTGGAGCAGTGGATTCTCAGTGCAGGCACCAAACCCCAGCAATAACCCTGGAGGCAAGAAAAAAATAAAAGACTGTATGGAAAGTCCTTCAACAAATAAACATGGAATTACCTTATGACCCAGCAATATGACTCTTGGGTATTTATTCAAAGGACACTTCTTCTTCTAGCGTTTGCCCTTCTTCCGTAGCCAGTTAATGGCTTTGAAAGTGACTGGGATCCGTGTAGATTCAGTCGGCTAGGAAGGATCGTCAGTTTCCCCAATGAATGGGTACTCACGGGATGCACCACGGGAAGGTCGATCCAATGCATCCCAAAGGACACTTAAACACTAATTCAAAGGGACATATGCACCCTTATGTTCATAGCTGTATTATTCACAATAGGCAAAGAGTGGAAGCAGCCTAAATGTTCATGGACAGATGACTGATTGGCTAAAGAAGTTATGGGATATTTACTCCATGGAACACTGCTCTGTAATCAAAAAGGTGATATTGTGTCCTATGGGACAAAATGGATGGAACTGGAGGTGATTATGTTCAGCAAAATAAATAAAGAGATGAAAGACATGGATGGTTTCACTCCTTTGTGGAATCTAGATAATGATAGACATGAACTTGTAATCAAACAAACAGAAGCAAATAACCTGATTCTAAGCCTTTGTGAGAATTATGGTGGTATCATTGGGAGGTGTGAGGATGGGGACACAGATCTTTGTATGTAATTACACTCTGTAATCTTACAACCGTGTAACCCACTATTCATCACCAAAAAAGTAAGAATATTGTTCCAAACTGTACTCTTCATCTTGTAAGTCAAAATCTACACACACACACACACACACAAACACACAACATATATATCCAAAGGACTGGGAATGTATCTCAGAGGTAAAATGTATGCTTTTTGCATGTTTGAGGCCTACGTTTCAATCCCTAGCAAGCCCCCTCCCCCCAAAAAAAAGACTATTGCATCCTATCTAGGTCACTCTTTGGAAAGTGTACGATATAAATGATTGAAAACAGAGGCTCTTATAATCACTTTCATCTTGCTCTTCTGCTATGCAAGGAACATTTTGCTGTTACTCTGACTCCCACCTATTTAGAAGATCTGGAAATAATTCCTGCCTTGTTTTGAAAGTGAATTCTGTGTCTTGGGTTAGAATCAAGAAAATCTAAGATTTCTGGACCAAAAAAAGAAAAAGAAAAAGAAAAGAAAAACTCTGACAAATCCAGTGTCTGATAAACACACTATTAAAGAAAGCTGAATAAATTTTAAGCTGAATGTTCTGGAGAAGTCAGTCAGTTCTCAGTTATATGCTAAAAGAAAATCTCTAAAAGTTTAGAAATAGAGACAAATATACTGAAAATACAAATACCACAAAGCTCCAAATGAGTAAGCCAAAAATCTTACATTACTGACATCAAACTCTCCCAGACGCTTAGCAAGTTTTAATAATACGCATTTTAGAATTTTACAGTTCGAAATGTGGGGGAAATGAAGAATGAGGGATTCCAAAGCAAAATAAACAAATCTTCAAGTCACTTTCGAGCAGACAACAGCAAGCAGAGGGATCATTTGATGGAAATGAAGTTAGAAGTGATCATTTTTTAAAGTGGGAAATGACAAGCGAGTTTTTGTGGTGAGAAGAGTTTATTTTCGTGAAGCCACATTGAACAAAATGACACAGTGGAACCGTTTTGTGTGGTCCCATCCCTATTTCCATTGGAGAGTCACTGTACTGACTCCAGCACATGCTTTGCAGCCAAATATGACAAAATATTGCTTTAAGCAAAAATGTGTGTAAAATATTGTTTATTATTTACATTTCAAAACCAGCATTACATTCAGAATAAGAACTGCATATAAGACACACCCTAAGAAGGTATTGCCTGTGCTACAGTCTCAACAATTTCTAAATGCTCTTTAGTGAGAGAGTTTAACTTACAACGTTTTTAAACTCATGAACCTGCTCAAAGTGAGTGTCACACTCTACTTTGAGAAGATACTGTCTCATAACCGAAAGAACATCATTTACACTGTTACAACAAATGTTCCATGAAACCGAGAACCATGTAGGGAGTCTTCAGACAAGTCCTGTGGACTTCTAGTCAGTAGTTTCAACCTATTCCCAACAAAACCTTTTTTTCCCCAGAAATGCCAATACAAAAATGAAGGTTTTCCTTCCCCGGGCCAAGGAGCGATGCAAAAACCCAACGGTGTCAACCCTTGAGTAAGCAGAAAATTAACCATGGTCAGCATGTTTCCACTCAAAGCCTTTCTCAAGCCTGAAAAATCCCTACCATGATACCCTCTTCTGGTCAGGTACCTCCCAGCTCCTCTCTGGAACTCCTTCTGCAGTGAAGCTCAGCTCCTGTCATTTAAAATTGAAATTAAGGGGCCAGGTGGTGGCGCACCTAATTGAGCACACATTACAATGCGCCAGGATCTGGGTTCAAGCCTTCAGTCCCCACTAGGAAGGGGGAAGTTTTCAAGTGATGGAGCAGGGCTGCAGATGTCTCTCTCTCTCTCTCCCTCTTTATCTCCCCCTTCCCTCTCAATTTCTGGCTGTCTCTATCCAACAAACAAAGATTATAAAAAAATTTAATAAAATAAAATTTGAAATTAAAATTAAATTGATTTCAAGTTCAAATCCATATTTACTCGTTTCTTTCTTCCCTACTTCCTTATGTGCCTCTTCCTTACTATCTCTTCAGGTTTACTTTTCATCAATTGATTTAATGTAGCTTTTATTTGTCTCTTTTTAATGTTTTATTCTGTTTATTTACTTATGTTGGATAGAGACAAGGAGAAATAGAGAGAGATGGGGAAGATAGAGAGGGAGAGAGAAAGAGAGACACCTGAAGACATGTTTCACTGCTTGTGTAGTTTCTCTCCTGCAGGTGGGGACTGGGGCCTTGAACCTGGGTCCTTGTGCACTGTAACTTGTACGTTCAACCAAGTGCTCCACTGCCTGGCCCCATCTAACATGCAATGTGACCTATCCTCATGACCTTGTTTTTCTATTTCTAGAAGTTTCCACCAGTTATTTCTCAAATCTATTTTTCTTTATTGATTGCATCTTTAGAATTTTAATTTTTTCTATGCCCTAGGTTATTTAATGTAAATATTGATGGTGATTTTTTAAAAATATTCTCACTGTTTTAATCATGGAAGGACAAAATTCTGGCCAATGAGTGAAGTGTGCTGTTCAGAGTCTAGCCTTCTCCTCAAGTGAAAAACATATCTCTGCTGGGGAAGAAAAAAAAAAAAAAGAAAAGAAAACCTGTTCAATCAAACAGAATTAAATAGCCAAGTTAAATACTTCAGAAAGACAAATCAGCTAGAGATAAAGAAGGAAATTAAACACAGGTGGTAGATGGTGTCCTGTCCCATCTTTGTACAGGGCAGTTACTTTGCCAACCCTTCCTTTATGGACTTTCATATTAACCTCTGCAGTGATTTACACTGTACACCAGCAGCTAACGTTCAGCCCCCAGAGTTCTGGTGACAGTGGTGTCATAGTACCAGATGAATGAACTACACCTTGAGATAAAATAGAGTCCCGCCTGCAAGTCACTTGTGCCTCAGAGGATTCTGCTCATTAAACTCTGAGAAAAGTTCAGAGAAACATAAATATCAAGAAAAGCTGCCCTCAAAAACCAGCATCAAGAGAACCAGCGAAAGAGCTCACTTGGATAGAGCACTGCTCAGCCTTGTGCATGACCCAGGCTCAAGCCTGGCCCCCACTGCAGTGAAGGAAGCTTTGGTGCGGTGGACTCTTTCACTCTACCTATGAAAAATAAATAAATAAAATAAAAAGTAGCACAAAGTAACAACAGATCTTTCAAAAAGTCAGTGTTCTGGTACCTCTCTTCCAAGTTCCCTTATAACAAGAGCAGAAGAGAAGACACTAAGTAGAACCTGGACTGGAATTAGTGTATTGCACCAAAGTAAAAGGCTCTGGGTTGGGTGGGTGGGGGAGGAGAGCTCAGGTGCTGGAACAGGATGGCAGAGGACCTAGTGAGGGTTGAATTGTTGTGTGGAAAACTGAGAAATGTTATGCACGTACAAACTATTGTATTTACTGTCAGCTGTAAAACATGAATCCCCCAATAAAGAAATTAAAAAAAAAAATAAAAGAAAAAAACAATTTAAAAAGAAAAATAAAGTTCTGTTATAAACAGTAATTGCTAGTTAAAGATCTTCCAGTGTTTCTTATTATGGTAAAAAATACACAAGAAGCTGGCCGCCACCTTAGCCTCTGATGCATACAGTTCTGTGGTAGGCAGTGCATTCACAGCGCTGAGTAATCATCACCACCATCTATATCCTGCAAAACTGAAAATCCATACCCATACCAACTCTCCATTCACCCTCTCCACAGCCCTGGGTAGCCCCATTCTACTTTCTTTCTATGTGCATTTGACTACGTTCTATGGTAAGTAGATGAAATCAGAGGTCTGTTTGTCACCTGTTTGTTTCACTAAGTATCATGTCCACAATATTTCTATGTGTTGAAATGTGTGTCAGAATATCCTGCCTTTCTAAGGCCATATAATATTTCATTGTATGTAGATGATCACACCATGCTTTCTGAGAAATCATCTTAAGGTCAGCTCAGTGTACAAATCTCTACAGATACAGACAAGACGGAGCAGCCCACTTGGAACTATCATTGTGGATGTGGACCGTCATTTGCCCAAGTGTCCTTAAACAGCACAGAACTCACACATCACAGCTTGTTTGCTGTCTTATCGTCAGTGGACATGTGGGCTGCTTCACCTTTTATCTGCTGTGACTAATGCAGCTATAAACATGGATATAAAAGTATCTCTTCAAGATCCTGCTTTCAATTATTTTGAGTGTCTACTCAGAAACAAACTTGATGGACCGTATGTTAATTCTGTTTTTAATTTTCAAAACATGGCTATACAACTTTCCACGGCAAATCAGCCATTGCACACTCCCACCAACAGTGCACAAGGGTTCCAATTTCCCTCATCTGTGCCAGCACAGGTGTTTGTGATTTTTGCTTATGATTATATCGCTACAACGTGTGAGGTGGTGTCTTGTGGCTTCAGTTTGCATTTCTCTGGTGATCCATGACTGATGTTGTGGATCTCCACTGCCTACACATATCAACTTTAAAGGAAAGCTATTGGGGCCTTTTGCCCATTTTTGAATCAGGTTTTTGGGTTTTTATTTATTCAGTTTTAGAGGACTTCTCTATATCTAAGAATACGAATCCCTTACCAGATACATGAATTGAAAATATTTTACCCCTATACAAAGTGCCTTTTTTTGTTGATAATCCCCTTTGATACTCAGAAGTCTTTAATTCCATTAAGTCCAATTTGTCTTTCACTGCCTATTTCACTACAAGATGTCATATATGAAAAATTATTGCCAAATCCAATGTGGTGAACCTTTCACCCTGTTTTGGCTTGAGTTCGTCACTTTTAGTTTGTACACTTAAGATATTGATTTCTGGGAGTCGGGCGGTAGCGCAGCGGGTTAAGCGCAGGTGGCGCTAAGCACAAGGACCAGCGTCAGGATCCCGGTTCGAGCCCCCGGCTCCCCACCTGCAGGGGAGTCGCTTCACAAGCGGTGAAGCAGTTCTGCAGGTGTCTGTCTTTCTCTCCCCCTCTCTGTCTTCCCTTCCTCTCTCCATTTCTCTCTGTCCTATCCAACAACAACGACATCAACAACAACTACAACAATAAAAAAAAACAACAAGGGCAACAAAAGGGAATAAATAAATAAATATTAAAAAAAAAAAAAGATATTGATTTCTGTGTGTAGTGTTAAGTCCAACTTACCCACTTGCCTGTGGGTTTTCAGTTTTCTCAACACTATTTCCCACTGAATGGTCTTGGCATATCTAATGTCTTGACCATACACTAGTTTGTATTTCTGGAATTTCTTTTCTATTTCATTGGTCTAGATGCCAGTACCACACTGTTTTCATGACTGCTCATTGTAGTTAAGCTCTTTTTTTAAAAGAAACTTAATATGTATGTATGTTTTATTTGTTTACTTATAATGAAAAAGAAACAAATCATCAATCTGATACATGGTGTGCCAGGGACCCTCATGCTTCTAAGCCCAGTGCTGAAGACCCACTGGTTTACCTCCCAGGCTGCTTGTAGTTAAGTTTTGACATCATTAAATAGTCACCCTTCACGTTTCTTCTTTTTCAAGATTTAAAAAAAAAACTTTTGAAATAAAAAATTATCTCTTGGGTTTCGGGCAGTAGCGCAGCAGGTTGAACATAGGTGGCACCAAGCGCAAGGACCGGTGTAAGGATCCCAGTTCGAGCCCCCGGCTCCCCACCTGCAGGGGAGTCACTTCACAGGCGGTGAAGCAGGTCTGCAGGTGTCTGTCTTTCTCTCCCCCTCTCTGTCTTCCCCTCCTCTCTCCATTTCTCTCTGTCCTATTCAACAACGACGACATCAATAACAACAACAATAATAACTACAACAACAATAAAAAACAACAAGTCAACAAAAGGGAAAATTAATTAATTAATTAATTTTAAAAATATCTCTTCATTTATATGAGCAAATTAATGAGAGAGAAAAAGCCTAGAACACTACTCAGCTCAGACATATGCAGTGCTGGAAGTCAGACCTAGAACTTTTTTTTAAAAATAATTTATTTCTATATTGGGGAATTAATGCTTTACATTCAACAGTAAATACAATAGTTTGTACATGCATAACATTCCCCAGATTCCCATTTAACAATACAACCCCCACTATGTCATTCATCATCTTTCATGGACCTGTATTCTCCCCACCCACCCACCCCAGAGTCTTTTACTTTGGTGTGATACGCCAACTCCAGTTCAGGTTCTAATTGTGTTTTCTTTTCTAATCTTGTTTTTTCAACTTCGGCCTGAGAGTGAGATCATCCCATGTTCATCCTTCTGTTTCTGACTTATTTCACTCAACATGATTTTTTCAAGGTCCATCCAAGATCGGCTGAAAACGGTGAAGTCACCATTTTTTACAGCTGAGTAGTATTCCATTGTGTATATAGACCACAACTTGCTCAGCCACTCATCTGTTGTTGGACACCTGGGTTGCTTCCAGGTCAGACCTAGAACTTAACGCAAGTCCTGTGCTCTGAAGTTGAGGTAGCTTCACTTCAAGGCTTATTTTAAAAAGAAAAATAAAAAAAACATGTATTTTTTAAATGAGAGACGATACCACAGCTCCACCCTATTATATGAAGTATCAAGGATGGAATCTGCGGTGTCACACGTGCAAGTCCTGCCTTCTACCTACTGAACACCCCTCCCTCGTCACTTTCACCCAACTGTTGTAGTTATTTTGGTTATATGAGAGTCTATATGAATCTCCGGATAAACTCTTCTTTTTCTGGGAAAAGGAAGTCATTGTGATCTTGATAAGAAGTTCATGAAATCTCTAGGTCACTGTGAGTCGTACTGACATCTTAACAGCAGTATGTCTTCCAGGTCATGGACATGGACTGTGTTTCTGTTTATTAGATATTCTTTGATGTCTTAGTTTTCATCCAGCTTTCCTTTGTTATTTGTCACCAATTTCATCGTGTTGTGGTAGAATTTATTTTGTATAATATCTATATTTTAAAGGTAGTTCACTCAATTCATAATAATGTTCACACTAAGGTTAAGAGGCATATATATATATATATATATATATATATATATATATATATATATATATATATATATTTGTTCACTGCTGTATATTCAGTGTCCAAGACAGAACTGTGGTACAATGGCCCTAGACGTAGTTATTGAGTGAATGAAGGCCTGAATGGATCAGTCACACACACTGCACATGTGTCTCAAAGTAGAGCATGTGTTACATATATGTGTATATGTATGTATGTATGTATGTATGTATGTATATGTATATATCTTCCTTCTTTTCTTCCTTCCTTCCTTTCTTCCTTTTCTTTCTTCCTTCCTTTCTTCCTTCCTTTCTTTCTTTCTTTCTTTCTCTCTCTCTCTTCCTTCCTCTATTTCTTTTTTACACCAGAGCAATGGTCAGCTCTGGCTTATGGTGGTGTTGGGGAATTGAACCTGAGACCTTTGGAGCATCAATTTTAAAAGCATTTTTGCATAACCATGATGCTATCTCCCCAGCTCCCCCAGTTCAATAATTTTAAGAATTACAGAGTTGCACGTTTCGCTGTGAACTGAGGGGTATTTTTTTTTTAAGCTAAAGCAAGTTGTTAACAAAACCACCTGTTTCTACTTGGAAGAAATTCTTGAGTGTAAATGCTTTTATATGGAATACTGCCTCATAACATCATCAAAAACCATGGCCTGACCTCACATCGTTACTCTAACATACAAATATTATTCCTAGTGATGCCAGAATCTTGTGATTCAAGATGTGGAATGAGAGGGAACAGAAGAGAAATACTCAAGTAAGAGACACTTACATACAATACATGTGAAATCTAGACTGTCAGAGAGCTGTAATACATGCTCTACCTTGAGACACATGTGCAGTGTGTGACTGATCCATCCAGGCCTTCATTCACTCAATAACTACGTCTAGGGCCATTGTACCACAGTTCCATCTTGGACATTGAATATACAGCAGTGAACAACAAAAAAAAAAAAAACAACCAAGTTTCTTTCTCACAGAGTCTACAATTACACAAACATCTGTAGATACGACAAATAAATCACCCAATATGGACAAAGGTAATACATATAGAGAGAAACAATAGATGAGAGAAAGGGAGAGGAAATGGAGAGTGTTGGCATGAAGGAAAGGGCTGTTGTTTCTTTGGCAGTGTGTAGGGAAGACCTCATTGTAATTCATCGACTACTTTTAAGTCACGGTTTGTTCAGCCAGTAGTCAAACCTTCCTTTCACTCCCTTAACATGCAATACCCAAATTAGCCCAACTTTCTCCATCTGGAGACTCTTGTGATCTTTTTTTCTTATTAAATTAAAATGCACCCAAATGCTGTGCTTATTGCTTAGTGGGCCGGGCAGTTTGATGTCCAAAAACCTGAATAAATACCCTCCCGCTCCACCCCCACAGGGCACGCAATTATTCCAGCAATTCTTTAAAGGACTTGTTAGAATGCCAAAATTGTGCCACAGAAAACACGTCAAATAAAGATTTAAGTTTTCTTTA
The DNA here is from genome assembly GCF_950295315.1 of Erinaceus europaeus. Taxonomy (NCBI): domain Eukaryota; kingdom Metazoa; phylum Chordata; class Mammalia; order Eulipotyphla; family Erinaceidae; genus Erinaceus; species Erinaceus europaeus. The sequence continues at coordinate 57,341,034 of NC_080180.1, read as the reverse complement.
TGAAAAAAAAAAGTGTTTAACGAGGGTTTATGGGGTTTTATAAAAACACCTTAACACCTTACAGACCTAAGGGGGGAAAAAAAGCTCTATTTAAATAGCATATGCACCAATAGCAGACCACCCAATGCTGATGACTAGAAGCCTCAAACAGACCCATCCTTGGGAACTTGTGTGGAGACCCTAATTTTATGGCTGTTTTAATTGTATTTGGGTTATTACCTCATGTCCCAGCAAACACCTCCAGTATTTCATAAGAAATGAGTGCAGGACACTGTTCTAGTTCAAGTATGTATTAACCAAAATCATAAAGTAAGTATGCTTCACCATAAATTAACTGGGTGTTTAGTGTTTCTTCGCCTTTAAGTTATACTGGCTTTCTCATAACACAGCCTGCTTCACATTGTACTAAGTCCGTGTGCACTGGCTTCGTGTGCAGACGCTCTCGTTCTCTCTCTAGTGCATGTGTACACAAATGCACATGCCTTGAACTAGAGTGGTGAGCATGGTGATCTTCCAGATTTCCAAAAGTATGGCTAGAAAATATCACTGGGGTGGGGAGGAGACAGGTGGTGGCACACATTACAGTGCACAAGGACCCAGGTTCAAGCCCCAGGTCCCCACCTACAGGCAGAAAGCTGTACGAGTGAAGTAGAGCTGCAGGTATCTCTCTCTGTCTCTTTCCCTCTCTATCTTCCCTTCCCATCTCAGTTTCTCTCTGTCTCTACCCAACAGTTCGTTAATTAATTAAAAATTAATAAGAGATCACTGGGGCTGAAATGCAAAATCATTAAAATGACAGAGAAAACAACCTTTACTTTCCCTTTGTCTGGGGTCCAGTTGTAACGCTACTGATCACATCAAAGTTGAGTCAGATACATGATTTGGGAGGTTTTCCTCCTTAGAACAAAAGGAAAGACTGAATGAAAGGAATTTTGAAAAGAGAAGGGAAGAAATTCATGCAGATCATATTTATCTAGAAAATGGACTTCAGGGAGTCGGGCTGTAGCGCAGCGGGTTAAGCGCAGGTGGCGCAAAGCACAAGGACCGGCATAAGGATCCCGGTTCGAACCCCGGCTCCCCACCTGCAGGGGAGTCGCTTCGCAGGCGGTGAAGCAGGTCTGCAGGTGTCTGTCTTTCTCTCCTCCTCTCTGTCTTCCCCTCCTCTCTCCATTTCTCTCTGTCCTATCCAACAACGACAACAACAATAATAACTGCAACAATAAAACAACAAGGGCAACAAAAGGGAATAAATAAATAAAATAAATTTTAAAAATGGACTTCTAATTTATTTATTTATTTAATGGCTTAGTGATCCCTGGAAAAATTAATCGATACAGACAGCAGAGAGAATTTTGTACTGGTGGTATTACTGTCCAGATACTCCAGCCTTAGTCACCCAGTGCTTTATAACTTAAAGGTGAAGAAACTTATAAACACCCAGTTAATTTATGGTGAAGCATACTCACTTTATGATTTTGCTTAATACATTGCTCCTCTGTCCTCATCTGGTCATTAGTCCATAGTCATGGCATTTAGGTCTGGACCATCCTCCCCAGCTTCCTTATTTAGACCCACCCCTAAAATCTTGTTCTCCAATATGTGGGTCTCTTTCTCAGTCCTTAATTAATATGTTTTCTCTGCAGCTTCTACCTTGCACATTTGACCGCAACTTCCCACCTGATTTCTTGCACCTTCCTCCTCCAAGGAAGCCGGTCCTCCTGGGGTTCCACTCTCCCACCAGCTTGGCTCCTGCCCTGCAGGCTCAGAACCCAGCTTCAGTCTGCATACTCCCTTCTACTTGAGCTTCCTCTGGTGATGGCTGACTGCCATCTTTTCACTCTGCTAATGCTCCCTGGAGGATGCTCCCAGACTTACTCTACTGATCATACTGACAGACTCGCTGATGAGCTTGCAATTCAGATTGACTCATGATGTCCTCTTCCTCCAGGAAAAACTGACATCCCTGCTCCCATCCCAGTGTCCCTGTCTCAGCTGCAAGTGAGGTCACCCAGCTGGTGTGAGACCAGATACCCACACATCACATAGAAGTCTCCCAGGGAAGTCTGGCAGTAGTGCGGCAGGTTAAGCGCATGTGGCGCGAAGCATAAGGACAGGCATGAGGATCCCAGTTCAAGTCCCCGGCTCCCCACCTGCAGGGGAGTCGCTTCACAAGCAGTGAAGCAGGTCTTCAAGTGTCTATCTTCCTCTCCCCCTCTTTGTCTTCCCCCCCTCCATTTCTCTGTCCTATCCAACAATGACGACATCAGTAACAATAATAATAACTACAACACAATAAAAAAAAAAAGCAAGGGCAACAAAAGGGAAAATAAATAAATAAATATAAAAAAGAAGTCTCCCTACCCTCACCCCCCACCGCTCCATGCAGGACATCAGATCCATCAAGTAGAAACACAGGACCCTCACAGAAAATATAGTGTCAGGAAAGAATGACTAATGTCTCGGTACCACAAGTGCTAAATACTGAAATTTAACTGAGTGGTCTGGGAGATGGCATAGTGGACAAAGTACTGGACCCTCAGGCATGAGGTCCTGAGTTCAGTCCCCAGCAGCAGATGTACCAGAGTGATGTCTGGTTCTTTTTCTCTCTCTCTCTTCTCCTATCTTTGTCATTAATAAATAAATAAAATCTTGGGGCCGGATGGTGGCTCACCTGGTTGAACGTACATGTTACAGTGCTCAAGAATCCAGGTTCAAGTCCCCGGTCCCCACCTTCAAGGGGAAAGCTTTACGAGTGCTGAAGCAAGGCTGCAGGTGTGTCTTTCTGTCTCTCTTCCTATCACCCCTTTCCCTCTCAATTTCTGGCTGTCTCTATCCAATAAATAAATAAAGATTAAAAAATTAAAAACAAATAAAATCTTTTAAAGAGAAAGATAGAAAGAAAGAAAGAAAGAAAGAAGGGAAGGAAGAAATTTAACTGAGCAGATTGTGTTTTATCTGATACTCTGATCCCTACATATAATCAAGCCTCAAGCTCCTGAACACTTCAGACTCTACCTCGCACGGTCTAGTGTTTCCTACGGCCTCCACTGCCTCCTACTTGGTCGCTGCCTGCACTGACTGCCCAGCCGGCCCCGCTGGTCCTTGCTCATTCCTTTTACAATAAGCCAGCAGTCTAGCAAGCAGGGCACTTTCCTGGCGTTCTGTGACCCCTTCTAGCAAATCACCAAACCCCAGGAGGGTTTGTAGGAACCTCTGATTTAGTCAGAAGTAAGTGCAGGCAACAACCTGGATTTGTTTTTGACCTTGGGGGGTTGGAGGGAAGGCTTTGCTTTCCATTACCACCCCTATTTTGACCAGATCACCCACTGCTCAGCTCTGTCTGCTGCTGGTAGTGGGAATCAAACCTGAGACCTCTTGCCTCCAAGCCCTGTGCACTATGACTGGATTATTCCCCTGGTCAGGGAGCACTCTTAAGGGAGCAGAGCTCTTAAGTCATGGGATCTGTACCAACTCCCCTTAGCTCGTGTCTGAATGAATTAATCACAGGACACCCAGGTGGTGGCCAGAGACCTGAAGGATTGCTCAGTGTGGAAAACCCACAGATCTGGTGTCAGAAGTGTTGGCAACAGCAGAGGAAACAGTTTGTCCTGTAGTAGGTTAATGGCTATGCAAACACTAACTCAACACTGAGCTATTCACTTCTAGCAGAGTCGGCAATCTATCTTATAGACTAGTTGTGAAAAATAACATCTTTTAAAAATATATATGTATACATATTTTCTTTTTTTCTTTTCAAAAGCTCTGCTCAACTCTGGCTTATGGTACTGAGTATTGAACTTGGGACCTGAGGTTCTCAGGTATTAAAGTCTTCTTGCATAAGCATTGTGCATTGTACTTGGTGTGTGTTTCGTATACAATTTCACTGATTACAAGTTTGTTGGTTTTTTTGTTTGTTTTTTTTAATTAAGACAGACACAGAAAGAAAAACCACTAGGGAAAGACAGAAACAGGCTGGGGGTTATGGGTTGAAAGGCCAACACCCATGTCCAGCAAAGAAGCAATTACAGAAGCCAGACCTTCCACTTTCTGCACCCTATAAAGAATTTTAGTCCATACCCCCAGAAGGGTAAATGTTAGGGGAAGATGAGCAGAGGGCTCTCAACTCCAGTTCCATCAGGACCTGGAGAGAGAAGAAAAAAAAAGAAAAGAAAAGAAAAAAAAGGTGTGTATGTGGTGGGGTGGGGGTGTGAAGGATACTCAGAAGTAGCAGGTATGGAGGGCTGGACAGCAGTGCACTGGGTTAAGCACTCAGAATGCAAAGCACAAGGATCCTGGTTCGAGTTCCCGGCTCTCCACCTATGGGGGGGTCACTTCGCAAGCAATGGAGCAGCTCTGCAGGTGTCTTTCTCTCCCCCTCTCTGTCTTCCCTTCCTCTCTCAATTTCTCTCTGTCCTATCCAACAACAATAGCAGCAGCAACACAACAGCAAAAACAGCAGTGGAAAGAAGAATGGCCTCCAAGAGCAGTGGATTCATAGTGCAGGCACTGAGCCCCAGTGATGACCTTGGAGGCAAAAAAAAAAAAAGTAGTTGGTATGACTTAGAAAGGACAAGAGAGCAGGACCATAGGAAATATGAGCAAATATAGATAGATAGTTATATAAATAAGTCAACTCATATCTTTGACCTTGAGAAATCTAATGACGTAGCTCCCAGTGGAGGAAATGGGAACTCAAAACTCTGGCGGTGGGAATGGTGTAGAATTATACCCCTGTTATCTTATAATTTTGTAAATCACTAATAAGAAGTAAAAAATTAGTTAAAGAGAGAGACGGAGAGAGAAGTACTACTATTACACAGGAGCTTTCCCTGGTGCTGTGGCATTTCCATGTGGTTCAGGAGCCTGAGCCTAGTAAAGCACACAGTAAGAGACACACCCTATCAAGTGAATTATCTTTCTGGACCCTCCATTAATTTTAACTAGATTGCTGTCCGTGAGGACTTCTGAACAACTAACTTTATCTGGTGGTGACAACCTTGGGCCCACAGATAAAATGTGAGGAAATAATATTCAGTTTTTTCTAAGGTGGGTAAAAAGATGTGGTGGCAGAGGAAGACGGAGAGGAGGCAGATATAGCAGGTACAGGTGAGCTGAAGGAAGCGAGTGAGGGTTTGAGCCCCAGGTGGCAGTAGGGATAGAAGGAAGCTATTACAGAAATTTGCGCTCAAAGTTCAGGATTTGGCATCTGAGAAACCAGAAAGGCGCCACAGATGCTAGCTATCATGGGAAACAGTGAAGCATCTTGATAGAAATCAAGAAACTGGGAGGGACATATGATGAACCCAATTTTGGCCATGTTGAACTTTAAGAACATTTGGGGGATCCGAGGCTGGAACTCGGAGAAGCGATTCAAGCTGGAAGTACAGTTGGGTGTCGGCAGCAAAATGTTAATTGCTGAACTCATTAACAAGTATGATCTGTCTGATGGAGAAATTGCATCAAAGGAAACCAGAGGGATGGGGAGTGCGGAGGAAACCAGAAAACGGGCTCCTGTCACGCGTCTATGCTCAATCCAAAACGGGCTCCTGTCACGCGTCTATGCTCAATCCATTAGCAGAAAATGTGGCTACTTCACTTCTTAAATGACCACAGGCAATATTAGGAATGGTTCCTGCCTCTAGAAGAACCTCTCCCTGGGGTTGCCTTTCTCATTAAAACTTAGAATAAAATAAAATATAAATTAAAAAAGAACTCAGAATGGCAAGGCTTTTCCCTTCAGAGAGTGTTTCTAAAGTTCGTCATAAAGTCTGGAGTGGCAAGACAGTGTGACTGGGTGTCTCACTTAGAAGACAAGGTTCAGTCAGCCACATCCCGTTTCTAAGGTCCCCTAAGGTTTGGTCTCCAATGCCACTGGTCTCTTGCCAACAGATGCTGTGACTTCTGTTTTTGCTTTAAGGTACTGAGATTCTGCAAACAGAAAACTGACCTATTGTAATAGCATCATCTTGGGCCCTCCGGGCTGTCATAACAGAATATCAGAAGTTGGTGACCAGGTGGCGGTACACCTGGTTAGGTACACATATTACAGTGTTCAGGGACCCAGGTTCAAGGCCCTAGTCCCCACCTGCAGGGGCAAAGCTTCACGAGTGGTAAAGCAAGGCTGCAGGTGTTTCTCTGTCTCTCTCCTTCTCTATCTTCCCCTTCCAATCCAATTTCTCTCTCACTCTATCCAATAATAAACAAATAAAAATATTTTTTAAAAAGGATACCAGGAGCTGGGAGCTTCTAAATGACAGCAGTGTATTTCACATGGACACGGAAGCTCAGGGAAGGAGTCCGAGGTCAAGACCTCAGCTGGCTCTGTGTCTGGGGGTTCATGGCTAGGAAAAGACCCCATCCTCATGACCTAATCACCTCCCAAAGACCCTCCACTAAATACCATCACACTGACGATGAAGTTTCAACATCTGGATTTGAGGTTGGAGCTAAGAAGACACAACACTGTAACCAGTACCGACATCCAGTGACATTTGCCCCAGTGCAACGTAAGACTCCAGCAAGACTGGGGACCACTGAGGCCTCTGAGGCTGGAGGTGAAGACTTCTGACCAGCTGAGCCACTGCTTGACCGAGTGAGACAGCACCCAGCACAGACTCTGTCTGCAAGAAACTCAGTCCAACAAGGCAGCTGGAAAACCACAAACACAGCTGGTCCACAAGGAAAACCAGCAACTCGGCCCTCGGTGTCTGGGAGAGAATGCTGGAGGGGTAGTCTCCTTGGCTCTCTTTAGACCGGCTATGTTTCACCATGAAAACCACTGAGTCAAGCTACACTCCAGCTTCAGGGATCCTGGTTTGAGCCCCAGCTCCCCAGACCTACAGGAGTTCAATTCACAAGCAGTGAAGCAGATAGGCAGGTGTCTCTCTTTCTCTCTACATCTTCATCTCCCCTGCCTCTCTCAATTTCTCTGTCAATAAATAAATAAATAGATAGATAGATAGATAGATAGATAAAATAAAAGTTAAAAAGGAAAAAAATGGCTGTCAGGAGTGGTGGATTTGTAGGGTAGGCTTCAAGACCCAATGATAACCCTGGTAGCAATTAAAAAAAAATTTTAAGAAAAAAAAAAGTTAAATCACTTGAGAGACAACTGAAAAAAAAAAAAGCTAATCATACAAACATGGGACTATCAGCTTTAACAGCTGTTCATTCTACATGTGTACTAGAAAAAGTACATGCCAGTCTATCTTGGCGTTACTCTCGATCACACCCTGTCATTTCACAAACATCTCATAAAAACTGCAGCAAAGGTGGGCGCGAGGAATAACATCATTGCAAGACTGGCCAGCTCCTCATGGGGCGCGAGTGCTTCCACACTACGATCATCCTCTCTGGCATGATGCTATTCCACTGCAGAATACTGTGCCCCAGGATGGTTCCGTAGCCCCCATGTCCACTTGGTCGATTCCAAATTATATTCCTCCATGAGGATAATTTCTGGAACCATCCGTTCCACCCCGGTTCCATGGCTGCCAGTTCTTAGCAACATCGCCCCGCCAGATATTCGTCGGGATGCGGCATCATCTAAGTTCATTTCCCATGTCTACGCTCGACCGGACCTGCCAATATACGTGGAGATCTTCGCCCACCCTGTCCAACACTTGACGTCTCGTCACCCAATCTGGTCCCCTACGCCTACACTGAACTTCTCTGTTCCAGTCTCTTGGAAACAGAGTTGGCAGTCAGCTGAGGTAAAGAACAAACACCTCATCACAGACCCCTGCAAGCGTCAACCCGGCTTTGACCTAGCACGTTATGATTGGGCCCTCCTCAATCGCTATCGAACAGGCCATGGCCGGTGTGCCGCTATGTTCCATCGCTGGGGAGCCAGAGACGACCCGAACTGCCCCTGCGGCTCCAGACAGACTATGACCCACATAGTCAACGACTGCCACCTCTCCAGATTCAAAGGAGGTCTCGAAACTTAACATCAGGCTCAACCTGACGCTGTTGACTGGCTACGGAAGAAGGGCAAACGCTAGAAGAAGAACTAGAAAAAGTTACTTCTAATTAAAATATATATTTGCGGGAGTCGGGCTGTGGCACAGCGGGTTAAGCGCAGGTGGCGCTAAACTCAAGGACCGGCGTCAGGATCCCGGTTCGAGCCTCCGGCTCCCCACCTGCAGGCAGGTCCCTTCACAGGCGGTGAAGCAGGTCTGCAGGTGTCTGTCTTTCTCTCCCCCTCTCTGTCTTCCCCTCCTCTCTCCATTTCTCTCTGTCCTATCCAACAACAATGACATCAATAATAACTACAACAATAAAACAACAAAAGGGAATAAATAAATAAAAAATAAAAATAAATTTTAAAAAAACTTAAAAAAAAAAAAAATATATATATATATATTTGCTCACCACAGAAGAGATCCAAAAGGCTGAGAAACACATGAAAAAATGCTCCAAGTCTTTGATTGTCAGAGAAATGCAAATAAAGACAATAATGAGATACCACTTCACTCCTGTGAGAATGTCATACATCAGAAAAGGTAACAGCAACAAATTCTGGAGAGGTTGGGGGGGGTCAAAGGAACCCTCCTGCACTACTGCTGGGAATGTCAATTGGTCCAATCCCTGTGGAGAACAGTCTGGAGAACACTTAGAAGGCTAGAAGTGGACCTACCCTATGATCCTGCAATTCCTCTCCTGGAGATATATCCGAAGGAGCCCAACACACCCATCCAAAAAGATTTGTGTATACCTATGTTCATAGCAGCACAATTTGTAATAGCCAAAGCCTGGAAGCAACCCAGGTGTCCAACAACAGATGAGTGGTTGAGCAAGTTGTGGTATCTATACACAGTAGAATACTACTCAGCTATTAAAAATGGTGATTTCACCGTTTTCAGCCCATCTTGAATGAAGCTTGAAGAAGGGTGAAATAAGTCAGAAACAGAAGAATGAATATGGGATGATCTCACTTACAGGAAGAAGTTGAAAAACAAGATCATAAGAGAAAACACAAGTAGAACCTGAACTGGAGCTGGTGTATTGCACCAAAGTAAAAGACTCTGGGGTGGGTATCCAAAAAGGATGACAGAGGACCTAGTGGGGGTTGTACTGTTATGTGGAAAACTGAGAAATGTTATGCGTGTACAAACTAATGTATTCACTGTCAAATGTAAAACATTAATCCCCCAATAAAGACATTTAAAAAGATAAATAAATAAAATACACATTTGCCAGCCAAGGGAGATAGCATAATGGTTATGCAAAGAGACTCTTATACCAGAGGTACCAAAGTCCCAAGTTCAATCCCCTGCACCATCATAAACCAGAGCTGAGCAGTGCTCTGGTAAAAATAAAATAAAAATAAAATAAAATACACATTTACTTAATGATTACCAAAACTTCACAAAAGACTGAGTGTAAAACAACTTAGTAGGATAGATAGATAGATAGATAGATAGATAGATAGATAGATAGATAGATAGATTGCTGTCATAATTGAAATAGAGAGAGAAAAAGTCTGGACATCTTTGAATCCATCTTCATTTAAACAACTTGCACTTAATTATCAGTTTTCCTCTTTTATCTGTTTCTACATTCCCTACAATCAGCAGGTGTTCCCTCTTCAGAATCCCTGCATCTATGACAAGCACCACTCATCCTTGTGAATCTGACACCCCAAACCTCAAGCCCCACCCTCAGCTCCCCACCTCCACAGCCCTTCGCTGGAGGGGGCTCAGTCTGTGCAGAAACCTTCAGCTTCCTTCTGGGGAGTGAACAGAATCTGGAAGGAATTGGTCCAGTGTTCCTCGAGGTGAATGGAGACCCCTGGGAATGGTGCTACCATTTCAGCTCACTGGCTGTCTGCCCAGCTTCTGGTTTTCACCCTCGCTCCCCACTGGGACAGGAGCCCAGGCCTGAACCCTAGCCAAACTGGCCGGAGCCTTCCCTCCACTCAAATCTGACAGCCCCTGGAAGGAGTGCCACTGTCACCTCCACTCCAGCCTTCCCTGCATTTGCCAAGGAGACCTCCCAGAGTTGCAGCTCAGATAACAGTTCAGATAGTGGACGACCTCACAAAACCTGAGAAACTCCCCCCCCAGAACTGGAGACTGAGCCTCCCCAAGCCTTGGGTATATGACTTCTTTATTTTCGCAAGTAGGCTAGAAACACAGCAACACGGGTTTTTTTGACAGTTAATTCCCTCCACCAATGAAATAAATAACAAATCCCATTTAAGAGGTAGACCAGACGTTGTCATTCAGCTATGGTGTGATCATACTCTTTAAACAGACCGAGGCCTGCACTCTAGAAGAACTCTGGTCATCTCTGAGATTTGGTTTCCCTCATTGGTAAAGAGAATGAACATGTCTCAAATGACATCAGTCAAATTTCTGGGTATACTTCTTAGCCAAGCAGTTAGGTTCAACTTTCTGCACTCATTCTGGTTTTCCAGAAATAGAGTTCACAAGGGTAAACATGGTGTTGGCCTCACCCTCTTCTATGATTTCTGGGACATCGGCAATTTTCTCCATGAGTTCCTTAAAGATGAGGATTCTGTTGGACTTGGTCTTTGTGGATGAATGTCTTGCATGGGGATTAGCTCTCACCAGGTCTGGCAGGGCGAATACTGAGTAACCAGTATTACAGAGCAAGTCAAAGCTGCATAGCCAAAATGCATGAGAGCCTGAAATAAGCCTGGGGTGAGCTGCTTCCAGGAACTAATAGCTAATTGCTGTATTGCTTTGTGGAAAACTGGGAAATGCTATGTATGTACAAACTATTGTATTTACTGTCGAATGTAAAACATTAATCCCCCAATAAAGAAATTTTAAAAAATCTTTAAAAAGCAGTTTTTTGAGAGCCTAGCAGAAGAATTATTAAAAGGTTTTTTTTTTTTTCAGAAAACAGTAAAACTGCAGCTTCCTGTAAAAATGATCACTTGTCAAATAACTTTTGAATCATATGCTATGAGGCAGCTGTTAGAAGCAGGTCGAAGAGACTGTACAGGAGGGCTGGGGCATCTAAATGGCACAATGGTTGTGCGAATGACTTTCATGCCTGAGGCTGATCAGTCCTCAGCACCAGCATACGGCAGAGCTGATCGGCAGATGCTCTTTCTCCTTCTGTATCCTTCCCTCGTTAAAATAAAATAAATGAACTATTTTAAATACAAGTATATAAACACAGGATCAAACCTGGGACTGGGCAAAGGGAAGGAAAGGAATAGGGGGCCTAGGAGCTGAGGGTGTTTGGAGTCCTTGATGGGGAGGGGGGAGAGGAGTATGTACAGGAACCTGCTACACAAAACTGAGAGCCCTGTAAAAACAAATGCGCTGCCATTCACTATCCCCCAAGAAGATAAATAAATCGTGTATAGGAGTAAAAGGTCATTGAGATGAATTGTAAATAGGGCTAAAACTACTTTTTCGTTTGTTTGGTTATTTTGTCTTGTTTTGTGTGGGAGAGGAAGTTGAAATCAGTACTGGCTGGGGGCTGGGGAGATAGTGGGATTGATGCTTATGCAAAGGAGTTCCATGCTTGAGGCTCCTAGATCCCAGGTTCAATTTCCAGCACCAGGAAAAGTCAGAGCTGAGCAGTGCTGGGGTAAACAAGCAAACAAAGCACTCCTAGCTGGGCACAGTGCTTATCCACTGAAGGAGCTTTGCAAAAGAATGGAGATAATGAACAAGGGCTAGAGTCTGGTCCTGTGACAGCCAGGTACTAGATGAGGCAGAGCTTCCCGCTGAGATGCAAAATTTCCTCTCTAACCTGTACCTGACCCTCAGGCCTAGCAGAGCTCTTTGGCCTAAAGGGTGTTCTGGAAGACCAAAGAGGTCCCCCTGGACAGGGCCACACAAAGCCAAACTGTCAGCTTTTGCAGGAAGCAAAACTGCTTTGTCTCCACTGGAAACCTCAGCCAGAGGCTAGGGTCTAGTAGATTCTGTTGTTGTTGTTTGCTTGTTTGATTTCCTAGTGTTTTAATAGATGATAAGACTACAGGGGTCTCTTGGACGTTCATGCCATAAGCAATCAGGCAGGAGCAAGGAATTAAAGGGGTATCCTTTAAGATTGGAAGAGAAGAAGTCAAACTCTCCCTATTTGCAGATGACATGATAGTATACATAGAAAAACCTAGAGAATCCAGCAGAAAGCTTTTGGAAATTATCAGGCAATTAGTAATGTGTCAGGCCACAAAATTAACATTCAAAAGTCAGTGGCATTCCTCTATACAAACACCAAGTTAGAAGAAGAAGAAATCCAGAAATCAATTCCTTTTACTATAGCAACAAAAACAATAAAATAGTGCACGTGGCGCAAAGTGAAAAGACCAGCGTAAGGATCCTGGTTCCAGCCTACAGCTCCCCACCTGCAGGGGAGTCGCCTCAGAGGTGGTGAAGCAGGTCTGCAGGTGTCTACCTTTCTCTCCCCCTCTCTGTCTTCCCCTCCTCTCTCCATTTTTCTCTGTCCTATCTAACAACAATGACAACAATAATAACTACAACAACAATAAAAACAAGTCAACAAAAGGGAAAATAAATAAATAAAAGTTAAAAAAAACAATAAAATATCTAGGAATAAACCTAACCAAAGAGGTGAAAGACTTGTATACTGAAAATTATGAGTCACCATTCAAGGAAACAGAAAAATATACAAAAAAGTGGAAAGATCTTTCATGTTCATGGGTTGGAAAAATTAACACCATTAAAATGAATATACTACCCAGAGCCATATACAAATTTAATGTAATCACCATCAAAATCCCAACCACATTTTTTATAATACAACAAATGCTACAAATGTTTACCTGAAACCAGAAAAGACCTAGAATTGCCAAAACAATCTTCTTCTTCTTCTTCTTCTCCTTCTTCTTCTTCTTCTCCTTCTCCTCCTCCTCCTCCTCCTCCTCCTCCTCCTCCTCCTCCTCCTCCTCCTCCTCCTCCTCCTCCTTCTTCTTCTAGTGTTTGCCCTTCCTCCGTAGCCAGTCAACAGCGTCAGGTTGAGCCTGATGTCAAGTTTCGAGACCTCCTTTGAATCTGGAGAGGTGGCAGTCGTTGACTATGTGGGTCATAGTCTGTCTGGAGCCGCAGGGGCAGTTCGGGTCGTCTCTGGCTCCCCAGCGATGGAACATAGCGGCGCACCGGCCATGGCCTGTTCGATAGCGATTGAGGAGGGCCCGATCATAACGTGCTAGGTCAAAGCCAGGTTGACGCTTGCAGGGGTCTGTGATGAGGTGTTTGTTCTTTACCTCAGCTGACTGCCAATTCTGTTTCCAAGAGTCTGGAACAGAGAAGTTCAGTGTAGGTGTAGGGGACCAGATTGGGTGATGAGACGTCAAGTGTTGGACAGGGTGGGCGAAGATATCCGCGTATATTGGCAGGTCCAGTCGAGCGCAGACGTAGGAAATGAACTTGATGATGCCGCATCCCGACGAATATCTGGCGGGGCGATGTTGCTAAGAACTGGCAGCCATGGAACCGGGGTGGAACGGATGGTTCCAGAAATGATCCTCATGGAGGAATATAATTTGGAATCGACCAAGTGGACATGGGGGCTACGGAACCATCCTGGGGCACAGTATTCTGCAGTGGAATAGCATAATGCCAGGGATGATGATCGTAGTGTGGAAGCACTCGCGCCCCATGAGGAGCTGGCCAGTCTTGCAATGATGTTATTCCTTTGCTGCAGTTTTTATGAGATGTTCGTGAAATGACAGGGTGCGATCGAGAGTAACGCCAAGATAGACTGGCTGGGCTTCATGCCGGATTCTCGCATCGCCAAGCTGCACATTAAGCTCACGCGAGGCCGAGGCATGGTGTAGATGGAAAACAGATGATACCGTTTTTGCAGTGCTAGGGATTAGTCACCATTTTTTACAGTAATCAGACATCAGAGACATGTCTTTCGTGAGTGTTTCCTCGAGGATGTCAAACTTGGATGCCTGAGTTGCACAGCAGATGTCATCGGCATAGACGAACTTCCTTGAAGAAGTTTCTGGGGGATCATTGATGTAAATATTAAATAGCGTAGGAGCCAGAACAGAGCCCTGGGGGAGGCCACTTGAGACAAGTCTCCATCTGCTAGACTTGTCACCCAGATGCACCCGGAATCTTCTGTTTTGGAGAAGAAACGATATAGTGCTCTGTGTCTGTGTCTTTCTCTCTCAAAAATAAAAAATAAAATACTTTATAAAAAAAAAATGATGATTTCACCATCTTGGATGGAGCTTGAAGAAATCATGTTAAGTGAAATAAGTCAGAAACAAAAGGATGGTCGTCCAGGAGGTGGCTAAGTGATAAAGCTCTGGACTCTCAAACATGAAGTCCCCGAGTTTGATCCCCAACAGCACATGTACCAGAGTGATGTCTGGTTCTTTCTCTCTCCTCCTACCTTTCTCATTAATAAACAAAATCTTTAAAAAATAAGAAGAAGAAAAAGAAACAGAAAGATGAATATGGGATGATCTCACTCATAGGAAGAAGTTAAAAAACAAGACCATAAGAGAAAACACAAGTAGAACCTTAACTGGAGCTGGTGTATTGCACCAAAGTCAAAGACTCTTCTGGAGTGTGTGTGGGGGAGAGTACAGGTCCAAAAAGGATGACAGGGGACCTAGTGGGGGTTTTATTGTTATGTGGAAAACTGAGGTATGTCATGCATGTGTAAACTATTGTATTCACTGTCGAATGTAAAACATAAATCCCTCAATAAAGGGGAAAAGAAGACTGCAGGGGTCTAGTTGTTCCCACCGCACCCACCCCACCCCCACCCCAATGATAACCACCACAGTTCTCATAAGACTTAGAGATGGGACAGCTACCTTTTTTTTTTTCCCCTCTTGCAAATTCATGTTTATCAGTTATCTAGATTCCACATTCAGTTGTAACCATCTAGGAGTTTCCTTTCATTTCCTTGAGCATAATCACATCCTGTTCCATCCATTTTCTCCCAAAAGACACACTCTCATCTTTTTTATTACATAGTAGTATTCCATGGAGTATATATCCCATAATTTCTTTTCTTAGTTTATTAGGAATTTAACAATGGCTTACAAAGTTCTAAAATAATAGGGGTATAATTCCACACCATTCCCACCACCAGAGTTCTGTGTCCCCATCCTTCTCCAGCGGAAACTGCAATAGTTCTCCCAAGGTCACTAATAGGTTTACTTTACATCTATATCTACCTCTGTCTGTCTGTCTATCTGTATTTTCTGCCCATTTTTTCTATGGTCCTGTCTTCACTTCCTTTCTAAGTTACACGTACACCTATTACTACTTCCAAGTGTCCTTCCTTTTTCCTCTCCCCCTCAGATAAGCAAAACAGTGTCTGAGTTCCTCTGGTGTTTTCCAGATTTGCTTCCTTTCAGCAATGGTATAAAAACAAAGACTCCTGTGGTCTGGGAGGTGGCGCAGTGATAAAGCTTTGGACTCTTAAGCATGAGGTCCTGAGTTCGATCCCCAGCAACACATGTGCCAGAGTGATGTCTGGTTCTTTCTCTCTCCTCCTATCTTCTCATTAATAAATAAATAAATAAATCTTAAAAAAAAAAAAAAAAGAATCCTGGTGGAAATGGGATCCACGCCCTCTAGTCATCTTCCCCTGTCACTTTTCCCCCTCTGAGGGTATGGACCAAAATTCTTTTTGGGGAGCAGAAGGTGGGAGTTCTGGCTTCTGTAATTGCTTCTCCACTGGACACTGGCAGGTTAATCCTTAACCTCAGCCTATTTCTCTTTTCCTAGTAGGATAGGGTTCTTATCCCATAATCAATATCTCTCTCTCTCTCTCTTTCTCCCTCTCCCTCTCTCTTCCACTTTACTGGATAGGACAGAGAGAAATTGAGAGGGGAGGGGAAGAAAGAGAGGGAGAGAGAGAAAGATAGATACCTGTAGACCTACTTCACAGCTTGTGAAGTGTCCCCTGTGCAGGTGGGGAGCAGGGGCTTGAATCTGGATCCTTGCGTGTGCTTAACCAGATGTACCACTGCCTGGCCCCTGTCTCATAATTTCTTTTGCCAGTCATCAGTCAGTGGGCATTTAAGCTGCTTCTATCCTTTAGCTACTGTGAAGAATGCAACTGTGAACACAGAGGTGCAGATATGCCTTCAGATTAGAGGCGCTGCTTTTGTAAGGAACAATCCACAAGCTAAAGGCGAATTAGGGAAACAAAAGGACCACAGCCAGTTCACACCTTGCCACTCCATTATGGCTGGCCTCTTGAGAACTGCAAAGCAAGTTCAGAGCAGTTACAAGCTTTTTCTGAGAAGACTCTCAACAAAGACCCTTCATGAACAAGGAGGTAGGGAGACCTGAAAGCCTCAGGTCCCCATCCTGTTTCCCCCAGGACCCCACCTCCGCATTCCCCAAGTCCCCAACTTCTACCTGTAAATATGCTCCCTTAAACTGCGGGTGGGGGAGGAGGTGGGGGGTGTTGCAGCATCACTGCTGTTTCCACTTGCATGTCCAAAGGGCAGCAGAGGAGCTGTCCCCTTTGACGTACAAGCTGCTGTGACCCTGCCTGGCTTTTGGTGGCACCAAGAGCAGCTGTCCATGTTCTGACATCCTGATGATTACATGGACCCCAGAGGCTGGTGGTTTACAGTGTCCAGACTTGGTGCTGACAGCAATGTTTGCAGAAGCAGCCCTGCCTGAGGCCCACTGCTGGTGTCTGCTCTTTCCTATAGGTGGCTCAAGGGGTGGACCCCACCTTTTGCTCCTGGGGACAAAGGCAGAAGCAGCTTAGGTAGCCTTGTTCCCCTGAGTCCACCCCCCCACCCCCCAGGCAGGCAGGCAGGCAGGCATGCCTGACCTCACCCCGTCCCCACAGCACCACCCCGGTGGTCTTCTCTTGTTATCTCATCTCAGCCCAGGCACTGAGGAGCCTTTGTTCACTTATCTGAATGTGTTCTGTGGGTGTCTCCATTCCATTCTATCCTCCCATCCGTGGGGCTCCCTCCAGGAGCTCCCCTCCACTCTCTCCTGCCCTGGGACACTCCTTCTTCTCAGGAATGTTGCTCTTATCTGTTTTGCTGTCAGAGACAGCTGGCAGCTTTATTCAGAATCTAAAGACTCATGTAATCTCCAGCCAGCAGGCTGGGAGGAGGGATTAGGACTCCCTTCTCTAAGGAGAGAGGTTTCCAGAGCACCAGGACTGCGAAAACTCCCAGTGGGCAACCCAGGCCATCAAAACGGTCCCGCCTGGTCTTTGGTGAATGTCTGATTTTTTTTTTCTTCCCCTAAATAGAATTGTATCCCGATGAACCCACTCGGGTAAGTTGGCTGCAAAATATACATGCCAATAGCTGAATGGGTTGACCTGTTGTATGGGGTTACTTAGTATTGTTCACTTAAATACTGGTGAATGTCTGTCAAATACAATGGCCTTCGTTGTGGTGTGGTTGATGTTAAACTGTCCTGACAGTAAGGAGGCGACAGGTTCAGCAGCTTCCAAAGGCAAACCCTGGTCTGTGTTCCTAAAACTGCGTCATCACCATTGGCCAGTCCTCGAAGCATTCTCCCAGGTCATTTAACCCCCGCATGGAGTTACAGCTGAGTGCTCCACGGTGCTGAATTAGGACTCAGTCCTGGCTTCTTCATACAGAGTTGGAACTTGTTTAGAATGTGTTTCTACTAAGTATTTACTGTGAGTGTACCGGTGAGGTAAGAAGTAGAGCGACAGCGGCCTGGGAGGTGAACCTGCAGATACAGTGCTGGGTTCTTAAGCATGAAGTCCCAAGCTCCATCCGGGGCACCACATGTACTAGACTGATGCTCTGGTTCTCTCTTCCCCCTCTCTCAAATCAGTAAATGAAAAATAAAGGAACGAGAGCTATGGAATGACTAGGATTCGGCCTCTGTCCTAGAGGAACTCGGACACAGCAGGAAAGGCAGTTCCAATGGTGGCCCGGTCATGAGGCTGCAACACGGCTGCAGGCATGTGCTCAGCTAGCAGTGACATCCGAGTGGCAGCTGTGGCCTCATGGGAACGATCTGATCAGAAAAGTTAATCACCTTGTAGACTCATACTATTTTGCTTTGACTTTTTCTTTAAATTATCTTTACTGGATAGAGACAGCCAAAAATTGAGAGGGTAGGGAAGACAGAGAGAGAGAGAGAGACAGAGAGACACCTGCAGCACTGCTTCACCACTCGAGAAGCTTTTCCCCTGCAGGTGGGGACCGGGGGCTAGAACCTGGGTCCTTGTGCACTGTAATGTGTGCACTTAACCAGGTGCATCACCGCCTGACCCTTTGCTTTGACTTCTGACAGCTTTAATCAAAATAATTTTTAAAAAGCTATTGCGAAAAAAAAGAAAGAAAGAAGGAAGGAAAGAAAGAATCAGCCAAGATCCCATTACTTCATTAGTCTGAAGAATGTCTTTTGAATAACAGAGGTTGATTGGTGGTAGGTGGAAGCTAAGCCTGCTCACTTTCCATGCAACACCTGTTAGGGTCATTCAGGAGAAGGGGACTGTCTAGCTGTGGTGGTGGTTCTTTTGCTTTGAAAGCTTTCAATAAGAACACCTGGATTCTGAGTTAATGCGTGACTTGAACCAACAGGTAGAGAAAGGCATCACTGAGACTGAACTTCTCATCCTCTTCAGTTCCTCTCAATGGAGCCTCCTTGGTCACCTCTCCTACACTGGAATATTTTATTGTGCTCTGAATTTAATCTGAAGCCGTTGGCTGGGCTCAATCCTCACCCCTCTCCAAGACAAATGAATGATACACACTGAACTTCTGAATGAGTCAGGATGTTGTCCCAGGTAAGTTCCTCGGAGGGTTGTTTTTATGAAATTTGAAGGATGTATTTGATTTCTCTGAAGTCTGGGTTCAATACATGGCAGTGTAGAGTGGTGTTTTGATGTATCTCTCTCTCATCCTCTCTCTCGCTCTGTCAAAATAATATTAAATAAAAATTAGGCTGGAGAGATATCTCAGTGGTGTCACGCATATGTAGTCTGACTTTGTCCCCAACTCTGAAAAAAAATCTTTTTTTAAAGTGGCCAGTGGGGGGAAGAGGTAGGCAGTGGTGCACCAGGATTTAAGAGGACATATGCACACTTTTTAAATAAGATGTTACAGACCCCAAACTGTCCCCTGACGTGGCAAAAGTGACCATCTGGATCACTTCATGACCTATAATTTCTTCATCTCTAAAATGAAATTGGGGGCCATGCAGTGGTACACTGAGTTCAGCGCACATAGTACGAAGTGCAAGGACCTACTCAAGGATCCCGGTTCGAGCCCCCGGCTCCCCACCTGCATAGGGGTCACTTCACGAGCAGTGAAGCAGGTCTGTGGATATCTCCCTATCTTCCCCTCCTGTCTCAATTTCTCTGTTGCATCCACTATCAAGATAAAAACTAGCCACCAGGAGCAGTGGATTCATAGTGCCAGCACGAAGCCCCAGTGATAACCCTGTAGGCCAAAAATAAATAAAAATAAAATAAAATGAAAGATTGAGTTAAATAATCTCTAGGGTTCAATGTGTTGCCAAAGCTATCAGCACATTATTCTGTCACCATGAGAATTTTGTCTAGAAAGGTAAGAAATAAAGTAGCAGACCACAAACATAAAGAGTAACATCCAAAGTAGACTTCTCTCAACTGTTTCCAATTTAGCTCCTTCAGTAAGAAAGTGAGATTTCACAGAGGCTTAGCTGGTGGTAAAAGGTACCCTGAAATCTATAGTGGGATATGGGCCCAAAGCCAAAGAATGAATGTGACCAGAACCACAACAAAGTAGGCATAGTGACAGAGGGACTCATTGAAACTGGAAAGAAATGTGCTATTTTCTCCATTCTGGTTTTATTCAAACCAATAAGATAATTCCAAAGCAATCTTAAAATCGTGTGATGATGAAGCAGCAAGGTTGATACAGCCATTCACACTCTTCTTGGGTGGCTGGAGGCCTTCAGCTTGCACTGGATAGAGGTGTGTATTAATGGCTTAGTACAACTGAGTATCCTAATGGCATATTTACTGAAGCACTTAATCTACCCCTTGGGGGTAGAGAGATCAAGTGCATCCCTGTGAAGGCACAGCTGCCTGCCAGAGACATCATAATGGGGAGCCCGCTGGCTCGCCCTGGGGCTGGCTGATAACCTCAACTTGTCAGAGTCATAATTTGTCACCAGCATTCTGAATTAGAACCTCAGACATTTCATCAATACCTGTCAATCCACAGCCAGCAAAGAAAGCAATACAGTGTCAGGCCCCTGGTTTAATTTAACAGGTTGTTTTCCCTTGGCTTCCCTTCTTTCACCACTTCCCCAGTCAAATCCCACCAAACACAGAGGCCCCTGCAGAATCCCTCCAAGGTGAAAGAAACCCCCAGACATCACATCTCACCCCCCAGTGGGGTAAAAGAGAACCAGCTGGCCAATCAAGCTGCAGTCTATCTGTTAAATAAAGAGATTAAACTGCACGGGTTGTAGAGCTAACATTCCAAAATTCTACCTCACCAACCACCCTCCCCTTCCTCTCTCCCTCCCTACCTCTGGGCAACAAATAGTTCGAAGAAACCAAAGTAAAAGTGAAGTTTCCAATTTTTGCCTCCAGGAAATTTTTTTTTTTTCCTCAAATAAAATCTCCATGCTACTAAAAAAAAAAAAAAAAGTATGAAGGTACCTATTTTTTTTTTTCCTTTCCTCCCTTAGGGTGGTGGTATTTAAAGAATGGAACCAGGAATGGTCGCTATTTTAAGCAGGAGTTGTAGGGGCTGGGGGGTGGTGCACCTAGTTGAGTGCACATGCTACAGTACTCAAGGAACCAGGTTTGAGCCCCCAGTCCCCACTTGCAGGGAGAAAGCTTCACAAGCAGTGAAGCAGGTCTACAGGTGTCTCTCTTTCTCTCTCCCTCTCTATCTCCCCTACCCTGTCGATTAAATAAATAAAGATAATAAACAATATTTTATAAAACAAAAGGAGTTGTAGAGAAGATTAAAAAGTCACGCCCAAGAATGGAGCTGGTTTTGATGAAACAATGTCACATAATGAATCTTTTTAAAAAATATTTATTTATTTATTCCCTTTTGTTGCCCTTGTTTTGTTGTTGTTATTGATGTTGTCATGTTGGATAGGACAGAGAGAAATGGAGAGAGGAGGGGAAGACAGAGAAGGGGAGAGAAAGACAGACACCTGCAGATCTGCTTCACCACCTGTGAAGCGACTCCCCTGCAGGTGGGGAGCCGGGGCTCGAACCGGGATCCTTACGCTGGTCCTTGCGCTTTGCGCACTACCTTTTGCTGCGCTACCACGTGACTCCCATAATGAGTCTTTTTAGGCCTATCTATCTATGGAAGCACAAATACCATGCCCCACAAATACCATTGGTGTGTTGTGAATAGGCTCAAAGGGGGGGTGCAGTTAAAAAAAAAAGTGATAAAAAAAGGTTAGTATGGAAAGGAAAAGGACATAGGAATTGAAAAACCACTTCTGTGTACTACTACCTAGAGGGAAATGTGTAAGAATAAAACTGGATTCTGCCTCACTGCTGGACAGACACAATCATTAATCAGTAATCAGATAATCACTAACCAAGCAATTACCAGCCTCTGCAGGGCAAGCAACACAAAGAAGATAAAAATGTTCTGAAATGCAGGCTTACGAAGCAGAAGTGGAACACAATGCCAAGGCCAAAAATAAACAATGACATAAAGAGCAGCACACTCAGCCAGTGATTTCTGGGTCAGGCCAAGAAGAGTTTGTCTAGAAGAAATCTGAGGGTCTAAAGGGGGGGTTGGGGGGGAGGCCAGAGAGAGCAGACTCTTGAAGCAAGTCGAGTGACTTCACTTTTCATCTGAAAAAGACAGAATGGTTTAGCGAAACCATACAGAAGCAATTGAATACCTTCTTCATGAAGTGGCCTAGGAGTCTCAGGCTGCAGTGGGATTAAACTAGTTATTTCTAAGTTCCTTCAGGACTTTTTTTTTTTCTTTCTTTCTTTCTCTATCTAGCCTCTGTTAGTTTATTTAAAGTTCTGGCCCTTTTGGTATTCTGCGCTCAGATTTTCATTTCAAGCACTCCTGCCTCCTACAAATACCCTGATGGACTACTAAAGAATTGGCGGAGAGCAAAATAAGTATTTCATAAATGCTGCTAGAAGAATCCACATAAGCCCATAGTTCTCAGCCTATTTCCAAACAGTGGCTGGGGCTGAGACCTTTTCATTTTGCTTCTCTTGGAGCTACCTGCATTAAAAAAATCATTAAAAAAAAAACAAAAAAAAAAAACCCAGTATCCCCACTTGGGCTCATGGTTAATTAACTGTTCTTTACAAAACCCATCTGTAAAGTTTTAGTATGAAACACATTTTATTTCCCATCTTGCTTGTGACCCTCAGTTATTTGGCTAATCTTGACCTAATTCTCAGAAAAACAAACACAACAGTGTTAGAATTCACAACCTGTGGGCTCCTTGGCTTCATACTTGGCCTTAATGCAGCTTGTCAGAATGGCCCAGATACGCAGGACACCAAAAGTCTAGAAAAAAAAGACTTGAAGGATGTGCAGGCCTTCTGGGTGTCCGTTAGTGAAGGCACTGCTTAAATCCAGCTCTCTAGTCCCGTTCCCAGCTCTGACACCATCTCCCTAGACAACACTTTTAGCCCACCTGCATGTTCGCTGTCGGGCTCAGGCAAAAATTAGTAAAGTCATGGGCCCCTTGAAATGAACCTAAAATAGACCTCCTAGCTTCTTCCAACATGAAGACCCCAACTCTCATCTGCTCTATTCTTACCTTTAGGTTCCTGACTATTTAGCAATTTGACCTGCTTTATATCTTAATGTTTTTCAGCCACCAAGCTGTAGATGCTACCATAACACCAACCTGATTCCCTGGGCAGATGACCTCCCCAATATGTCCTGGAAGCTCACCTCTCCAGAGCCCTGCCCTACTAGGAAAAGACAGAAACAGGCTGGGGGTTATGGATCGACCTGCCAATGCCCATGTCCAGTGGAGAAAATTGCTTCAAACTGTCCACCTTCTGCACCCCAAAATGATCCTGGGTCCATACTCCCAGAAGGATAAAGAATAGGGAATCTTCCAATGGAGGGGGTGGGGTACTAGTGGTGGGAATTATGTGGAATTGTACCCCTCTTATCCCACAACCTGGCTAATCATTATTAAATCACTAATTAAAAAAAAAAAAAGACTTCTAATCTTGATTTAGGAGTTTCCTTCTATATTATGTCAGGATGTTTTTGAAAATTACCATGTAATCACTTTTTACCCACAGTAATATATTTTTTTAAATTGCCACAAGGGTTATTACGGGGCTCAGTCCCTTTAGGACAAATCCATTGCTCCCAGTGACCTCTGTTCCCCACCCCCATCCTTTTATTTAATAGGACAGAGAGACAGTGGGAGAGGAAAGGGAGATAGTGAGGGAGAAAGCAGTACTGCTTCACCACTCCTGAAACTTGGCCCCTGCAGGAGGGGATCGGAGGCTCAAACCCAGGACCTTGCACATGGCAACGTGTGCACTCAACTGGGTGAGCCACTGCCCAGCCCCAGTAATAAGTATTTCTTTTTTAAAATTTTATTTATTTTTTTAAATGTTTTATTTATTTTTCTTTTTTGTAGTCCTTATTGTTTTTATCATTATTGTGGTTATTATTGTTGTTGTTGTTGCTGGATAGGACAGAGAGAAATGGAGAGAGGAGGGGAAGACAGAGAGGAGAAGAGAAAGATAGACACCTGCAGCCTGCTTCACCACTTGTGAAGGGACCCCCCTGCAGGTGGGGAGCCAGGGGCTTGAACGGGGATCCTCACACTGGTCCTTGCGCTTCGTGCCACGTGTGTTTATTAACCCACTGCGCTACTGCCCAACTCCCAGCAATAAGTATTTCTTTAGTGATGAGTTCTACCACTTCACTTGAATTCCAGCCTACAGTTTTGGGACCCAGAAGAAGAGGAAGCAAAATCAGTTCTCACAAGCAGAAAAAGAATCATAAGGTTTTAACTGACCCTGTGATAACACAAGATATAAAACTCAAGAACTGCTATTAAGATGAAATGCCTTCATCTCCACCTGTGTGTGTGGGGGGCGGGGGACAGCTTCATGAGTGGTGATGCAGGTCTGCAGGTATCTCTGTCTCTTTCCCTATCTCCCCCTCCCCTCTCAATTTCTCTGTCTCCGTCCAATAATAAATGAACAAAAAAGATTTTTTAAGAAAGATGAAACGCTTTCATTGGTATTTGGTCAAGGAATGAGTGGACACATGGCCTTGAGACCTGGGTCATATCTTCCCTAGGGTTTCAGTGTCACCTGCCTTATTTACCTGACAAGGTGGTTTCAAGCACTTAAATTAGGCCACGAGAAGACTTGTATGCATAAGGTACTGCGTTCAATCTCCAGCACCACATGTGCCAGAGTGATGCTCTGGTTCTTTCTGTCTCATTAATTTTTAAAAACTTTTTTTATTATCTTTATTTATTGGGTAGAGACAGTCAGAAATTGAGAGGAAAGGGGGAGATAGAGAGAGAGAGAGACAGAGAGACACCTGCAGTCTTGCTTCACCACTTGCAAAGCTTTCCCCCTGCAGGTGGGGACCGGGGGCTCAAACCCAGTTCCTTGAGCATTGTGATACGTGCACTCAACCAGGTGTGCCAGCACCCGGTCCCTGCCTCATTAATTTTTTAAAAAATCAAAAACAAAATAAACAGATGAGGCAATGAGCATGAATGGACTTTGCAAGCAACAAAATACAAAATCTTTGAGCAATTCACCTTTCTGTTGTGTGGACAGAAAATGGAATACATTTTTTTTTAATTGGGGAATTAATGTTTTGCATTCAACAGTAAATACAATAGTTTGTACATGCAGAACATTCCCCAGTTTCCCATTTAACAATACAACCCCACTGTGTCATTTATCATCCTTCATGGACCTGTATTCTCCCCACCCACCCACCCCAGAGTCTTTTACTTTGGTGCGATATGCCAATTCCAGTTCAGGTTCTAATTGTGTTTTCTTTTCTGATCTTGTTTTTCAACTTCTGCCTGAGAGTGAGATCATCCCATATTCATCCTTCTGTTTCTGACTTATTTCACTCAACATGAATTTTTCAAGGTCCATTCAAGATCCACTGAAAACGGTGAAGTCACCATTTTTTTTACAGCTGAGTAGTATTCCATTGTGTATATAGACCACAACTTGCTCAGCCACTCATCTGTTGTTGGACACCTGGGTTGCTTCCAGGTTTTGGCTATTGCAAATGGTGCTGCCAAGAACATATGTGTACACAGATCTTTTTGGATGGATGTGTTGGGTTCCTTAGGATCTATCCCCAGGAGAGGAATTGCAGGATCATAGGGGAGGTCCATTTCTAGCCTTCTGAGAGTTCTCCAGACTGTTCTCAACAGAGGTTGGACCAATTGACATTCCCACCAGCAGTGCAGGAGCATTCCTTTGACCCCACACCCTCTCCAGCATTTGCTGCTGTTACCTTTTCTGATGTATGACATTCTCACAGGAGTGAAGTGGTATCTCATTATTGTCTTTATTTGCATTTCTCTGACAATCAGAGACTTGGAGCATTTTTTCATGTGTTTCTCAACCTTTTGGATCTCTTCTGTGGTGAATATTCTGTCTATGTCCTCTCCCCACTTTTGGATGGGGTTATTTGTTGTCTTGTTGTTGAGTTTGGCAAGCTCTTTATATATGTTGGTTATTAAATTCATCTGACGTATGGCATGTAAAGATCTTCTCCCATTCTTTAAGGGGTCTCTTGGTTTGGGTAGTGGTTTCTTTAGCTGTGCAGAAGCTTTTTAATTTTATGTAGTCCCAGAGGTTCATGCTTGCCTTAGTCTTCTTTGTAATTGGATTCATTTCATTGAAGATGTCCTTAAAATTTATGCAGAAGAAAGTTCTGCCAATATTTTCTTCTAAGTATCTGATAGTTTGTGGTCTAACATCCAAGTCCTTGATCCAATTGGAATTTACTTTTGTATTTGGTGAAATATAGTGATTCAGTTTCATTCTTCTGCATGTTTCAACCCATTTTTTCCAACACCATTTGTTGAAGAGACTCTGCTTGCCCCATTTAATAGCCTGAGCCCCTTTGTCAAAGATTAGATGCCCATAGGTGTGAGGGCTCAATGGAATACATTTGTAAAAGGAAATTTGCATCTCAGAAGTTTCTAAAGGGGCAAGGGTAGATTGCATAATGGTTATGCAAAGAGACTCTTTGCCTGAGGCTACAATGTCCCAGGTTCAATTCCCCACACCACCATAAACCAGAGCTGTGCAGTGCTCGGGTTAAAAAAAAAAAGTTTCTAAAGGAATGCTGAGAGATAATCTAATCAAATCAAAGTTGTCACAAGCAGGTGGCGGTGTAAACAACTACCGCCCAGCAGCTGCCCACAGGGGAGTGTTGGAGAGACCTGACTCTTTCTAAGAAAGTTCCAAGAACAGAGATTCACGTTCTTTCCCTAAAACCTAATTCCAATTTAATTAGTGATTTTTTTTTTTAAAAAAACTACAAAGTGCAAGTGGGTCTATTTACTAGCCACCCAGGGCACGTGTCCTTGGATTGGCTCCTTCTGGCACCTTCACAATGTTTTTGGACACCTGTGAGACTCTGATGGCGAAAGAAAACATCTGCTCACTCCCCTACTCATGCTTCTGCACCTATGAGCCTGTGTTATTTATTGTTAACTTATTAATAAGTACTAACTCGCTAGTGATTATTCTATTCCAGCCATGCAGGGTTTCGATTATGTCACACAAAGATGGCAACAGCAGTTTCGGGGGGGGGGGGGAGGGGGGAGAATATTCTTCCAGTGGAGCGTACACTCATTTATTTCTGATTTATTGTGACTCCAGTGAAGGGCCTCTAAATGTCTAAGTGCCCCAGGCACACAACTACTTAAACGAGGTCAAAATAATTAAACACAAACCTCAGGAGTGAAGAAGTAGAAACACCAGCTCAAGACAAAGTTTGGAGGTATATGAGTTTGTCGAAGACATCCACTGCTCTTTATAAAGGCTCAGTTTAAATGCAACCACATCACTCACTTTCCAGACAAAGTTTTTAAAGTTGCAGAAACAGTCTGGGGAGCATCTTACTCTGCAAAAAGTCACCGGGAGAAACAGAAGTGAATGTTTTTCTCTGCTTCTAAATCAATCCTTCTGTTACTCTAGCTCTCCGACCCCTTCCCCTCTTTGTTCACTTTTTCTGCAAAATGACTGTCTCAAGTCTAAAGAGATGGGAAGTGGTGCAATGGATAAAGCACTGAACTCTCAAGTCTAAAGAAATGGGCAACTGTAGAGTCTGACCAGCTATCCATATCTCCACGTCTTGGAGGCCTCCTCCTGCCTCACTCCCTCTCTGCTAGTGCTATCCCAGGACAAGGCCGTCCTTCTAACAGCCTTCGATATGAAGAGAAAGCAGAAAACCAGCAAGCCACTTGCCTCGCTTATCTGCACCCAGCATCAGCCTCAAGAATTATTCTCACGTGGTTTAGGAAGTGGCAGAGTGGTAAAGCTTTGGACTCTCAAGCATGAGGTCCCGAGTTCGCTCCCTGGCAGCACATGTACCAGAGTGATGTCTGGTTCTTTCTCTCTCCTCCTATCTTTCTCATAAATAAATACAATCTTTAAAAATAATAATAATTTTTCTCACACCGCCTGAGGACTTCTTGTCAGCACTCTGCCTTTTAAGCTGCTTGCCTCCCACACGCCAACTTGCCCCTCCTTCCCCTTATCTACTGTCTGCAAATAGGGATCAACTAAATCCTCCTCTAATTTATAACCATGTTTTAGCTCTTTCTGAGGCTCGACTAACATTAGATTACCGCTGTGTGAGATCCAACACTAGTCGAAGTGACACAGCAGACATGATACAGCTACGGAGAGCGAGAGAACACGTTACTGCAGAGTTACCGAGAGATTAAGATTCTACCTAATCACTTAGTAGTTGTGCAATTGAAATTAACTGACCTGTTTTCTTCATTCTCGAAAGGGGATCATAAAAATCACAGAATTACCCTAGGGATTTGATACAATAGCATGGAATATATGTATATTATTGTGTGTGTGTGTATATATGTATACATATATGTATGTATATATATATATGTATATATATATATACACACACACACACACATATGAATCTTAACTACTGACACACAGAAAGTACTCAGTAAATCTGACCTATCTTTCTAGTGAAGTAACATTGCATAATGTTATGGAAATTTCAGGTGTCTATCATCGAAAAGCAGTAACTGTTTGCTATGAGTAATGCAGATGGCAGCACCAGAGAAGACTCTGTAGGGAATCGAGCAAAGGATCAGTCAGAGTAGATGTTTAAAAGAACTTGGGTGTCTCCACAGGCCAGTCCTAAAAGGACAGAGAGGGAAAACTCACGAGGTGAAACTTGGATCAGGTGTGGTTTATGACGCCAAAGCAAAGGACTCTGGGTAAGGGATGGGATGGAGGGGTGTTGGGGCACTGGTTTATGATGGGGCAGGAAGCTAGGCTGGGGGACAGAATGTTTTCCAGGTGCCTATCATGGGGAGGTGGGGGGGAGAGGTTGTACCTATGTGTCATCAACACTACTGTAAACCATTAACCCCCATAAAGTATTTTTTTTAAAAGAGAGAGAGAGAAGTGGATAATAATTGTTAAATAGCAATGCTTGTATTAAAGTTTAGCAAAGAATTTGATTGCAAAAACACTCAACAGCACCCTTAGCACAGAGGATGTCAAATTTAACCTGTTGCCCATCTAGATTCTGCTGGAAATCCTCCCCGAGCTGGAGGGAGTGTGAGTGGAGTGTGTGGCCAGTCACAGGACATCTTCACAGACAGGAGAGGAAACAGGTTCAATAAGGAAATCACTCAGTCTTATCAGTAGCTGAGATAGCTTCCTCCTTTACTTCCTTAGGCTAGAAAATGGTCTTTTCATTGGACAGATGCACGTGAGGAGAGCAGATGCCTTGTGCATCTTTGAAATATCAAATGAAAGAGATGATCTCATCACGGTGATGATTTCTTTTACAGTTATGGGGTGAGAGGTGCTTCGGTGCTAAACCAAGGCCCCATCTGTGCCAAGTGTGTACTCTTCCCTTTGAGTTCAGCCCTGGCCCCTACAATCATCTTCACTATGAAAGAGTTCAGATGTTGTTGGTTTTTTTTAACTGGTAAGGAATAAAATAAGCTCTTGGGTCTGTACTACTCAGCTTAAGAAATGATGCGTGACAAATGTACTTAGAGCCACCCACTGACTTTATTTCTCAATTTCCCTCATGCCTAAACTGCACTGAATTTGGTGCTACTGATTCACAAGGGCTGCATTTCCTAGGTCCCCCTTGCAGGCCAAGATGAAAGGCTAGTCCTCTATCAGTCCTTGGGGTTAAATGTTCCCTTTGTGAGAACTATGGCAGCTATGGTTGGGAGGATGGAAACACAAACTGTGGTGGTAGGTGTGGCATGGCACTATACCTTATAAGCTTATAAGCCACTATTCATTACCCATTTTTAAGCATTTCAGAAAGAAATTAAAATAAATTATATAGAAAAAAGTAAATACATCATTTACAAAAGTGACACAGGGGACCCGCTGAGTCACCTTTCTAGCCCAATTTCTCTTCGTAATTTTTGGAGAGAGAAAAAGAGCTAGAGAGGGAGAGACACCAAAACGCTCTCCCGAGGACTGTGGAGTTCAGCGCAGCCCGTGATGCTCCCACGCAGAGCCAGGGCTGAACCAAGCCCTCAGGAATGCTAATACTTTATCTGCCAATCCCTTTCCCTGCCACAAGGTCAATTTTTTTTTCATTGATGCTAAAAGCCTTCAAAGTTTGTCCTTCCTTACAATTCAATGAGTTGAAATTTATTTATTTTACTTATTTATTTTTATTAAAATGTTTTTAAAATTATCTTTACAAATTTATAGAGATTATTTATAGGACAGAGATAGCTAGAAATCAAGAGGGAAGGGTGTGGGAATGAGGTAGAGAGAGAAGATTTGGAAGGCTATAATTCCAAGTAAGCCATATAGTTTTTTTTTCCTCTCACAAAATCAATTTAAGTAAAAAAAATTAAGCTTAATTATATTCAATTTGCAGAACAAAATCTACAAGTATATGAGGACATGGCATAGTGAAAAGTAAAAGAGTGGAAAAATATTCAAAGATGAATAAAACAAAAAGCTAGAATATCTTGATTAAATTAAAGAATTCATGGGGGGGGAGCTTAACCAGAGAATGAGGAAGTAAACACCCCAGTAAATGGATTACTTCATCAGAAAGATAACAATTCTATTTTTGTCCATATCCCCCAGACGGGGAAAGACAGAAGAAGATGAGCAGAGAGCTCTAGACCCCAATTCCCCCAACTTAAAGCGTTTATCACCAGGAATCTTTTTTTAAAAAATATTTTTATTTATTTATTATTGGATAGAGACAGAGAGAAATTGAGAGGGGAAGGGGAGATAGGGAGAGAGACAGAGAGACACCTGCAGCCCTGCTTCACTACTTGTGAAGCTTTCCTCCTGCAGGTGGGGGTCAGGGGCTTGAACCTGGATCCTTGTGCACTGTAATATGAGTGCTTAACCAGGTGCACCACCGCCTGGCCCCAGGAATCTTTGTTTTTATGCCATCAGTGAAAAAGGAAGCGACTCTGGAAAGCACCAGAAGAAGCCAGACACTGTTTCACTTATCTGAGAGAAAACAGGAAAAAGGAAGGAGACTCTGAAGTAGTAATGAGTGTAGGTGTGAGTTAGAAAGGAAGTGAATATTTTTAGCCCACCTGCAGGTTAGCTGTGCGCTCAGAAAAAAAAAAATTAGTAAAAACATGGTCCCCTTGGAATATACCTAAAAGAGACTTCCTAACCTTCCATCATGAAGACTCCAAATCTCACCTGCTCTATTCTTGCCTTTAGGTTCCTGCTCATTAAACAATTTGTTCTGCTTTATTCTTAATGCTTTTCAGCCACCAAGTTGCAGATGCTACCATGACCAGGCCAACCTGATTCACTGGGCAGACAACCTCACCAGTGTGTCCTGGAACCCCACTTCCTCAAATACCTGCCCCTCTAGGGAAAGACAGAAACACACTGGGAGGATGGATCAGCCTGTCAACATGCATATCCAGTGGAGCAGCAATTACAGAAGCCAGACCTTCTGCACCCCATGATGATCCTGGGTGTGTACTCCCAGAGAGATAAAGAATAAGGAACCTTCCAATGGAGGGGTGGGATAGCGAACTCTGGTGGTGGGAATTGTACAGAACTTTATCCCTCTTATCCCACAATCTTGTTGATCATTATTAAATCATTAAGAAAGAAAGAGAGAAAGGAAGACAGAAAAGAAGGGAGGGAGGGAGGGAGGGAGGAAGGGAGGATGAAAGGAGAGAAGGAAGAAGAAAAACAGAGATGAATAAAGAAGGAGGGAGTAGATAGCATAATGGTTATGCAAAGAGACTCACACCTGAGGCTCTGAAGTACCAAGTTTAATCTGCACCCCCCCATCACCCAGAGCTGAATAGTGTTCTTTTGATAGGAAGAAAGAAAGAAAGAAAGAAAGAAAGAAAGAAAGAAAGAAAGAAAGGAAGACAACAATATAGATACAAAGTCAACCCATATCCGTGACCTTGGAAGAACTATTGCAGTTTCTGCTGAACGGGAATGGGGACACAGACCTCTGGTGGGAACAGTATGGAATTCTACCCCTGTTATCTTATAATTTTGTCACTCACTAATAAAAACATTTAAAAAGAGAGATAGCAATTTTAAATGTGTTTATATTGAATAACACAACCTCAAAAATCTGATGGAATACTAAGGAAAAGAAGTACAACTTTTTTTGGGGTAACTAATAGAACAAGGAGACAAAAAAAAAAAAAACAGGAAAAAATAGTAGAATATAGAATGTTAAAGAACACAGAAACAGTGTGAGTAAAACTGCCCTGATCTGGATGGAACGCTGTATCCCAAGTTTACAGGACAAGTCTGACTTCTATGAAACACGAATAAAGCGAGACTCTGCTGAGCTATTAAAGCAAGTTTCAACAAAGTTCAAAAAAGGTCTCAGACCACAGGGTAATTATGCTGGAAGTCAATTATTTTAAAAAATACACAGAAAGTCCTCATCTATTTGAAAAGAAAATGAAAAAGGGCACTTCTAAATAACCCAGGGGTCAAAGAAAAATACTTGACTCAAAATTAGAGAAGAGTCTATCGACATACTAGATAATTATGTATCAAAACACTTCAGTGCAATCAGAGTTTTACTTGGAGAGAATTTCTCTGCCTCAAGTGTCTATGCTGGAAGTCATCAATGCAAGAATCCATCTCAAAAACTTAGAAAAATAAGACCAGTTAAGCCCAAAGAAAATAATAACAGAAATTAATGAAATGAGATAAATAATTGCCAGGGAGAGAGTAAAAAGTTGTAAAAGAGTAAAAGTTGACTCTTAGAAAAGTCTAACAGAAATGACATGTTTCACATGAATAATCCTGCAGACATTGCAAAGATCATAAAACAATAATATGAATAACTTTTGGGGCCATAAACTTGAAAATGTGATGAAATGGATAAGCTCTCAAACAAGTAAAAAGGCCTCTTGGGGGAGGGTGGTCTAAGTAGGCACTATACAAAATAATGAGATCTTAGGGTCAGAAATAAGTGAAGTGCTCTCAATATTAAATTTAACACAGTGATTCATACAACAGAATGTTTATACATGGACAGAGTTTAACTATCTAGTGGTAAATAGGTATACAAAGCATTATGTATATGTAAATAGCAAGAAGAAGGAACAAATTAAAGTTGCATGTAACACGATATGTAACTCATGCTGAATAAAAGAAAGCAAAGGAAAATTTATTGTGCCATTATCTGTGCATATGTACAGCATATTTATAGCAAATATAACGGAAACTAAGTCTCAAAAAGGGTTAAAGAAATGGCGAGGAGAGGGGACAAGAAGAGGGAGGGCTTCTCAAGTGCTAAGGCATGTTAGTGTTTAACATTCTTAGGAGTGGGAGAGATGGCATAATGGTTATGCAAAGAGATACTCATACCTAAGGCCCCAACGGCCCAGGTTCAATCCCCAACACCACCACTATGAGTCAGAGCTGAGCAGCGCTCTGGTTTGAAAAAAAAAAATTCACAGGGATGTCCACCTTGACCTAATTCATTCAGTTGGTATCTGGTGCACTTCACTACATACACATTATAGCGCGTGCACACACTCGAGCACAGGAACACACACACACACACGCACAAGCACAAGCACAAGCACACTCGAGCACAGGAACACACACACACACACACGCACACTCGAGCACAGGAACACACACACACACACAAGCACACTCGAGCACAGGAACACACACACACACACGCACACTCGAGCACAGGAACACACACACACACACACAAGCACACTCGAGCACAGGAACACACACACACAAACACACACATGCTAACAGAGTTGCTCAAGGATTACAGCACACAGGACGTAGTTGTTCCTTTTAACTTTTGTAATATTGAGTTAACTTCTTTTAGTTTTCAAATAATACAGAAAACATTTACATTCAGAACCCTTCCACTTAGATTGTTCTCACTAGCTACACAAAAAGTCTAGGCGGTGATGGAGTTAGGAACCGTTTCAAATTGAGTTCTTGATAAACTAGAAAAAACAATAGCAACAACAAAAACCACCTGGAAACTCAACAAAATAACAATCAGAATTTCTTTACTTTTTGCCTCCAGGTCTATCACTGGGGCTCAGTGCTCAAACCCTGGCCTCACTATGTACTATGTGCAGGTCATCAGATGTGCCACTGCCTGGCCTGCAACCAGGATTTCTCCAGAAAATCGCTAAGCTAGAGCCACAATGTTGCACGCTACTATTATTCTATCCTGACTTCCATGGGCAGATGATGTCACCAATGTGTCCCTGAATTTCACCTCTCCAGAGCCCTACCCCAGTAGGGAAAGATAGAAATAGGCTGGGGGTATGGATTGACCTGCTAATGCCCATGTCCAATGCAGAAGCAATGACAGAAGTCAGACTTTCCACCTTCTGTGCCCCCCCCCCCCAAAGAATTCTGGTCCCTACTCCCAGAGGAGGAGAAATGTTAGGGGAAGGTGACCAGAGGGCTCTGAACCCCAATTCCATCAGGACCCAGAGAGAGAAGAGAAAAAAAATGGACACCCAGAAGTAGTAGATATGACTTAGAAAGGAAGAGAAGGCACAATTATAGAAAAATAAGGGCAAGTATATAAAAATAGATACATAGTTATAGAAATAATAGTCAACGCTTATCTGTGACCTTGGGAGGACTACTGCAGTTTCCAGTGGAGAGAATGAAACACGAAACTCTGGTGGTGGGAAAGGTTTGGAAGTGTACCCCTGCTATCTTAAAATCATGCAAATCACATCAAATTGAAAAGCTTCTGCACAGCCAAAGAAACTATCACACAAACAAAGAGACCCCTCACAGAATGGGAGAAGATCTTCACATGACATACATCAGACAAGAGACTAATCACCAAACTATACAGAGAGCTCAGCAAACTTAGCACCAAAAAAGCAAATGACCCCATCCAAAAATGGGCAGAGGTATGAACAAAACATTCACCTCAGAGGAGATCCAAAAGGCTAACAAACATGAAAAACTGCTCTAGGTTGCTGATTGTCACAGAAATGCAAATAAAGACAACATTGAGATACCACCTCACTCCTGTGAGAATGGCATACATCAAAAAGGACAGCAGCAACAAATGCTGGAGAGGCTGTAAGGACAGAGGAAACCCTCTGCACTGCTGGTAGGAATGTAAAATGGTCCAGCCTCTCTGGAGAGCAGTCTGGAGAACTCTCAGAAGGCTAGACATGGACCTTCCATATGACCCAGTAATTCCTCTCCTGGGGATACACCCCAAGGATTCCATAACACCCAACCAAAAAGATCTGTGTACACCTATGTTCATAGCAGCACAATTCATAATAGCTAAAACCTGGAAGCAACCCAGGTGCCCAACACCAGATGAGTGGCTGAGAAAGCTGTGGTATATATACACAATGGAATACTATGCAGCTGTTAAGAACAATGAACCCACCTTCTCTGATCCATCTTGGTCAGAGCTAGAAGGAATTATGTAAGTGAGCTAAATCAGAAAGATAAGGATGAGTATGGGATGATCCCACTCATCAACAGAAGTTGAAAAAGAAGAACAGAAAGGGAAACTCAAAGCAGGATTTGACTAAATCTGGAGTAGGGCACCAAAGTAAAAACCCTGGGGTGAGGGTGGACATTCAATTTCCCAGGGCGGTGGGGGTGGGGGCTGCGGGTTGGGGTTGGGATGGGACACAGTCTTTTGGTGGTGGGAATGGTGTCTATGTACACTCCTATTAATTTGTAGTCATATAAATCACTATTAAATTAATATGAGAGGGGAAAAATTGATTGTATGCCTCAAACTTTTTAAAGCACAGACTGAATCTTTTTAATACATAGGCTTTGATATGTTGACTCTCTCAAAAGTCTAGACCAAGGAGAACAGAAGCAACTGGTGGCACAGCTATATACAAGATGCTGGGTATTATACAGCAAATCCTAACAAAGGGACTTTTCAAAGTTAACCCAATCACCAAATAATATGATGATAACAATAACTATCCATTGTCTTCTTGAACCCTAAGACAGCAGGAACCTCACATTTCCACTACAGAGCCTATATTTTTCCCAGCCCTGGAACCTTAAGGTGGGGCGCACTTTCCTGCATGCTTCTCTCAATTCATATCAAATAATATTACATCCGCTGATCACAACTTAATCAATGCAAAGAGTGCCACCTCAGTATGCTTCACTTCAGACTGTGCCCAGAGACTTCAGGTGTGGAATGACAACCCTTCAGCTTCATTACTTGGGTGAGACCATTTCCTTTCATAGTATTCTCTAATTCCATTTCAGGTGGTTTCACTTCCTAACAAAGTCCCAAAACCTAGATATAGTCCAGGTCCCCTGAGATAGAGCATATGTTCACACATATCCATAAACTAGGGTAAATATATACCTGAAAGCAAAAGTACACAATAGTCTAAAGTGAGTACCCCCCAACACTTCATCTGCACTATTCCAGCCTTTAGGGCCATAATTGTTCAACAATTTGTTTGGTTTTGTATGTTAACTCTCTTTTCAACCACTAGGTTCCAGATGCCAGCAGGATGCCGACCAGACTTCCTTGGACAGACGACCCCACCAATGTGTACTGGAGCTCTGCTTCCCCAGAACCCTGCCCCACTAGGGAAAGAGAGAGGCAGGTTGGGAGTATGGACCGGCCAGTCAATGCCCATGTTCAGCAGGGAAGCAATTACAGAAGCCAGACCTTCCACCTTCTGTACCCCACAATGACCCTGGGTCCATACTCCCAGAGGGTTAAAGGATGGAAAGCTATGAGGGGAGGGGGTGGGTTATGGAGATCTGGTGGTGGGAACTGTGTGGAGTTGTACCCCTCCTACCCTATGGTTTTGTTAATGTCTCCCTTTTTAAATCAATCAATCATGCAAATCATTATTAAATTACTAATAATTGTCTAGGTGGTGAAATATTGTCCTTTAAATTAAGACAGTCAGGCTGTATTCTTTCTTCATATCACAACTACATTTTAGGCTTCACTTGGCATACCCTTCAGAAGGACTACAGAACAATAATACTGTTGCAAAGATTCCTTTGGTTTTAAGACAAGACTTTCTCACTTTGAATCCAGAAGTAATCGACACGAGGTGAGTGCAAATCTGGCCCAAAGGAGTGAAGTTGTGTTTCTCCTAACAATGATTTTGTCTGAACACACAACGTGCCATATTCCAAGAATTCAAATGTTTTTATAATCACCACTTGAGACCCTTATTTGGAGTTGTGTATGATTTCTGACGATCTTGATTACAAGTGGATTTTTTCCAAGAATTCAACTTATTATCTAAATCTCTGGAAGGAGGAAAGCTGGAATGACACATTAAAATGAAGTGGAGATTTCTATGAGGCTTGAGCGCCAGCATCTAAAAGATGCCCTTGCAGGGGGTTGTATTTTTTTTTATTTCTTTATTGGGGAATTAGCGTTTTACATTCGACAGTAAATACAGTAGTTTGTACATGCATAACATTTCCCAGTTTTCCATAAGGGGGTTGTATTGTTATGTGGAAAACTGGGAGATGTTATGCATGTACAAACTATTGTATTTACTGTCGAATGTAAAACCTTAATTCACAATAAAGAAATTTAAAAAAAAGAAAAAGAAAAAGAAATGCCCTTGCAGGAAGGAGCCGGGCAGTGGTGTAGCGGGTTAAGCGAACATCTGTATGACACAGTGCTGCTTAGTCTTGGGCTACCCATACTGTCTTTTTCCTCTTCCAAGGTTTTGATCGAGCATCTAAATCTAAGAATTGCATAAGGTTATGGGTATAAAATTGGAGCTTCCTTTTATATATAAGAAAAATAATCTTCCTGGTGGTCCAGGAGGTGGCACAGTGGATAAAGCATTGTACTCTCAAGCCTGAGGTCCTGAGTTCAATCCCCGGCAGCATATGTACCAGTGTTATATGGCTCTGGCGCCCTCCCTCTCCCTCCCTCCCTCTCTCTCTCTCTCCTTCTCTCTCTTCCTATCCCTCTCATTAACAAATAAATAAAACATTTAAAAAGGAAAAAAAAAGAAAAATAGTCTTCCTGTGCACTTAAATAGACACAGTACTGACAGTTCATTTAGATGAAAATGGTCGTTTCAGCCTCACCCACTGTACTGATCTGGAAATTCCTATTCTAATGAGATGTACTTATTGTACAGCAGGTGCTAAGTAAAGATGCTAAGAGATTTTCAGGTTAGCATCCAAGCAGTCCTGCAGAACTGGCAACTATCTTTCCAAATCCAGCAAAATTCATGAAAGAAGAGAAAAAAAAAAAGTCCCCCCCCCCCACCCCACGCACCCCCCCCCCCAGAGCTTCTCAGATTAAAAGCTAGGAACTGAAGATGGCGCCATGACAAGAGCACCTGCTCCTGGTTGCTGAAGGCTCACTAACTGCCAGGCGGTGAGGTAAGGGCTGCAATTTGGTTTCTCAGCCCTCCAGCTGAGCTGCTTTCCTGCCCAGTTTGCTGAGAATTGCAGGCTTAGCAGCCTCGAGCACCTTCTCCCTTCTCCCTTCTCCCTGGCACAAGTTAATAACTGATTGGGGGGGGGGGGCGTTCATGGAGGTGACTTGTTTCACTCTGGAAAAGAGTTCTTTGTCAGGAGTCGGGTGGTAGTGCAGCGGGTTAAGCGCACATGGCACAAAGTGCAAGGACCGGCATAAGGATCCCGGTTCGAGCCCCCGGCTCCCCACCTGCAGGGGAGTCGCTTCCCAGGCGGCGAAGCAGGTCTGCAGGTGTCTGTCTTTCTCTCCCCCTCTCTGTCTTTCCCTCCTCTCTCCATTTCTCTCTGTCCTATCCAACAACAACGACATCAATAACAACAACAATAAAACAACAAGGGCAACAAAAGGGAATAATAATAAAAAAGAGTTCTTTGTCTAAACCAGCCATGCTAATCCTGCTTCTTATTTCCCAAACCCAACTCTTTTCCCTCCAAGAGGAGATCATGTGACCCAGTCCTGACCAATGAGACCCTGGAAATTTCTAGCTTATTCCTTCCCGATTAGAACGGAAGTGCCATGGGGCAGGCCTCTCCCTCTCTCTGGAGCAACTGTGGAAGAATCCGGGCCCACGGGAGAATAAACATTCTCTCTACATCTCTGCTACTCGGCGGCTACCTGTATGAAGCAACCCTGGACCTTCCCACCTGAGGATACGTGAGAAATATTTAAAAAATGTATTTAAATCAATCCTGACTCACAGAGTTTGCGAAAATGAAATATAAAACGGAGGATGATTTCTGTCAATGCAAGAGTCAGGAAAACAGGGGCAGTATTTACTGCAGGTCAAGAATTATAAAAAGAGGGGCTGGGGGCCGGGTGGTAGCGCAGCAGGTTAAGCGCACATGGCACAACGTGCAAGAACTCGGGTTTGAGTCCCCACCTGCAGGGGGAAAGCTCTGTGAGTGGTGAAGCAGGGCTGCAGGTGTCTCTCTTCCTCCCTATCAACCCCTCCCCTCTCAGTTTCTGGCTGTTTTTATCCAGTAACTAAATAAAGAACATTTAAACAGATTTTTAAAAGAATTATAAAAAGACAAATGAGTTTGCCTTCAACAGTAATACACATAGCAAGACTTTCATAAGCTAACGGTGCTAGATTACATGAATGCTGAGGGGTGGGAATTAGAGAAAGGTAGAACTAAAATCAGACAAGAAAAGACAATCAAGGGAGTGACTTTCGAGTACGTTTCTGTTCAGAGAAGTTATACAGATGAGCAAAACAGTGACAAAACTTTCTTGGCACAAGTCATAGGTCAGGGGCCAGCTGGGAGCAACTTCAACTGGCCCAGAAGGATGTGAAGGGAATGAAAGTCATGAGGGATGACTGGCAAAGTGGTGTGCTGCTTATCGTTCGTCCAGCCAGGTTCAAACTAGGCCCCATCACACTGAAGGCAGCTTTAGTGCTGTGCGGTTGTTTGTTTAATTTTCACTCTCCTTTTCTATCTCCCTATCTGAAAAGAAGTCAGTCTGGAGTGGTGAAGCTCCAGTGGTGGGGGAAAAAAGGGCGACAATGTGGAGACAGAAGTTGGAGGACTTGGGGTTACGGAACATAGAATGATGGGGTCAAAATCACACCCAGGTACTTGTCTAACTGAAAAATATCAAGATGTCAAGGATGAATTTTAGCTTAAATACTAGGGGCGACTTTGACTAAAATAAAACTTCTGAATAGGCTCCTTGCATCTATTAGACACTGTTAGCCTAAAAAATAAATGCTATTTTTAAATACTCAGTAAGGTTCTTTTCCTTTATTTCTGGTAGATACCTGAGGGTGTTATAACTTAATCCCTAGATTCTATCACCCTTTTATTGGAGCTATCCATTCATTCTTTTTTTTTTTTGGCCTCCAGAGTGATATTGCTGGGACTGGGCCTATGCTATGAATCCATTGCTCCTGTGGCCATTTTTTCCATTTTGTTGCTGTTGTCATTCTAATGTTGTTGTTGCTAGATAGGACAGAGAGAAATGGAGAGAGGAAGGGAAGACAGAGAGGGGGAGAGAAAAATAGACACCTGCAGGCCTGCTTCACTGCTTATGAAGCGACCCCCCTGCAGGTGGGGAGCCGGGGTGCTCAAACAGGTATCCTTAACTCCAGTCCTCGCGCTTTGCGCCATGTGTGCTTAACCTGCAGTGCTACTGCCTGGCCCCCTGGAGCTATTTATTATTTAAAATTTTGGTCTTCATATCCATTTAACACTTGAATCTTAAAAAGCCTAACTAACAGTCGAAAAACAAACATCTGGATGAACTCCTTGCTTCAGTCTTTTGGACACTTTGCTTCTTGGTAAGTCATCAGTATTTTGATAGTTGGAGCAATAACAGGAAATGATCTGTTAAAACCTGGATCTTCAACTACAGAGGAATGCCCAGGGTGAAGAAAAGAACTGGTCTCACAAGAATCTATAAAACAATTTGGGGAATTATTTCTAAGACCACAGGGAGAGTCTTGTAACCGGCTCTCAATGTCAGAAAAACAAACTCGGTCGAAGAACATCTTTGGGCAAAGCACTGAACTGCTCCCCTAGAGAGCTCAGCAGAACAGTCAGAAATGACAACAGCTGAGCAGATAAATTCTGGAGTCCCCCTCACACATGATACTCAATGCCACACCCTGAAATACAAAGTCACTATGAAAAAGTTTAATAAGCAGGTAGAACATTTCTCAGCTGGTCTGATGATAATGCTGCTTTTATTTCCAGAGCAGCCAGTCTGTTTCTGTTCACCGCAGACAAGAGAGCTAGGACTCCCCGTTCCAGAGAGCGATGGCATTTCCACATAGAAATGGAAAACAGATAGGGTTATAGCACTAAGAAAGCACTGAACTTTTCACATGCGTTTGTCATGGGTTCTAGACCTTTTCTTCGATTTATGGTAGAGATTCTCCTAAAGTTTGTAGTCTATAGCTGTGTCCTATTAATAGCATTAATAATAACCAAAGGTGACTAGTTACTGAATCCCCGTGGCTTTTTCTCCTCCACCCTCTTCCTCTCTCACAAGGCTTTCTGGGTACTAGTGTGAGGAAAATGGTAAACCATGAAACACAGTTTCTTTGAGGAAGGCAGGCAAGTCGCACTGTGCAGTGTAGCTTTCCAAACGCCTTTCTCTAGAGTACCATAGAAAAAGTGGGCCAAGTGAAGACAGTATGGGCAGAGAGTAATCTTGCTTCAAAAGCTCCATAAAGTGAAAATGTCCACATAGAACCACAACTGCAGAGTACTGTTTTCCCCTAAAACTTTAACCTAACTTGCTCTGTCATTTACAAAGGTAATTAATTAGAGGGTGGGGGAGATAGCACAGTGGTTATGCAAACACTTCCTTGCCTGAGGCTCTAAGGTTCTAGGTTCAATCCCCCATTCTACCATAAGCCAGGGCTGAGCAGTGCTCTGGTTAAAAATTAAAATTAAAGTGGTCTGGGAGGTGGTGCAGTGGATAAAGCATTGGATTCTCAAGCATGAGGTTGAGAGTTTGATCACTGGCAGCACATGTACCAGAGTGATGTCTGTCTGTCTCTCTCTCCCTCTCTCCTCCTATCCTTCTCACTAGTAAATAAATTTAAAAAAACAAATTAAAATAAACAAGGTAATTAGTGAAATAAACTAATAATCTAGAGTTCAATTATAATGAGATATTATACGCCAATAATACTTCATTAAGAATCTTAGGGCCAAGCGGCGGTGGCGCAAATGGTTAAGCACACACATTAAAGTGCACAAGAACCTGGGTTCAAGCCCCTGGTCCCCACCTACAGGGGGAAAGCTTCAAGAATGGTGAAGCAGGGCTACAGGTGTCTGTCTCTCTCTTAATTTCTCTCTGTCTCTATCCAATAATTAAAAAAAAGATTCTTAGGACAGTAGCAACTTTCTAAAAAACACTAGAAACATCAAATATTTATATTTGATTCATCAAACGTTATGTTCATAAAGACTTATAGTGCAATTTACTAATCTGTGCTAAACTGGTCATAATGGTTAAAGGAAGGCACTGTGTCTAAAATTACTTCTTCAGATTTGTGCATTACCCATTGCAAACTTTCAAATGTAAGTAAATGTATAAAATTTCACTTAATGGGCCAAGTGGTGGCTCACCTGCTTAAGTGCACACATTACAGTGTGCAAGGACCTGAGTTCAAGCCCCTAGTCCCTACCTTCAGGGGGAAAGCTTCATAAGCGGTGAAGGAGGTCTGCAGGTATCTCTCTTTCACTCTCCCTCCCACTCCCTTCTAAGTTTCTCTGTTTCTATCCAATAAAATAAATGAAATGAAATAAATAAAATAGTTCAAAGACAAATCTATAACAATTTAAAAATATAAAAAAACTTCACTTGATGCTGAACACAAGAAATCATCTGTTTCTTATTAATT
This sequence comes from Erinaceus europaeus, assembly GCF_950295315.1. Lineage (NCBI taxonomy): Eukaryota > Metazoa > Chordata > Mammalia > Eulipotyphla > Erinaceidae > Erinaceus > Erinaceus europaeus. Next base: position 57,298,573 of record NC_080180.1, on the reverse strand, counting down.
GTTGTACTACTGAATTCAAGAGTAGTAGGCTTGAAAAGTGGATAGCTACAAAACAGTTATATGTTGAAAGTGGTCAAGTGCAAATAGCTATATGCAGCTGACGTTACACATAGTCTTTCTCCCCAAAATTCCACCTCCTCCACAATGTTTTAGCTTTACCTCCTTCCTCCTGAAAAGGAAGCTTGCTGAAGAGGAAGTAAACGCTCTCTTCTCTACAATTTCATTCATTAGAGATCTTAACCATTTAATTTCTTTCTTTTTTAAAGACAGTTTTTTTATTATCTTTATTTATTGCATAGAGATAGGCAGAAATTGAGAGGGTAGGGGGAGACAAGAGAGGGAGGGAGACAGAGAGACACCTGCAGCCCTGCTTCACTATTTGCAAAAGTGTTTCCCCTGGCAGGTCGGGATGAGGACTCAAACCCGACTCCTTGAGCACTATAACATGTGCGCTCAACCAGGTGCACCACCACTGGCCCCCTACCATTCTAGTTTCTGATTTGGATAGTCAGAGAGCTCTTAATTCCCTCTTTTAGACTGTAAACTGGAAAGCAAACCCGCATCAGATTTATCTTGTTTCCCCCATTATGCTGAATTCAACACCCAACATCTGTTAGTATTTTTAGCGTGGTGTGTTTATTAGTGTCCAGTGAACTTTACTTTAGATTTATCTTTATCTCTTTTTTTTTAATTTTTTTATATTTATTTTATTTATTCCCTTTTGTTGCCCTTGTTGTTTTATTGTTGTAGTTATTATTGTTGTTGTTGTTGTTGGATAGCACAGAGAGAAATGGAGAGAGGAGGGGAAGACAGAGAGGGGGAGAGAAAGATAGACACCTGCAGACCTGCTTCACTGCCTGTGAAGCGACTCCCCTGCAGGTGGGGAGCCGGGGTTCGAACCGGGATCCTTATGCCAGTCCTTGTGCTTTGCGCCACCTGCGCTTAACCCGCTGCGCTACAGCCCGACTCCCTTCTCTTTATCTTTTTAAAAACATTTTTATTATATTTATTTATTGGATAGAGACAGAACTCAAGAGGGGAGGGGGAGATAGAGATGGGGAGATACAGAGAGACACCTGAAGCTCTGCTTCACCACTCAAAAAGCTTTCCCCCTGCAGGTACAGGGACCAGGGACTCGAACCTGGGTCCCTGAGCATTGTAATATGTGCACTAAGCCAGGTGTGCCACCACCTGGCCCCACTGCTATACTTTAAACTCCCACAGCTTTATAGTCTCTTGTGACAATGTCTTCAGCTAACAAATTAATATTGATAGTGGCTTAGGTTACATGTGAAATTAAAATGTTTAACTTTATAACTGCATCATTTTTTCAGTACTCAAAAAAGTACACTGCTTGTAAATGAGTGTACTGGACTGTTGTTTTCTCCAGGCTGGCTTCACGGGTGGGTAACAGATGACCAGAAACACACGGCTGAGCTGAGAACACAGTTTTATCTTTATGCACGAGCAGGCAAACAGTCCAACACCTAATCACCACACAGATCTGTCCTGCATCTTTCTCCTCCTGTGGCAGCCGCAGGAACTCAGGAAGTATGTAGGGTAGGGGGCGGGGAGAAGGGAGAAGCGCGAAACTAGCAAGGGCTAAACCAAATCTCCCAGAGGTGGGGGGAGTGAGACCAAACCAATGTAACAGAAAAGACCATGTAAATAGACCACAATGTCAAGCAATGTAATAAAAGCAGAACTAGATCCCAGAAACAGAACTAGAAGCATGCCAACAATTCCCCCTTTTCTTTTTAACTAATTGACCACAGTATCAGGAGTGTGGGATGAACAGAAACCTATATCGTACAGGCATTTTTAAAAAAGAAACTGGCACAAACATGGAGGAACAAGTAAGCGAGCTACAAGAACCAGTGTGCTGCCAAGGGAAGGCCTGAGGGGGACGTTTCTTGCCTCTGTGGGCAAGACTTTATCAAGCTAAAGGACCTTTCTTGCCTCTGTGGGCATTACCTAGCATGGGGGGGGGTATGGCCTATAGAGTCCCACGGCAGCTGGCTGCAGTCAAGTCTTTGAGAAACCCAGCAGCATAAAGGGAAGCTGCAAATTTTGTGCAAAGTGTCCAAGAGGTGTACCAGTGAGTCCGATAGAAATGCCAGTCCAAAGCAGACGTCCACAGAAGAATGCCAGGGGGTGGAACGTTGCATGAGGAAGGTCAGCTGCTGGAATTCCGCTTTTCTGTAGAGAACTTGACAGCTGCAATTTATTTACTTATGAAACAAAACTTATAGCAGGTTATAAGTTTACCACAATTGATAACTCCATGATTATAATTGGTTTAAGTATCTTTATAAATTTGGAAGGTCTTTTTCGTTTCATTTTAAGGCTCCTAACCAATCTAAGCGCAATAAAATGTGATAAGTCAAAGAAACACTGCTAGAGCCTCAGGCATGAGAATCATTAGCATAACCATCGTGCAATCTAATTGAGAAGCTATTTGAGAGCTTCACATATCAACATCTTCTTTAACCTTTTGTTACACCCATTCAAGATGGAGACATACCCTAAGTGTGCACAGGTTTTTTAGACCAACTTAGTTAAAATGTATTGATTTTTAACTAATTTTTACCTCAGACTTTAAATGTAAATTAATTTTACCTTTATGAGAATTATGTTGAAAACATTTTTCATTTAACTTTGCCTGGTAAGAATGTAGCCTTAAATTTACGTTTCTAACCTTAAAGTTAATGTTTACCAAACTTCAAACACACACATAAACATGGTCTTCAATACACAAGGAGAAAAACTTTTGTTATGAAGACATGTCATTTTAAACACAAATTTAGATCTATACTGTCTTAGTTGTCCGGGGGGTGCGTTGTCCAGCGGTGGCCTCTTGTGCAACTTCAGCTCCAGGAATTGTAGGTTGCGATCTCTGCAGGGATCTCTGCGTCTTCTAGCTCCTCTGACTTCAGAGCTGAGCTGGGGATCTCGGCCAGGGGGCCCAGTCCCGGCAGGGAGCCCACGGTCTCCAGGTGGTCCGGGATCTGCCCAGACCTCATAGCAGGAGGGCGGGTGGGCCGGCTGTGCAGAAGGCGCGGGCCAAGGTGCCCCAGGGTGGTGGCCAGGATGGGCTGCACCCCTGCCCGCCTTGTCTGCTGCCCTGCTCCCAGCAGCCGAGCAGCGTGGAGGGAGCCCACGCCCAATGCCCCGTGCCACGCGGCGGAGAGCCGGCTCCTGCAGGCGGGCGGAAAGCAGTGTGTGGCCCAGAGAGAAATGTTCCAGAAACAGAAAAACAGTCTCATGAAGAAAGGGCAGAGGCCTTTGGAAACCTCTTCACAGGCAGAAAAGCAGCCCATAATGGATAGGCAGCCAAAGTCTTTACTTATCTGGGGGTGCCAGGTTAGGTCCCACGGTGAGTGTCCTGTGTTGTTTTCTCCGGGCTGGCTTCATTGGCGGGTAACAGATGACCAGAAACACACGGCTGAGCTGAGAACACAGTTTTATCTTTATGCACGAGCAGGCAAACACTCCAACACCTAATCACCACACAGATCTGTCCTGCATCTTTCTCCTCCTGTGGCAGCCGCAGGAACTCAGGAAGTACGTATCATAGTTGACAAAACGTTGGACTCTCACACGTGAGCTCCTGAGTTCAGTCCCCGGCACTGTATGTGTCCACATGATGCTGTTTCTCTCCTTCCTTTCCCCTTAATACATATTAAAACAAGGAGTCAGACAGGGTGCACTTGTTTTTCCCTTTGTAGGATTTTTTTTTTTTGAGCCAGCTTTTATTTATTTCTTGTATTTGAAGTATTCTTTGATGATTTTTTGGCCTCTTTTTTTTTCAGATAAACTTGTTTTATATATTCTCCTGTTGCTAAGTATTCGAGACATTTCCAGCTTTGAATTTTTATTAGTAAAACTACTGTGATGATTAATGTACAAGTCTTTGAAGACATAAGCTTTTTCTTTTTGGTAAACACCCAAGAATAGAATGGATGGGTCACAGGAAATGCTTACTTGATATTTTTAAAAATTAGGAAAATGAAATAATTAAAAGAAAAAAAAATACCAGTCGGGGGTCAGGCGGTGGCGCAGTGGGTTAAGCGCATGTGGCGTAAAGCACAGGGACCGGCGTAAGGATCCCGGTTCGAGCCCCCGGCTCCCCACCTGCAGCGGAGTCGCTTCACAGGCGGTGAAGCAGATCTGCAGGTGTCTATCTTTCTCTCCCCCCTGTCTTCCCCTCCTCTCTCCATTTCTCTCTGTCCTATCCAACAACGAACAACATCAACAATGGCAATGATAATAACCACAATGAGGCTACAACAACAAGGGCAACAAAAGGGGGAAAAAATGGCCTCCAGGAGCGTTGGATTCATGGTGCAGGCACCGAGCCCAGCAATAACCCTTGAGGGGAAAAAAAAAATACCAGTCTTCTAACAGCTATTGTTTTCTTTATTATTATTTTTATACCAGAGCACTGATCAGCTCTGGTTTATGGTGGTGCAGGGGATTGAACCTGGGACTTTGGGGTCTCAGGCATGACAGTCTCTCTCTCTCTCTTTTTTTTTTTTTAACCAGAGCACTGTCCAGCTCTGGCTTATGGTGGTGCGGGGGATTAAACCAGGAACTTTAGAGCCTCAGTCATGTGAATCTGTTTGCATAGCCATTATGCTATCTATCCCTGCTCTAACCGTTATTTCGTCACCATCAGTGAGGTCCAGCTCCTCTATATCTTTGGGAATACCCGTAAACATCTTTTTTATTTCAGTCATTCTAATGTCTTGGAATGGTATTTCACTGTGGTTTTAAAAAGTAACATTCTCTTTTTAATCAGTATTTTCTAGTTAATAATGTCAGATGTTTTAGTGCAGTTTCATATCTCTTCAAATGCTATGTTATCACACCATACCCACCAGGAAATCACCAAGACTCACTGTGGTTTTAATTTGCATTGCACTAGTGCCTAATGAAGCCGAGTCCTGTGTCTTCCTTGGTGAAATGCTGTTCAATATTTTTTTCGTTTTTAAATTGTACTATCTTCTTACTGCTGATTTGTAAGAATTATAAATATAGGAGTCGGGTGGTGGTGCACACAACTGAACATACACATTACAATGCCCAAGGGCCTGTGTTCAAGTCCCCAGTCCCCACCTGCAGGGGGAAACTTTGTAAGCAGTGAAGCAGTGCTGCAGGCCTGTCCCTCCCCTCCCCTCCCTCCTTCCCCACTTCTCCTTTGCCTCCCAAGTTTTCCCTGTCTCTAGCCAACAAATAATCTTAATTTTTTAAAAAAGTGTTCAGCACATCAATCTTTTGCTGAATGTGTAACTTATACTTTTAAAAGACAAATAAATTGTTTTAGATAAGTACAGCTTGTTAAGATCCATTTGCACATTCAAAATTTAAAAACTCTCCTAACAAAGGAAATATTACCTCTCTAGTGCTCAGATACTAAAATTTCCCCTGCTCAATAAGATGGACAGAAAGCAAGCATATAAAAAAGAGGTAAAGTGGGGGGTTGGGCAGTGGTACACCCTGTTTAAGCACACATATCATCATATACAAGGACCCAGGTTCAGGCCCCCGCTCCCCACCTGTAGCAGGGATGCTTCATGAGCAATGAAGCAGGTCTGCAGGTATCTGTCTTTTTCTCTACCTATCGCCCTTGCCCTTTCGATTTCTCTCTGTCCCGTTAAATGAAAAATTTTTTTATTATTGTAATATTTATTTATTCCCTTTTGTTGCCCTTATTTTATTATTGCAGTTATTATTGTTGTCATTGTTGGATAGGACAGAGAGAAATGGAGAGAGGAGGGGAAGACAGAGAGGGGGAGAGAAAGACAGACACCTGCAGACCTGCTTCACCACCTGTGAAGCGACTCTCCTGCAGGTGGAGAGCCGGGGGCTCGAACTAGGATCCTTCTACCAGTCCTTGCGCTTTGCGCCACGTGCATTTAACCTACTACACTACGGCCCGACTCCCCTAAATATTTTTTTAAAAATGGCTGCTGGAAGTGATGGATTTGTAGTGCTGGCACCAAGTCCCAGTGACAAACCTGGTGGCAATATACTACTACTAATAATAATAATTAATAATAACAATAATATAAAAACAGAGAAAGGTAAGAGAAGTAGGAAATAATGATTTTCTCAAAATTCTTCCTAAATCTTCCTTATTTTAGGGAACTCAGCAAACTGTAAGTACTAGGAAATAACAGACATATAAATGATATTGGGTCTCTTGCTTTTGTCTGAAAATTCAACTGGAGGTGATTTTTAAAAATAAGCCAGGCAGCAGAAGCACTGCTGCCAATAAGAGACCTGCACTCGACTCTATTTCTCTTAGACAGAGGCCTTGATTCCTGCATGCATGTTCTCCTTATCAGACTACGCCAATACATCAGTTACAGTCCCTTCTGTGCACTGCTGTTCTTGCCTTGTTTCTCTTCTTTTAATTCCTATCCACATGCTTTCCTTAAATATTCTCTTCCACCATTCTCTCTCTCTCTTTTGCCTGCAGGGTTATCACTGGGGCTCAGTATTGACACTGTGAATTCACCATTCCCAGCGGCCGTTTTTCCCCTTTTATTTGACAGAGCAGAGAGAAACTGAGAAGGAAATGGGGAGATAGGAGGGAGAGAGAAAGACAAGACACCTGGAGATCTGCTTCACCGCTTGTAAAGTGTCCCACTCTGGCACGTGTACTGCCAACAGTTGAACCAAGAACCTCAGGGACCAAAGCCACTGTTCTGCCAGTTTAGAAACTTACCTCCCAATAACATGTAATTACTTTTAAAACTTGAGTATTAAAGATTTCTGTCTACCTAGCAAGGCAAATAAACCAAGAAAGCAGTCCCAAACAAAAGTCAACAGGGGAATGTGAATCCAGCCACTTGGTTCCACCAATTCAAGTTGCTGCCAAGAAAGGAAAAGTTGAGATTATGTCACTGATGTTTCCTGCCCGCCCACCAGATAACAGGTGTAGGGGAGGGCAGACATCCAGAACCGAGTGGACATCTTTGAAACCATGGAGAGAAAACACATTTTAGCACCTATGGAAAATGTTCACATATAAACAACAAGTTCCCACATGCCAGAGTATTCACAAAGCACATTACTCCTTAGACAGTGTCAGTGTCAGACTCAAGTTAGAATGAATTCTTCCACAAGCAGCAAATTACACTGGCAATCACGGGCATAATGTCAGCACGTAGACACCCCCTTTAATCAAAAGTAGTTCATGGAAATACTTACTCCACAGATGAAAATGCTTCTCATCAGAAACCTGATGCTATTTATTCTGACGCTTTTATGTATTCATTTTTTAAAAAATTTTATTTATTTATTGAGAACGGAGAGAGAGAGGGGGAAAGAGCCAGACATCACTCTGGCATATGTGCTGCAGGGGATTGAATTCAGGACCCCATGCTTGAGAGTCTAATGATTTATTCACTGAGCCATCTCCCAGACCACTATTTATTTATTTTTTTTATTGGCATTACCAAGCCTTCACCACTCTGGCTCAACTTTTTTCAGAGGGAAAGGTGGGGGAAGACGCCACAGCACAACTTCCCCTGGTATGCTAAAGCTGGACTTGATCCTGGTTTGTGCCTATAACAAGGTATGCACTCTACCCACTAGCTATTTCTGTGATCTAATACTTTTGTTCTCAAAGGTCCAGTACTAAAAATATACTTCCTGTGGCTTGGGAGGTAGCACAGTGGATAAAGTATCGGACCCTCCAGCGTGAGGTCCAGAGTTCAATGCCCATGAACGCATATGCCAGAGTGATGCTGATTCTCTTTCCGTTTCTCTGGAATGAATAAATAAACCTTTTTTAAAAAAAAAAAAAAATAAGGAAACTCCCTTTGGTAGAAAAACAAAAGAACATTTTCTTTTTACCTGTAAAGATATTACATGTTGATAAAGCAGTTTCGTTCCCATGTGCGCAGTGAGTCTCATCGATGCAGAACAATCACAACAATCACCACCAACAAAAGAATTGTGTCTTAAATTCTTCAGTTTGGCTGGTTCTCTTTTGATTAACAGGAAATTTAATGATTGACTCCAAACCCATTTATAGTAATGCAAAATACGTGAGCTTTATTAAGCAACATAGAAACTAAAGATGATATAACCCAAAAAATTATTTACCAAAATCACAATGAGATACTTTGAAATGAATACGAAGTCGCGAAACAGCTGATACTGAACTGACAGCTCAGCTGCTAGTCGTTCAGTCAAGCTTCCAGGTGTCGTCAGTGCTGACAAGGTGAAACCCAGATGTGACTGATGACGCTGTCCATCCTAAGGTCACCTTATTGAGCGATACATCATGAAGTCGATGGTTGTGCACCTGGGAAATTTACCGATCGAGCTCTCTTCCACTGGGGTGTATATTTTAATTTGTCTCATGTGGGTGTCTCTTCCATTCTGGTGATTAGCTAGGACAGCAATCTGTATCATGAATGTGCGAGTTGGCTTCTTATGATTGTCAGTTAGGGGAACGTGAATCCAGCCACTTGGTTCCACCAATTCAAGTTGCTGCCAAGAAAAGAAAAGTTGAGATTACGTTTCCACCGGGTAAATGTGATTTCTGGTGAGGAATGCATTCTAGGGCTGAGTGGCGATCAGCATCTTGCTACAGAAAGGATGATGATGTGTACACAGCCATTACTAGTTTCTGAGTACCTGGACTGTGGCCCATGTGTATAGTAATTGAACACGGTACATGCATCGTATTAGTAGACAACAGAGATGCATGCTGAGCAGTTATGGAAACTTGCATGATATGCAACACGAGAATCAGACATGCATAAATGGACACATGTGTTTAGTGCATGGATGTCGGCCAGGGAAAAATCATTCTGATACTGGCAGGAACATAACTGAATGCTAAACTTCTGGAATATTTTATTTCAGTATCACATCTTATGGGTTCAAGTACATGTAACAATAAGGTCAAATTCTCCATAAGTAGCCAACATATTAATGCAAGGAAATCAATTATTACGCAAGCGTCAAATGAAGCCTTGCCCTGTGGAAATAGTCATTTATCTAACATGAGTGCAAGCTCAGCCTGAAAGCTGAATGTGTACGATGCTTTTAATTAGAAATGACAAGGACATTTTAAAGATTTTTTTATATTTTAATCAAGAGGACAAGCTGTCTTCCCCTCACAAGGGAAAGAAAGTCGTAAGTCAGGGAGTACAGCGGTAGCGCAGTGGGTTAAGCGCACGTGAAGCAAAGCGCAAGGACCAGTGTAAGGATCCCGGTTCGAGCCCCCAGCTCCCCACCTGCAGGGGAGTCGCTTCACAAATGGTGAAGCAGGTCTGCATGTCTCTATCTTTCTCTCCCCCTCTCTGTCTTCCCCTCCTCTCTCCACTTCTCTTTGTCCTATCCAACAACAACATCAATAACAATAGCAATAATAACTACAACAGTAAAAAAAAAAAAGGAGGAACAAAAAATGGGAAAATAAATAATAAAAAAAAATTTTTAAGTCATAAGTCAAAGCAGGATTTGACTGAATTCGGAGTAGGACACCAAAGTAAAATCCCTGGGTTAAGGGTGAGGGTGTATGTTCGGCTTCATGGAGTGGGCAGGTTGGCGGGGTGGGGGTAGGGGGGGTGGAACAGTCTTTTGGTGGTGGGGATGGTGTTTATGTAACTCCTATTAATCTGTAGTCATATAAATCACTATTTAATATGAGAGGGGAAAATCAATTGAATTTTAAAACTTTTAATGCACAGACCATAGGCTGAGTCTTTGATATGTTGACTCTCTTAAAAGCTTAGACAGGGGGGAACAAAGCAACCGGTGGCACAGCTATATACAAATAATGTCAAAGGACATATATTATGGTGATTTGTGTATAATACAGCAAATCCTAACAAAGGGATTTTTCAATGTTAACCCAATTGACAAATAATGTGATTATAGCAATAACTATCTATTGCCTTCTTAAACCCTAAGACAGCAGAAACCTCCCATTTCCTCTATAGAGCCTATATTTTCCCCAGTCCTGGAACCTCTAGAGTGGGCCTCACTTTCCTGCATGCCTCTCTCAGTTCATACCAAATGACATCACATCTGCTGATCCCAACCTAACCAACGCAACGAGTACCACCTCAGCATGCTTCACTGCAGACTGGGTCCAGAGACGTCAGGCATGGAATGTCAACCCTTCAGCCTCATTACTCGGGTGAGAACTTTCCTTTCATAGGATTCTCTAATTCCATCCCAGGTGGTTCACTTCCCAACAAAGTCTCAAAACCTAGATATAGACCAGGTCCCATGAGATAGGGCATATGTAGCCATAAATTCACATGTAATCATAAATTAGGGCAAAATATATACCTGAAAGCAAAAGTACACAATAGTCTACAGTGAGTCAGTATGAAGTTCATAATGAAATAGTGTTTACTTAGACTTAGATACCCTCCTCCCTATTTCCTATTAATTAAAATTTTTTAAAAAGCTGTAAGTCAAAAGATAAATCTGAGATTGTAAAAATTTTCTAAAATTATAAGGTCACTTTTAAGATAACAGTCTTTTTTAAACTATCGAACACATAGAACTATGGGTTAATCTTAACAACACAATCAAAAGGCAGAAAAGAACAAAGACTCTAACTATGATTTCCAAGTTATTCTAGGAAAATAATTAAGTGTGGTCTGGGAGGTGGCGCAGTAGATAAAGCATTGACTCTCAAGCATGAGGTCCTGAGTTCAGTCGCCAGCAGCCTGTGTACCAGAGTGACGTCTGGTTCTCCACCCCCACCTTCTGTCTTCTTCATGCATCACAAAGGAAATAAAAGTAAAGAAGGAGAATAAGTGACTGCCACCATCTCTTTTTTCTTTCCCTCCCCTCACCCTTTCTTTTTCTATTTCCCCCACACTTTATTCTTTCTCTTCTTGCTCTTTCTTTATTCTCCCTCCCTCTCTCTCTCTCTTTGAGAAGGAGAAATGGAGTAAGTAGAACTTGAGTCACAACCCAGTTCTGTAAATGGACTTCCTCATCCTTATGATTTTCTTAATGACGTTTCCTCTCCCCTAGTTCACTTGATCGGAAAAACTATAGTTGATCATACAAAGAGCATACACACGTGTGTTGATCGACTGCTTATATTATCGCAAAGTTTCTGGTCAATTGCAGGCTATTTTTTAGGTAAGTTTGGGGTTTTTCAACTATATGGAGGCGGTGGTTGGTTGCCTTCAAACTCATGCTGTTCAAGGCTCAAACTACAAAGAGATTGGATAAACTATCCCAATATCCCTTCTGGCTCTGACACCACATAATTCTAGTTTCAAAAGGCCTAACCCGCAGAATGGCCCCAGACAAGTCAGCATCTTTCCCCACAGTCCATGCACATGCTAACTCACAAGGAACTTTGCAGATGTGAGCAAGCTGGACATCTTGAAATAGGTGGGCCGGATGTAATCACAAGTGTTCTTAGAAGACAACTATGGAAGAGACAGAGGGGAAAGAGATAGTGAAGACGGGAGCAGGCGGTGTGGCCTGGGAGGTGGCGCAGTGGCTAAATGGCGGGACTCTCAAGCGCGAGGCCCTGGGTTCCATCCCTGTCACATGTACCAGAGTGAAGTCTGGGTCTTTCTCTCTCTCTCCTCCTATCTTTCTCATTAATAAATTAATTTTGAAAAAAATGGGAGCAGAGGCTGGAGTAATGTGGCCACAAGCCAAGAAAAGCCAGCTGCCTTTAGACTTCAGGAAAGATTCCAAAGAACTTTTATGACTCAACAGAAGAGAGTGACTTGCTAGCACTCCGATTTTATAATCTTTTAAAAATTTACTTATTTATTTATGCCCTCAACTTGGATCAACAATGGTAGAGAATGTTCCATCCTCTATGCTACATCTGAGGAAGTTGGGTCCTGAAATTGGGGCAGCTCGGAACGTCTCTACTTATGACCACAGAATGTGAGCTCAGATCTACAGGGATGCAGAGGTCACATAGGCTCCTCAGCTGAATATGGGTCCCAGATCACATCAAATCGATAGTTTACAGTCAACAATATTTATACACCTTTCCCATATTTGGGAGCTACTCTCTTCCCTGATCCAGCTTTCTGGTCCTTTTCCCAGCCATGACATCATCTCCCCAGACAATAATTAGGATCCAACTGCATATCAGATTTCAGGCTCAGGCAAAAACAAACAAACAAAAACACTAGTATAGCCACATGCCCTTTGGAATATAACTAAAATATGCCTACTAGCTATCTACAAAATGGAGGGTCCCCCAACTCTTCATCTGCACTACTCCAGCCTTTAGGTCCATGATTGGTCAACAATTTGCTTGGCTTTGTATGTTAACTCTCTTTTCAAGCACCAGGTTCCAGATGCTAACATGATAACGATCAGACTTCCCTGGACAAACGACCCCACCAATGTGTGCTGGAGCTCCGCTTCCCCAGAGCCCTTCCTCACTAGGGAAAGAGAAAGACAGGCTGGGAGTATGGATCGACCTATCAACGTCCATGTTCAGCGGGGAAGCACTTATAGAAGCCAGACCTTCAACCTTCTGCATCCCACAATGACCCTGGGTCCATGCTCCCAGAGGGTTAAAGAATAGGAAAGCTGTCAGGGGAGGGGATGGGATACAGAGTTCTGGTGGTGGTAATTGTGTGAAGTTGTACCCCTCTTATGCTTTGTTTAGTCAATGTTTCCTTTTTATAAATAAAAATTTAAATTAAAGCACAATAACCGGTGTAAGGATCCTGATTTGAGCCCCCCGGCTCCCCACCTGAAGGGGAGTCGCTTCATAGGCAGTGAAGCAGGTCTGCAGGTGTCTCTCTCTCTCCCCCTCTGTCTTCCCCTCCTCTCTCCATTTCTCTCTGTCTTATCCAACAACAACAACATCAATAATAATTACAACAATAAAAGAACAGCAAAGGCAACAATAAGGATTAGATAAATAAATATTTTTAATTTAAAAAATTAATTAAAAATTATTTATTTCCTTTTTGTTGCCCTTAGTTATTTTATTGTTGTAGTTATTATTGTTGTTGTTATAGATGTCATCATTGTTGGATAGGGCAGAGAGAAATCAAGAGAGGAGGGGAAGACAGAGAGGGGGAGAGAAAGACAGATACCTGCAGACCTGCTTCACCACCTGTGAAGCGACTCCCCTGCTTCAACCTGGATCCTTGCGCCAGTCCTTGTGCTTTGTGCCACTTGTGCTTAACCCGCTGTGCTACCGCCCAACTCCCAAAATCTTTTTGTTTTTGTTTTGTCATCACTAGGACTTCGCCACTCTGGTCCCACTTTTTTGCTTCAGTGCCGTGGCATTCCCACGTGAATCTGGGTCAAGAAAGGCAGGCACCCCCCCAGGTGAGCTATCTTGCCAGTGCCATGCACCCTGGTGTTGATCTTATACCCATGCTGGAATTCTAGTCTCTTAAAGTGTAAGAAAAGAAATGGGGGGGGGGGGGACGCGTCGGGCGGTAGCACAGCAGGTTAAGTGCACGTGGCGCAAAGCGCAAGGATCGGCTCCTCTCTCCAATCTCTCTCTGTCCTATCCAACAACAACGACATCAATAACAACGATAATAATGACCACAACAATGGTAAAACAATCAGGGTAACAAAAGGGAAAAAATGGCGTCCAGGAGCAGTGTATCATGGTGCAGGCATTAAGCCCTGGCAATAACCCTGGAGGCAAAAAAAAAAGAACAGAAATGTGGGGGCAGAAATGAAGGTCTCTCTCTCTCTCCCCCCCCCAGCCCTCTCTTTTTCTAAATACATTTTTGTTTATTATTGAATAGAGACAGAGAAATTGAGAGGGGAGAGGGAGATAAGCAGGGAAAGAGACACGGAGACACCTGCAGTCTGGCTTCACCACTTGTGTAGCTCCCCCTACAGGTAGGGTCATGGGCCAGCAAAAGTTCCCTAGCTGAAATATGTAAGTAACTACTCAAACCAAAGTTATGTGTGACCTCGACAGAAACAGACACATGCAGCCCACAATATACACACATGGACACTAAATGCTCCTCTGCTCATAGGTAACTCAGTATAGCAGGTAAACTAGCAAGTACACACCAACAGATAAATATACTGGAAGGATTTCACAAAATGGAATGTCATACAGCAACGAGAGAGAGAGAGAGAGAGAGCGAGCAATCTACAAATACTCAACTACAGAGATGATTCTTACAAATAGGCTGAATGAAAAAATCCAGACATATATGCAATGTGATTCCATCTTAAAAAAAAAAAAAGTAAAACTCAAAATGAAAGGAAAAAAAAAAACAGGGGATGGACTATGGTGCATTGAGTGCATAGAAGACAATGCACAGGGACTCAGGTTCAAGCCCCTGATGCCCACAGTGGGTGAAGCGGCTGTAGGTATCCCTCTCCCTCCCTCGGTATCCCCCTTCCTCTCACTATCTCTCTGACTTTATCAAATAAAGTCTGGTGAGGGCCAAGGAGTTATCTTTGGTACGCAACAGACTTGCATACCAGAAGTCCCAGGTTCAATTCCCGGCAGCACCAACAGCCAGAGCTAAGCAGTGCTCTGGTAAACAAATAATCAAACAAACAAAAACAGATGAAAGTAATCAACGCCGTTAGAGGTTAGCTTGTTAGTCATCTCTGGTTAGAAAGTGAGCAACGAAACAGCAAGAGAATTTCTGGATCTTCATCTGGTTGCTGGTTACACAGTTTGTGGAACACTAGAGGGTCTTCCACTCACAATACACAGACATGTATCAATTATAAAATTAAAAGTGAAATGAAAGCAGGATCCAGTTTTTCTTGCTGTCATGCCGCGCCTGTCACCTCTGGAGCAGCTACAAGCATCGTGTTCTCATACGGTGCCATCCGCAGAGTCTCTCTCCTCTTAAAATAGTGGAGGAAAGCATTCTCCAGAAGCTACTGCAGTCCCCAGTCCCCAGTCTGCATCACAGGTCTGAAGGGGAAGTTGCAAGTGGAGAGTCAGGCACTTTCTATCTTTATGGAGGGCAGTAGTGCTGTGCAACTCAGGCATCCAAGTTCGACATCCTCGAGGAAACACTCACGAAAGACATGTCTCTGATATCTGATTACTGTAAAAAATGGCGACTAATCCCTAGCACTGCAAAAACGGTATCATCTGTTTTCCATCTACACCATGCCTCGGCCTCGCGTGAGCTTAATGTGCAGCTTGGCGATACGAGAATCCGGCATGAAGCCCAGCCAGTCTATCTTGGCGTTACTCTCGATCGCACCCTGTCATTTCACGAACATCTCATAAAAACTGCAGCAAAGGTGGGCGCGAGGAATAACATCATTGCAAGACTGGCCAGCTCCTCATGGGGCGCGAGTGCTTCCACACTACGATCATCCTCTCTGGCATTCTGCTACTCCACTGCAGAATACTGTGCCCCAGTATGGTTCCGTAGCCCCCATGTCCACTTGGTCGATTCCAAATTATATTCCTCCATGAGGATAATTTCTGGAACCATCCGTTCCACCCCGGTTCCATGGCTGCCAGTTCTTAGCAACATCGCCCCGCCAGATATTCGTCGGGATGCGGCATCATCTAAGTTCATTTCCCACGTCTACGCTCGACCGGACCTGCCAATATACGCGGAGATCTTTGCCCACCCTGTCCAACACTTGACGTCTCGTCACCCAATCTGGTCCCCTACGCCTACACTGAACTTCTCTGTTCCAGTCTCTTGGAAACAGAGTTGGCAGTCAGCTGAGGTAAAGAACAAACACCTCATCACAGACCCCTGCAAGCGTCCACCCGGCTTTGACCTAGCACGTTATGATCGGGCCCTCCTCAATCGCTATCGAACAGGCCATGGCCGGTGCGCCGCTATGTTCCATCGCTGGGGAGCCAGAGACGACCCGAACTGCCCCTGTGGCTCCAGACAGACTATGACCCACACAGTCAACGACTGCCACCTCTCCAGATTCAAAGGAGGTCTCGAAACTTGACATCAGGCTCCACCTGACGCTGTTGACTGGCTGCGGAAGAAGGGCAAAGGCTAGAGGAAGAAGAAGGCAGTAGTCTCTGGTGGTGAGGAAGACAGATGGAGGCCAACTGTGCAGGTAACCCAAAGCTCTATATCCCAGGGTCATGGTGAGCAGCTTCTTCTTCTTCTTTTTTTTAATATTTATTTATTTTCCCTTTTGTTGCCCCTTTTTATTGTTGTGGTTATTATTGTTATTTTTCATTGTTGTTGTAGTTATTATTTGTTGTTGTTATTGATGTCGCCGTTGTTAGGACAGAGAGAAATGGAGAGAGGAGGGGAAGACAGAGAGGGGGAGAGAAAGACAGACACCTGCAGACCTGCTTCACCGCTTGTGAAGCGACCCCCCTGCAGGTGGGGAGCTGGGGGCTCAAACTGGGATCCTTTCGCCCGTCCTTGCGCTTTGCCACCTGCGCTTAATCCACTGCACTACTTACTGCCTGACTCCCGGTGAACAGCTTCTTAACTAGTCTTGCCTTAGACATGTTCTGCTTCCCCCCAGCTCCCACCCAATTAGCAGCAGAGTCATCTGATGACAGGAAGCTGTCAAACCCTCGTCAGTGTCCCCTTACAGCGATGATAAGCTCCCACGCCTTCCCACGGCTGACCAGACCCTGCATGACCTGGGCTCTGCTTACCTATTCAGCCTTATCGCTAGTGATTCTCTGCCTGCATTTCAGCAGCACAACTGCAATAATCCAAAAAGCAACTTGAGACCGTGCAGGAAATTGATTCTGGGGCGGGGGTAGATAGCATAATGGTTATACAAAGAGACTCTCATGCCTGAGGCTCCAAAGTCCCAGGTTCAACCCCCCACACCACCATAAACCAGAGTTGAACAGTGCTCTGGTAAAAAAAAAAAACAAAAAACTTAATCTGAAAGAATCCCAAGGGCTGGACAGGCAAAGAAATGTAAAGTGTGTGTCACTGAAACATGGGCGAAGTCTCTCAGATATACTCTATTTTAGCGGCTATTTTTTATATTTGTCAACAAGAATAACATAGGAGCTTTTTAACTGTCCCTTTAGCTAGTTTTTTTTAAAATCTGAAGTCAGTAATTATCCACTCCTACCAGGGTTTGTCTCTTTTTTTGCTGGTTTGTTTCTGGAAACTGAGTATTCAAGATGAGTATGAAAGCCAATACTGAATTCCTTTGCTTTGCATTTTCTAGCCCCCTCTTCCTGTTCTTTAAATGCTAACTCCAGATTACAATTAAGTTTGTGCTTTCTTCAGTACCTCCTACACACATACACTGCTTTTGCCCTCAAACTTTCCAAATAGCACATTAAGACACTTAACACTATATTGTAGTCTGTTCAGAAAAAAAGGAGGGGGAAGAAAAAAATTCACTTAGTATGTACCAGGATCTAGAAACTGATATTTGCAAAAGAAAATAATCAACTTGTTTGAAATTAATGTATTTATGTTCTGCAAATGTATTATAATCATTAATTCTCATGAAAATATCATTATGACTAAGACAATTTTACACAAGTTTTGAAAAATAGTTGAAGAAATAATGGACTTTTGTGTTTTTTTGCCTCCAGGGTTATCACTGGGGCTCGGTGCCTGCACTATGAATCCACTGCTCCTGGAGGCCATTTCTCCCATTTTGTTGCCCCTGTTGTTATGCTTGTTACTACTGTCATTGGATAGGATAGCGAGAAAATGAGAGAAGGGGGGAAGACAGAGAGGGGGAGAGAAAGATAGACACCTGCAGACCTGCTTCACCGCCTGTGAAGTGACCCCCCTGCAGGTGGGGAGCCGGGGGATCAAACCGGGATCCTTGTACCAGCCCTTACACTTTATGCCATGTGTGCTTAACCTGCTGCACTACCACCCAGCTCCCAATAATGGACTTTAAAAGCAACTATGATGATGAACTAGCTGGCTGGGGAGATGGCTCAGCTAGTAGTGCTTGGGGTCAGAATGCCTAGGGCTCCTGGTTTCATCAGTTCTATCCCTGGCACCACATGTACTAGACTGGGGCTGATATTTCTCTCTGTCTCTATCTCTGCCCCACAACCTCAAAGAAAATAAATAAATCTTTTCAAAGTGACAGCTGATAAATGTGGCAGTGTACACATTTCCAAAAGCAGTGGGAATGGAAGGGGAGCAAGGTGTGTTATATCCTAACATGTTTAAAACTGGAAGCAGTGGGTGACTTTGAAGCTGAATAAAAATAAAAACAAAGCAGAAAGAAGAAAGCTAGCCAAAACCTGGACATGGAATAGCCAGTCCCTCGGGCCAGCTTGAACAGGCAGGCAGCTGTCCCAGAGAGCTGAGAGCTGATTTAACCTGGACAGGTTAAAAAGTGGGCACGAGAGCCAGGGAGAACAAGTCCAGAGCGCGGCACCTTGTAAAAAATGAACATCAGCTTAGCTGACAGCAATGGCCCGCTCCCTCATCTTGCTCCAGAATGCTCAGCCCTAGGCAGATCACCCTCACACTCTTTACACACCCATTTCCTCTGTCTCATGCTTCTAGTGAGAAAAGCAATAAAGAGTTCAAATATTCTGGGGGGGGGGGGGGTCCTAGAAAAAAATTTACAATGATGCAGTTCCAAAATAGCAAATGTTCACTAAATATCTATTTTGTACTGAACACTATTCTAGCTGATTAAAACATAGCAATAAAAATAAAACCAAAAAAGGGGTGAAGTGGAGTGAAAGGACTGGGATGCGAGTTCCCAGTCACCACGTGTGGGTGGGGGAGGCAGCTTCATGAGCAGCGAAACAGCTGCAGGCATCTTTTTCTCTTCCCCTCTCTGTCTCTAGCAGAAACACCTATGTAAAGGGTTCCAGATGCAAGCACGATGCCAACCAGACTTCCCTGGACAGACGACCCACCAATGTGTCCTGGAGCTCCGCTTCCCCAGAGCCCTAGCCTACTAGGGAAAGAGAGAGGCAGACTGGGAGTATGGATCGACCAGTCAACTCCCATGTTCAGCGGGGAAGCAATTACAGAAGCCAGACCTTCCACCTTCTGCAACCCACAAGGACCCTGGGTCCATGCTCCCAGAGGGATGGAGAATGGGAAAGCTATCAGGGGAGGGGTGGGAAATGGAGATCGGGTTATGGGAATTGTGCGGAACTGTACCCCTCTTATTCTATGGTCTTGTTAATGTCTCCTTTCTTAAATTAAAACAAAACAAACAAACAAACAAAAGATATCCACCAAGAGCAGTTGAGTCATTGTGCAGGCACCGAATCCTAGCAATAACCCTGGTGGGGAAAAAATTTTAGATAATAATACAAAATCATGCCACCAAATCTGTTCTCGGAATAGGAAACAAAGCAGAACTTGTACCGGGTTTTGTATAGTGCCCCAAAGTAAAGGACTCTGGGAAGAGGGAGAGAGGAAGAGTGTGTGTGTGAGTGTGTGTGTGTGTGTGTGTGTGTGTGCGCGCGCGCGCGCGCGCAGGGGTGTTCAGGTCCTGCAACATGATGGACCTAGGTGGGGGGCTAGAGTGTTAACTAAGAAATGTTACATATATAGTGTTAACTAAGAAATGTTACATATGTACAAACTACTGTATTTTACTATCAACTGTAAACCACTACATTCCCCCCCCCCCAAATAATGAGAAAAAAAAATCTCTGTGACCTTCCAGTGAGGGAAAACAACAAATACAATACATAAGGGGATATATGTCATATTTGGTAAGAAAGTTGCTAAGGAGAATAAAAGCTATCCAAAAGGAGAGTATTCCTCTGACACTTTTTCTAAGTTGAAATAGCTTAAAGGAGAAAGCAATTACCATGATTTTTACAGAAAAGACTAAAACTACCCTCCTGAACTGTACCCAATAGCACAGAAAACCTAAAACAACACGGTATCTGGCTCATGAAACAATACAGAGCACGCCACGGTCACACAGCCTGCAGGAAGCAGCGCCCAGGAAAGCTCTCTGTGTCGGGACTCCCATGCCTCTGGATAGCCGCCTTGATGCGGATGCCCACTTCTGCCTTTTGTGGGGAAAGCGAAAACCCTCTTCAGACGCCTGGTTAGTGAGAGCAGGTCTGAGTTCTGTGACACAAACCACTGAACAATGGAGGCTAGACTCTACGTACTCTCATATGTCTATGAGAGCAAGGCTTTTTTTTTTTTGCCTCCAGAGTTAGTATCACTGGGGCTCAGGGATTGGAACTGGGATTCTTGAGCTTTGCACTATGTGTGCTTAACCTGGTGTGCTACACTGTCCGGCCCCAAGAGCTAAATTTTTAAGAGCTAGCCAAAGTTATCCAAATTGCTTGGAAGTCAAGAAAATAAGAGACAGAAAATGAGGAAGCAACTCAGTGGCAGAACATAGGACTTGCATGATGAGGCCCCAGTTTTGATCCCAGGTAAGCATGTGCCAGAGCTGAACAGACCTCTGGCTCCTCACTCCCAGCTCTATGAACAAACAAGTGACCAGGGAGACAGTTCAATGTTCTAAAGCATAACATCTGTATGCCTCCGGATCCAGAGGTCCTGAGGTTCAATCCCTGACATCACAATAGACGGAGTGGTGCTCTAGTCTCTGTCTCTCTTATAAAAATAAGTCAATTTTTAAAAAGAGAGAGATTGGGGAGGCGGTTCATCTGGTTGAACACATATGCTCCCATGAGCAAGGATCTGGGTTTGAGGTGTCACTCCCCACCTGTTAAGGGGGAAGTTTCACAAGTGGTGAAGCAGTGCTATAAGTCTCTCCACCCCCCCCACCCCAGCCCATCCTCCCAATTTCTCTCTATCCTGCATAATAAAGGAAAGAAAAGGGGGAGGGGGTGGCTGCCAGAAGCAGTGGACTCATAGTAGCAGCACAGAGCCCCAGCAGTAACACTGGTGGCAATAAAAAAGACAGACAGTCAGAGGAAATTAATAGTGATTGACGTGTCCAGAGTTCAATCTCTGTATCACAAGTGCCAGACCGAAGCTTTGGTTCTCTCTTTTCCCATTCTATCATTAATAAATAAGTCTTAAAAAATAGAAATGCAATTAAAAAAAGAAAGAAAGAAAGAAGAAAAGATAGATAAAAAAGAACATCAAAGCCCCTCTCGGGTCTGATGGGCAGGTATCTCTACTCCGGTGGACAACAATCAGCACCAGAACAATGAAGGCTACACACACACACACACACACACACACACACACACACACACACCACGGCAGAGTCAGGGCATCTCAGAACATCAAGGGCAAGGAGACTGAAAAAGCTTCTGGAGAGAGAAGAAATCTGGGGGCCGGGTGGTGGTGCACCCAGTTGAGCTCAGAGTGCTAAGAGCAAGGACCAGCGTAGGATCTTGGTTCCAGCCCCAGGCTCCCCACCTGCAGGGAAAATGGATGTTTCACAAGTGGTGAAGCAGGTCTGCAGGTGTCTCTCTTTCTCTCTCCCTCTCTATCTCCCCCTCCCCTCTCAATCTTTCTCTGTCCTAGCCAATAAAATGGAAAAGATGACCTCCAGGAGGAGTGACTTTTTAGTGCTGGCACTGAGCCTCAGCAGTAACCCTGGAGGCAGAGAGAGAGAGAGAGAGAGAGAGAGAGAGAGAGAGAGAGGGAGAGAGGAGAAAGAGAACCAAAAGCAGACTATCTTTCTCAACACTGACACTGGCAATTATGAGGCAATGGCGACTCTGCTTAAAATTCTGATGAAACCTATTTCCAAACTAGAATTCCATACCCAGCCAAATCATCCCTCCAGGGTGAGATTAAAGTTTTCAGTCAGGCAAGGTTTCAATAATTTTACCTCCCATGTGGAGGATGCTTTCCACTGAAAAATGAAGTAGCCCAAGAAAAACGATGACTTGAGACCTAGGAGGTAAGAGATCTACCAAAAGAGGTGAATGCTCATTCCCCAAGATGATGCTGAGGGAGGGCTTGAGGAAACAGCCATTACTCTGGATCCAACCAGTGACATGAAACCAAGCAGACATTAAGAGAAATTTATTAGGGCAAGCATCTGTGGTGGGGGAAACAAACGAGGAGGGAAAAGGGACCAGCTGGAAGAGCTGTCAGACGGCAATGCAGATCTAACCCCAGAGGAAGGAGACAGAAATGGGAGGAAGGGTGGGTGGATAAGACCACAGCACAGTTCTAGAGCCAGTTCAGCAATGCCAGCCGCAAGTCCCCGACCTGTCAGATGACTCCAGAGTCCCCAGGAATGAGTCAGCTGTGGTTTGTGCCCCTACGCTGCTCACTCACCTGCTGGAGGCAGGTTGTGGGCATCTGGTCTTGGTGCAAGTGAAGTGGCAGACTTCAGAAGGTAGTTTCTGGGCTCAGCATGGCCCTCTGTGACCAGAGCTAAGAGGAGCATTCTCAAGGTTACCTGGAGTGACTCTGCCGTGAGTAGCCTACATGACATGTCCCTTCCTTCAGGCTCCCAGGTAGGCAGGTGGGGCAAAATTCTGCCGGAAGGCAGAGCGGAAGCAGCGGCAGCCCTGGTGCTTCTGGTGTGAAGCAGAGGCAGGAACTTTTGAAGATCACAGACAAGACGGTCTAAGGGTTCACCTGCTGGTGGAGGGCAGCAACCTGGACCCTGCCTGCATCCCCTCTGGCTCCAGGACCAGGTGTATGTCTACTCTGAACAAGGGCAGCAGCTTCTCTGCAGAACACAGACACCACGAGATCAGAGGCACGGGGAGCTGACATGTATTTTAGCTCATCTAGTGTAGAAACTAGAGATGCCCTTGGGTACCAGCTTGTCCTAGTTCTCCATTACTTCTCATCCCTCTTCATGCTTGACTTATTACTTGGGGACTTCTACCTTCTGCATCAGATATGAAAATAGCCTTGCAGAATTTGTTTTGCTAACTTCTATTGGCCATAAGGTAAAATCTCTGGGAAAAAAAAAATATCCGTGAAATACTTCCACTCATTCAACACAATCAAACTTTTTCTATGTCCCTCCCTCTCCCTCCCCTTCTCTCCCTCATGCTCTGCTTTCTAACTGAACTTTCACGGACAGAGCTGCTGAGATGTCCCTAGGAAAAAGATGTGGATCTGAAGTATGTTTGATGGCTTCAAGAGGATCTGTTGGAGAATTTAGGGATGAATTAATAGCAAATAAAAGTCTTTTTATTTATCTTATTCCATTTTGTCGCCCTTGGTGTTTTATTGTTGTAGTTATTATTGAGGTCATCGTTGTTGGATAGGACAGAGAGAAATGGAGAGAGGAGGGTAAGACAGAGAGGGGAGAGAAAGAGAGACACCTGCAGACCTGCTTCACTGCCCATAAAGCGACTCTCCTGCAGGTGGGGAGCTGGGGGCTCCAGCCGGGCTCCTTATGCCGGTCCTTGCACTTTGCGTCACCTGTGCTTAACCTGCTGCGCTACCCGACTCCCTTAGCAGATAAAATTTTTATAGTAGCTAGCCCAGGAGGCACAGTGGGTGGGGCACTGGACTCTCAAGCATGAGGCCCAGAGTTCAACCTCCAGGACTGTATATGCCCAAATGATAGTCTGGTTCTCTCTCTCCCTCTCTCTTAAAAAGGATTATTATTATTTTTTATTATCTTCATTTATTTGTTGGAGTCAGCCAGGAATCAAGAGAGAAAGGGTGATAGAAAGGGATAGAGACAGAGACACCTGTAACATTGCTTCACCACTCGAAATGGTCTCCTTCCATGTGGAGACTGGGGGCTAGAACTTGAGTCCTTATGCATTGTAACATGCACTCAACTAGGTGCCCTGGCCCCTTAGAAATGGTTTTTAAAATAAGGCATAAATTAAGCCAAAAATTATGTCTAAAAAGGACAGTACACATGGCATGAAATGACTCAGGCATAAACAATATTTTCGTGGTCATAATCATGAAAACATGCATAAAAACTTCATTAGAGGACAAGGGAGATAGCGTAATGATATATATATATATATAGTGGTCCGGGAGGTGGTGCAGTGATAAAGCTTTGGACTTTCAAGCATGAGGTCACGAGTTCGATCCCCAGCAGCACGTGTGCCAGCGCGATGTCTAAAGATTTTCACTACCAACATATCATAATTCCATGGTGGTAAAAATAAAAGGCCGTAGTCTAGCTGTAATACAATCCTAAAATCACTTTTAAGAGAAGTGAAGCCCTGAAGGGGACTGAAGGAAGACAGAATTGCCTAGGCATCCAGGAGAAAGACGGCCACTAATTAACATGGACTCCAGCGAGTTTTCAAGCTTTATAGCTTTTCCTTTGCTGGGAGACAATAAGTTAAATAAGTTAACAGCAACTCACAAGTTCAGAGCACTTATTCTTTGGCAGGCATTGTTTTAAGAGTTTACATGTACAGACTTATTCCAGTCTTGCAGCTGTCACACAAGACACACTATTTTCAGCTTCACTTTATACACAGAAATCTGAGGCACATAGGAGCTAACTTTTATTATTATTATTATTTTACCAGAGCACTGCTCAGCTCTGGCCTGGCGTATAGTGGTCTGAGGGACTGAACCTGAGACTTTGGAGCCTCAGGCATGAAAGTCTTTTTGCATAACCATGATGTCCTCTCTCCCCCACCCAAGCAGCTAACCTTCTAAGGTTTATAGTTTAGTAGAAACTCAAATTCCATCACTGGCTCCAAAGCCCACGTGCTAGATCCTTAGCAGCTCACAGACGTCAACGCGTCCCTACAGTTACGTGCAGCGCAGCTCGTATGTATGTGTTCAGATGCTGAACAGACGCAGCCAGGCTTGTTCTGCTCCTTTCAGTTACTGTTTACTAAGCTGCTGTCACATGCCAGGCCATCAGCAAACGCTTGGCTTAATCATCCCCACACCACTTCCCTATTTCACTGCTGAGGAACCTGAGGTTCCCAGAAAGAACACATACAGGTCTCCCCCACCATCCAAACATGTAGAATGCTCCTATTTGGTGTGATCTGGTCAGCTATTGTTGAGGTCATGAAATGCATTACCATTAATTTATGTGGAAGAAGTTTTGAGCATCCCCAGACCCACCAAATCATACCAAACAGGAACATTCTACTTTAGGATACTGGGTGGGGTGGGTAGGAGAGGCGGCTATTTTGACAAATGTTAACTAGCTGGTGAAGGAGGATAGAGCCTGCACAACTCTGAGTGTCACATAAGTCCTCAAGGAGCCATGGAGATAGCGGAATTATGCAAAAGAACTTCACGCCTGAGGCTCAAGCTGAACCCCACAAATAACCGTAAACTGGAGTGGAGCCATACTTTAGTACAAATAAACAAACAAAAATCTGGTACTCTTAAAATATGCTTTAAGAATATATTGCCTAGGAATATATTGTGAGAGCTTCGTAATTCAAAAAGCCACAAGCTCACATATGCTTTAAAGGAATTAAGAAGATGGGTGGAGGGTAGATAGCATAATAGTTAGCCAGAGACTCATGTGCCTGAGGCTCTGAAGTCCCAGGTTCAATCCCCCACAGCACCATAAACCAGAGCTGAGCAGTGCTCTGGTAAAAAAAAAAAAAAAAAAGAAAAGAAAAAAGAAATTAAGAAGATTGGGGAAGAAAAAAAGAAAGTAATTCAAATGTGTATAAGCTGCCTAATACCCACTGTGGTGCGCAAGTGAGAGGAGAAAGTTGGGAACGAGGGAATCTTTGTCACAGGCCTCGGCAGACGTGTAAGCCAACTACACATCTGCAATCACACCAAAGGTTAAAGGACAGACATCTCGAAAATTCTCAACAGTTCTAACAATCCAACCTCACACACTGGTGAAATCTGTAGTTTCCAGCAGTTCCATAATTCCTTCGTATGTAACAGATTTTGTTTGTAACAACACAAAAACTTTTTTGTCAAAGTGTTCAGGGAAGTTTAGATGATGTGTCTAGAACAGTTAAGGTGAAATTACACAAAAATGAGAACTTTGAGGCTAAGAAATAGTAGATTTTATTTGACATGAATTTGAAAGCACTGAACTAAGCTCTACCACTTATCACTTAGATATGATGGCGTCTGACTTCATCTTGAAGGGAATGAATTGCCACCATTTTTAGAAAAATGTTAACTTGCTTCCTATCACTGCAACCAGTGACAACTGAGCAGAAAAAGTAAAGACATTATGTTCTATTCACAGGCACCAACAAACAGTCCAGAGGGGAGATGGCAGTGTGCCAGGCTGCCCTGTGGACAATCAGGCTTGGTGGCGATCAGGAGACATGGACATCTCAGGTCCTTGGGAACCAGCATGTAAGGACTTGGTGCTCTGACTTCCTGTTCCAGGAGACACATGGGAGATGTACCTTGTTTAAATGACACACTCTTCTATCCATTGACTGGATTGTAGGTTAAGAGAACTAAAAAGAAGCAAATTGAGGCAAAGGAGTAAAAGGTTAGCAAGCCTCATTAACTACAAGGCCTGCTGGTTAAACACAATAACTGGGCCCAGGAAGTAATTTCATCCTAATAGAATGAGCCATAATTAAAATACTCATACAGTTACAGTGATATAAAAGCTCATGTAAATGGATGAAGAAACTCAAAGTGAAACTCACAGGCACAGCAACCTGAAATTGTCTTTTCAGGAAAAAAAATGAGTAGAAATGAGTGAAAAATAAATCCATCTCAGCATGTACATATTGACTTTTGTTATCTTCTGCATGGAAAGTTTCTAAGAAAACAACACTAGATGTTGAGCTGCCCAGATAAGCCCATGGCAGGCAGCGTGGGTTCTTATCTCTCTGACCTGGAGTCCCCACTGGCTGGTGAGTCCCCTCTCTGTTGATACTTGGTAAGTCTGAGTGCAAGGGTGAGGCTGCCAGCGCCCTGGGCTCCATTTTACATTTTTGTTGTCTGCAGTTAAATAAGCAACAACACTAACAGTGAAAACAAATGAAGGCAATAAAATGGTAAATGAAAAATTAATCTGAGGATTCAGAAATATACCTTTTTTTTTTTGGCCTCCAGGGTTATCACTGGAACTTGGTGCCTGCACTACAAATCCTCTGTCCTGGAGGCCGTCTCCCCCCCACCCCCTTTCTGTTGCCCTTGTTGTTGTTATTGATGTCGTTGTTATTGGACAGGACAGACAGAAATCGAGAGAGGAGGGGAAGACAGAGGAGGAGAGAAAGATAAGACACTTGCACACCTGCTTCACTACTTATGAAGCTGACCCCCCCCCCCCACAGGCGGGGAGCCAGGGCTCAAACTGGGGTCCTTACCCCGGTCCTCGTACTTTGTGCCACGTGTGCTTAATCCACTGCATAACCCCACCCCCGGCCCTAGAAATACACCTTCTAATGCATTCCTTTGATTAGAGCAATTAGGATCAGCTGGGAATTTTTACTAACACAAAACAATGTTGTCAAGATTTCACTGAAGTTCAAATGAAAGGAGAGAAAAGTATGGTGTTTCTATATTCCTCTAGTTTAGATATAGTACACCTGATAAATAAAAAATTCCAGGTGGGAATCAGGTGGTAGCGCAGCAGGTTAAGCGCAGAGTGCAAAGCACAAGGACCGGCGTGATCCCGGTTCAAGCCCTCGGCTCCCCACCTGCAGGAGTGTCGCTTCACAAGCGGTGAAGCAGGTCTGCAGGTGTCTGTCTTTTTCTCCTCCCTCTGTCTTCCCCTCCTCTCTCCAGTTCTCTCTGTCCTATCCAACAACGACGACGACAATAAAACAATAACAATAACAACAACAATAAAACAACAAGGGCAACAAAAAGGAATAAATATTTTTTAAAATGCTAAAAATAATAATAATAAAATTCAAGGAGCCAAAAGTCAGCATTTAAGTTAGTCCTCCTTCATGTACAGCTCCAACAAACACATATTATTTCTCACATTCCATGCTTTGCAACTTCAACCAGAATTTCTCACAGTAATAAATACACAAGCCTCTTCTCTAACTCTTGATGTGACCATGAAAATCATGTCATATGCCTCTGTGACCACTTATCCTATGAACAGAAATCCACGCCACTTTAAAAAGGTAGGGATGGGGCAGGGTGGTGACACACCTGGTTGAGCACACATGTTACAGTGCACGAGGACCTAGGTTCAAGGCCCCTCTCCCCACCTGCAGAGGGAAAGTTTTGAAAGTGGTGAAGCAGTGCTGCAGGTGTCTCTGTCTCTCTCCCTCTCTATCTCGCCCTTTCCTCTCGGTTTCTGGCGATCGCTACCCAATAAATCAATAAAGATAATACAATTTTTTTTTTAATCTTTAAAAAAAAGGTAAGGACCAGCAAATAACTTCACTACACTCCAGAAAACACGGAGTCTATTCCAAAAGGAGCTTTGGGTAAAAGCACGGTGTGAGAGCGAGGGAGCGAGGGAGCGGGCGGCAGACACTGATGTTCACACAAGCTCACTGCAGACAACCCAGCAGGCGGCTTTCTGTGTTTTTTGGATTATGCTCCGGAGGTGGTGCTGGCACCGTGGAATTTCAATACCTCGATTGCTTACTTCTCTGTGTAGCTTTAAAATAACAGGTGGGGAGGGGGAATCAGCTACAAGAATAACAAAACAAAATGTTTTTAAATCTTCTTTTCAAACTATGTAATTTATAACCATTACACAAATACAGAAGAAGCACAAAGTAGCTGGGCAAGGGTGTGTGTGTGGGGGGGAGATAAAGCAATGTTCCAAAGGTTCAGTTTACAGGGACCTCACACTAAGTTTTTTTTTTCTTTCTCTCTCTCAGCAACTCTTACTAGAAACAGTATTATTTGCTAAAAATTCACTAGCTGCCAAGAGCCACGGCCCATCTTAAAGTAAAATGCTTAAGATGGAAATAGACTGTTAATACAGGGAAAAAGAAAGAAGAAAAAAAGGAGGGGGTGAGATTCAGTATACAAATTTCTGTAAAAAGCCTGTTCAGACAGAATTAGATGAGGTTTTAATTTCTCTATCTTTTTTTTTTTTTTGGCTGAAAAGCAACTGCAATAATAGATAGGCTAAAATATAGAGACTACTAAGACAATAAGATAGAATCAAATTTCAAACTTTCTAATTAAACCTTTTTTGGGGGGGTGGTAAGTTATTGGGAATTCAACACGATTCTTGGTTCACATGATAGAACAATGGGAAAATTTTCCGAGTGGTTGAACACTAACCCTGACAAGTGTGGAGAGCCAACTACAATACGTTATATGGTAGCGTAACCTGCCACCCACGTCGCTGAGAGAACAGCTTTCAAACACATGCACTGAGCTGTAAAACCACAAAGCCCCTTATTACACATTGTCTTTCCTACTCTAGGTGAAATATACCATCAATTCTTTCCATTATGAATCCTTTCTTATTACTATTTTCGAAGCCTATTTGACAGCCAGACTGTCTCTTTCTTACAATGCAAAAGATGCTTGTTTTTAAAAGGAAACACAACAGGAACGCTGCCACCATGAAGCTGCTGAACCCAAGGACCTGCATTACCTGAACTGAGCTGAATCTAGAGTTCTTCCCCACCTTTAAAGACTAAACCCTGTTATTCATTGAGTTTCTGAATGCACTTGAAAAATATTTCCTTTCTTTACAAAAGTTGTAAATAAAGCTTTGGGAGTTCTAGAATAAAAATACATAGCTCTTATCCCTATCCCTCTCCCCCAAAAGGAGACAGAAATCAACGAATAAAGTTTGTTATAAGAGAGTTCTCTATCTCTCCCTGACATTCCTCTCTTCCCCCTTTCCACTCTGGCACACATCCAAACATTTATACCAAAAAACAAACACAAAGAAAAGCCACTATTTTTGCTTTATTATTATGCTGGTGCCCTAGAGTAATATGTCTCTGTTAAATCAATCACATGAATAAAGTAAGACTACAGAATGACAAACACCCAACCTCCTCAGGACAGCACTGTGCCTCAAAACTGTGTTCTCACCTCTCAGAAAACAGTTCGCTACAGCTCAGAAAACAGTTTGCTACAGTAACAATGACCAAATCTGTAGAAAAGGGTCTGAGATACCAAAAAGAAAAAAGAAGTACAAACTTAAAGACACTGTTTTGGAGGTTCACATGGCCACGATCACTGCTAAAACAGTGTGTTTCTCTAACATTTTGCCTGAGTAGTTTCCCTCCAAAATTC
Organism: Erinaceus europaeus; assembly: GCF_950295315.1. NCBI lineage: Eukaryota > Metazoa > Chordata > Mammalia > Eulipotyphla > Erinaceidae > Erinaceus > Erinaceus europaeus. The sequence goes on along the minus strand of NC_080180.1, from coordinate 57,268,649 downwards.
TCCTTCCAGTTCTCTGTGCTTCCTTTCCAGTCAAATGACCTGCCTCCACCCACCCAGACAAACTGAATCACAACATTCCAGAAGAGTTCCAGGACATAACAGCTTCTTCTGGGGATTACATTTGCAGTGTTGTAGGCCAAGAGAATTTTATTTGTAAGTGTTTCTATTGTACTGACAGGGTCAATTAGCCCTGTGAACTATTGTCCTTCTGAGTGATAGTTTGGATTATTCAAGCAGAACCTCAGAAACTTGACAACACTGATACATAATGGAATTTAAGTTTATCTTAATGATGTAACAAAGTAATGTCATTTTCTCCAAACTGGTGACACACTTGACAGAAACTCTACATTTCTTGCAAATTAAACGACATTGTGAATTACAATCGACAAACTGCATGACATGGTTTTTATATTGTCGAAGTTCATCATAAAAATGTTGAATAACTGAACAGTCATCAGTTATCAGACCCAAACATGGTCACATGGTTTCCACAACTGAACAGAATAAGAGAAATCTTGAAGATGCCATGTCCAAGGTTTCTCTCAAGAAAGGACTAGTACTCTCACAGCGATAAATGTAGACATTTACATTTTACTTCAAATGTTGTGAAAGAAAAAAAAAAAGGGAGTCGGGTAGCAGCACAGCAGGTTAAGCGCATGTGGCGCAAAGTGCAAGGACCAGCATGAGGATCCCAGTTCAAGCCTCCAGCTCCCCACATGCAAGGGAGTCGCTCCACAGGCGGTGAAGCAGGTCTGCAGGTGTCTCTCTTTCTCTCTCCTCTCTGTCTTTCCCTCCTCTTTCCATTTCTCTCTGTCCTATCCAACAACAACAATAATAACTACAATGAAAAAAATCCTTGAGTTGCCAAGTATTGATAATTTTTTAAAAATACCAAATAAAAAAATGTTGGCACTTTTTACTATGTGGCAAATAATGAAATGTCACTTGAGTACTATGAAGTCAGCACTGTCCCTATTCTATGTATGAGGGAGCTTCAAAGGGACATACTCCTAAGTTTCAAATGCTTAAACAGAAAAACTGAGAATTGAAACCTGACCTGTCTAGTCTGCCAAATTGTGGGCTTTCAACATCAGTTGGCCTGTAAATTAGGAGATAAACCCCAGCTGTCACTCAGCAGCATCTTCTAATAGCTGAACCAGAGAATACTGCTGAGCTCCAAAGTCATCACACAAAATGAGGATGTCCACTTGTTACTGAGCGACATCTAGAAGATGAATGAGTGGGTAATGGTGTTTCAATGCCCATATCTTGAGAGCAACACTAAATCAATTCCAACCCACAATGCACTCACCTATAGGTAGACATGTAATCTTCACAAATGGGCTTGCACCTACCCATGACCTGCTCACATACAGAAAAGCTCCACAACACAACTGTCATACCCAATACCTCTGGTTTCTAAGCCAAAAGGATTACCTATTGTGCCAGGTCACAAATGGAAGTGTCCGTAAAAGCACAGATGTCAGGGTATTAATTTCTCTGCAAAGAAGGAACTTTGAAAATTAGGGGTTGGGTGGTGGCGCACCTGGTTGAGTACACATTTTACAATGCACAAGGACCCAGGTTTGAGCCCCCAGACCCCACGTGCAGGGGGAAAGATTCATGAGTAGTGAAACAAGTCTACAGGTGTCTCTCTGTCTCTCTCCATCTCTATGTCCCCCTTCCTTCTTGATTTCTGACTGTCTCTATGCAATAAATATAGTAATTTAAAAAACTTAAAAAATTAGATAACTTCATATTGTAATAAAAACAAAATAAACAAACAAAAAAACCCAGTGGATCTGAACTAGTATGCCAATTCAACATATGGTCCAGCAAAAACTGTAATGATTACCTCTGTTTTCGCTTGACAAATTTCAAACAAAAGCAATTAATTGTTCAATTGTTAGGCCAAACTGCCTTGCGAGCAAATGCTTGGTGACAGGACACACACTGGCCTTTCCGAAGCCCAATTACGACTTTTCGCTTCCCAGCTGGAGGGACCTTCAGATTTGGCCAGAGCAACTCCAGGGTCTCACTCGTGCTACTTGGGTATATTTATTTAAGCAGCTGTGCAATCAGGACAGAGATGTGGGCTGTTTTTTGTTTTTTTTTCTTAAATGTTGACTTGGATAAAAGACAAGTTAAGATACTTATTACTATTTACTATTTATTTATTTATTTGCTATTTATTTATTATTCTATTTACTGTCGACTGTAAAACACTAATCCCCCAATAAAGAAATTTAAGTTAAAAAAAGATATTCATTAACATTTTTGTTTAATGTCCATTTCTTTTTTATATATTTATTTATTCCCTTTTGATGCCCTTGTTGTTTTATTGTAGTTATTATTGCTGTTATTGATGTCGTCATTGTTGGATAGGACAGAGGGAAATGGAGAGAGGAGGGGAAGACAGAGAGGGGGAGAGAAAGAGAGACACCTGCAGACCTGCTTCACCGCCTGTGAAGCGACTCCCCTGCAGGTGGGGAGCTGGGGGCTCGAACCTGGATCCTTATGCCGGTCCTTGCGCTTTGCGCCACGTGCGCTTAACCTGCTGAGCTACTGCCCGACTCCCTTAATGCCCATTTCTAACCACTCCCGTCTACAGATATTCTGTTATGAAATGTTAGATTAAAAGATGACATTCTGCAGAGAAAGCATAAGAGCCAAGAAGTAGAATTCAGAGTCATAAATATTTAGTCATCTTTGCTCATCCTTTAAGAAGAAAAATCCCCTTAGCCAAGTAATTAATTAGCAATAGAGTATAAAATCAAAGGAATTATCCACTTAAAATAGTACCTTAGTTGAGAAAAAAAGTTCACCTTTGGATACGGTGGCTCAACATGTGATCCAACAGACGAAGGGGGAGAGGAGAAAGGAAGCACAGCTCACACCGGGCTGTGCGAGCAGCAAAGTGGTGCACTATCCAAGTGAGCTGCTCTACTGACCAGAGGCACGAACCAGATCACACTGGAAAGATTAAAACTGCTACCAAAAAGTCACAAAGCAGTAATGCCTCTGACCTTTCAAAGAATCAGATGCATATAATTAACCCAATAGGTACTGGAAATTTCAGTAAAAAATACCCCTGTGTTTTACCCTGTGTAGGGTGCATACTCTGTTCATCTTTGGGCAACTGGTGTTACAGTGCCAAATATCAACATTAAATAAGAGGAAAACATGTTTAGCTGAGGCAGTACGGACAAATATGAGACTCTGACAAGAAGAAGCCTGAATAACACTTACTGAGGACTATCTGGTCTGTGCACCCTCACGTGAGTAGGGTGGGAGAAGCGGCCATTCCAAAACGAACAGAGAAAGACGTACAGAAGGAATAAACACAACTGACCGAGAAACCTCCTACGTGTTGGGTATATTACAGGTTATTTCTACTAAGTTTAGTTTGTTTAACCTTAACAACCAACTAAATGAGACAGGTATTCTGTCTGTCTCTGCCTCTCTCTCTCTCTCTCTCTCCCACCCCCTCTCTCAAATAAATAGAGGATCAGAAAGGACAGGGAAATTGTCCTACTTCACAAAAATAAAGAAGTGATAGCACCAAGATTTCAACTCTACTCCAACAGACTCCAACACCCACAGTGATTAAGGCGGCATGTGGCAAAGACAATCCAGAAACATGTTCCTTTCTCTGGCTCAAGTCTCCTCCTTCTGTCCTACTTTGAATATAATATTGAAAACCCAGATTGCAGATTATGAAACAGACTGGTTTTTTGCCCCCAGAAGCCAAGGTTAGACAACTCTGCGTTCAATAGTGAGCACAATGTGACCTCAGGAGAACAGCAGAGAATTTCAAATGACTACAATCCTAGATGCAGTGAGTTATGACAATCCCATGCTACTGACAACCTTCATCTCAGTCAACAGAAAAACTTCAAATTTTATTTCTTGTACTTACCTTAGAAAATTCTCTCTCTCTAAACACAAGGCAATTCCTCCTGGAAAATAAAGTTCGTTACAGCCAGGAGCACCCTCAAAGTCTTTCACTGGTGTGCCCCTGAGAAACGCCATTTTCCATGTAGAAGACTAAAACTGAAAAATCTAGATCTTACAAACTGGCTCAGAAGAATCTGGACATGATTTTTAATGCTTATTATCTTAAATGTGAATCAGTGACTTTCTACTCAAGTAGAGGGGAGAAAGCAGGTAGAGATTCCTATCCATGGCTCAAACCTTTCCCCTTATATGGCCTGCCTGCCTTCTCACACTTAAACTGAGCTTATCACCACTGGGCCAAGAGAAGTGACAAATCATGGGCCTCCTGGATTCTTCCAAAGTAAACTACATTCCATTTAGGCATTGTCTTCTCCAACTCCACTAGCCGGCACCAGAAAATGGAGCTGCTAGATTAGAATCAATTTCAGAGCAAACGCGTCTGGACCCTTTCTTCAGTAAAACAAAAAAAGAAGGCCCACCACTATATTAACAACAAATTTAATAAGAGTCGTTACAGTAAGGAAAAAAGGTTGTACAAATATCAACTGAGCATCTGTGTATGTGCATGGTACTTAGATTAAGATAATGTCCCTATACTAGTGAGAGCTCTAAAAACTACAGAGGTCGGAAAGAGACATGTACAACAATGGAAATGACGAGAAAGGAAAAGGCTCAGCAAAGTCACAATATCAGTGCACAGAAGCATAAAGTGTTGTTAAGATAACAGAGCGTGACACAGAAAAATAGAAGAGCATCTTATTCAGAGACGAATAAACATCAAAATGCAAAGCAACCTAATAGACTCAACGTAATCCCCATCAAAATCCCAAGGCCCTTTTTCAAGGAAATTGAACAACGTATTTAAAAATCCATATGAAATTACAAAACGCGCACATACATAGCACTTCTGAGGGGAAAAAAGGGAGAATGGAATTATCATGTTGACAGACTTCAACTTATACTACAAAGCAGCAGTAACTAAAACAGAGTGGTGTTGGAACCAAAACAGGCACTCAGTCCTATAGAGAGCCCAGAAATAAACAGGCGCTCAGACCTATGGAGAGCCCAGAAATAAACAGGCGCTCAGACCTATGGAGAGCCCAGAAATAAACAGGCGCTCAGACCTATGGAGAGCCCAGAAATAAACAGGCGCTCAGACCTATGGAGAGCCCAGAAATAAACAGGCGCTCAGACCTATGGAGAGCCCAGAAATAAACAGGCGCTCAGACCTATGGAGAGCCCAGAAATAAACAGGCGCTCAGTCCTATGGAGAGCCCAGAAATAAACAGGCGCGCAGTCCTATGGAGAGCCCAGAAATAAACAGGCGCTCAGACCTATGGAGAGCCCAGAAATAAACAGGCGCTCAGACCTATGGAGAGCCCAGAAATAAACAGGCGCTCAGACCTATGGAGAGCCCAGAAATAAACAGGCGCTCAGACCTATGGAGAGCCCAGAAATAAACAGGCGCTCAGACCTATGGAGAGCCCAGAAATAAACAGGCGCTCAGTCCTATGGAGAGCCCAGAAATAAACAGGCGCTCAGACCTATGGAGAGCCCAGAAATAAACAGGCGCTCAGACCTATGGAGAGCCCAGAAATAAACATAGCATATGACAAACAGGCCCAAAACCATCCAATGGGGAAAAGAAGTTCTCTTCAATAAGTGGTCCTGGGAAAACTGGACAGCCACATGTAAAAAACAAAAAAAAAAAAAAAAAGAAGAAAGAAAGAAAGAAAAAGAAAGAAAATAATACTAAATCATCACTTAACACCATACACTTAAAATAGATCAAAGACATGGATATTAGGCCTGAAACTCTAAAATACACAGAAGGGCACATCAGTGAAACATTTCAGGACTTTTACAGTTGTATTTGGATACTCATCCCTACAGGCAAGTGAAATTAAAACACAATTAACTAAATGGGATTACATCAAGTTGAATAGCTTTTGCACACCACAAGTAAATTCCACAAGAATAGATAACTCAACAATTGGGAGAAGATATTTCCACATACCACCCTGACAAGGGATTGTTACTAAACATCTAGAAAGAATGTATACAGCTCCACAGCAAGAAAACAAATAAGCCAATTACAAAGCAGGTGGGAGAGGGGGGATAGATAACATAATGGTTGTGCAAAGAGACTCTTATGATTGAGACTCCAATCCCCTACACCATAGCTGAGCAGTGCTGGTAAACAAACAAAAAGTAAGCAAAAGATATCAACAGACAGTTTTCTCATGAAATTTTCTAATGTACATGGTCTACAAACACATTAAAAAAAAAAAAAGCTTCATTTCACTGCAAATTAAACTGCAATCACCTGTGAGAATGGCCCCAGCAAGACAGGAAATGGTTAAGTACAAGGATGTGGAACAAAAGAAACTGTTACACTCTTGGTAGGAATGCAAACTTCACTAAGCGTAATCATCTCCAATCCAATCTAGTTTGTCCCAAAGGACACAATACTGTCTTTTTTTAATTGCAAAGTAGTATTCCATTGAGTATATGTCTCATAACTTCTTTATCTAGTCATCTGTTGGTGGGCATTTAGGCTGCTTCCATATTTTGGTTATTGTGAATAATGAACATGAAGGTGCCTATGTCCCACAGTGGCTGTATCAGTTCGACAGGTAGGTTTTCATACCTCTCAGAGTCCCTAACTTCAAAGTTCTCAGATAGAGGAAAGAGGAAGAGAGAGAGAGAGAATGTAAAAGAGAGAAAGAGAGAAAGAGAGATCATGTTGCTTTTCCCAAACTAATGGTATCTCAGGAACTTTTTATTTTGGATCTGTATATAAAAAGGCTATTTTGTGATATATGCCTTAATAATCACAATAACAAATGTCTTATGACATGATAGCAGTATACATAGAAAAACCTAAATAATCCAACAGAAGGTTTTGGAAATTATCAGACAATTCAGTAAGGTGTCAGGCTACAAAATTAAGATTCAAAAGTCAGTGGCACTCCTCTGCAAAAACTAAGTTAGAAGAAGATGAAATCCAGACATCAATTACTTTTACTATAGCAACAAAAACAATAAAATATCTAGGAATAAACCTAACCAAAGAAGTGAAAGACTTGTATACTGAAAATTACGAGTCACTACTCAAAGAAATAGAAAAAGGCACAAAAAAGTGGAAAGATATTCCATGTTCATAGGTTGGAAGAATTAACATCATCAAAATGAATATACTACCCAGAGCCAGATACAAATTTAATGTAATCCCCATCAAGATCCCAACCACATTTTTTAGACATCTTCAATTTTTTAAGACATCTTCAATGAAATGAATCCAATTACAAAGAAGGCAAGCATGAACCTCTGGGACTACATCAAGTTAAAAAGCTTCTGCACAGCTAAAGAAACCACTACCCAAACCAAGAGACCCCTCACAGAATGGGAGAAGATCTTTACATGCCATACATCAGACAAAAGGCTCATAATCAAAATATATAAAGAGCTTGCCAAACTCAACAATAAGAAAACAAATAACCCCATCCAAAAATGGGGAGAGGACATGGAAAGAATATTCAACACAGAAGAGATCCAAAAGGCTGAGAAACACATGAAAAAAATGCTCCAAGTCTTTGATTGTCAGAGAAATGCAAATAAAGACAACAATGAGATACCACTTCACTCCTGTGAGAATGTCATACATAAGAAAAGGTAGCAGCAGCAAATGATGGAGAGGTTGTGGGGTCAAAGGAAACCTCCTGTACTGCTGCTGGGAATGTCAATTGGTCCAACCTCTGTTGAGAACAGTCTGGAGAACTCTCAGAAGGCTAGAAATGGACCTACTCTATGATCCCGCAATTCCTCTCCTAGGGGGTATATCCTAAGGAACCCAACACACCCATCCAAAAAGATCTGTGTACATATATGTTCATAGCAACACAATTTGTAATAGCCAAAACCTGGAAGCAACCCAGGTGTCCAACAACAGATGAGTGGCTGAGCAAGTTGTGGTATCTATACATAGTGGAATATAACTCAGCTATTAAAAACGGTAACTTCACTGTTTTCTGCCCATCTTAAAGGGAGCTTGAAAAATTCATATTCAGTGAAATAAATCAGAAACAGAAGGATGAATATAGGATGATCTCACTCTCAGGCAGAAGTTGAAAAACAAGATCAGAAGAGAAAACACAAGTAGAACCTGAACTGGAATTGGTATATTGCACCAAAGTAAAAGACTCTGGGGTGAGGGGGGTGGTGTGTGTGTGTGTGTGTGTGTGTGTGTGTGTGTGTCTGTGTGTGTGTGTCTGTGTGTGTGTGTGTGTGTGAAAGTACAGGTCCAAAAAGGATGACAGAGGACCTAGTGGGGGTTGTATTGTTATGTGGAAAACTGAGAAATGTGATGCATGTACAAACTATTGTATTTACTGTCAAATGTAAAACATTAATCCCCCAATAAAGAAATTTTAAAAATAATAAAAAAAAATTTTTAAGTCTTTTATGCTTAAGAAAACAGAAGTAGAACCCAAAATGGAATTGGCATATCGCACCAAAGTAAAAGACTCTGGGGTGGGTGGGTGGGGAGAATACAGGTCCATGAAGGATGATAAATGACATAGTGGGGGTTGTATTGTTAAATGGGAAACTGGGGAATGTTCTGCATGTACAAACTATTGTCTTTACTGTTGAATGTAAAACATTAATTCCCCAATGAAGAAATTAAAAAAAAAAAAAGTCTTTTATGCCTAAGGTTCTGAATCCCAGCACCACCATAAGCCAGAGGTAAAGTACTCTGGTATAAAATAAAAAAAAATAAAACAAAAGTTAATTTCTTACATTAAAAAAATCCCTTATTTTATGTGTTTCAATGTAAATCTATTATTACTATAGAGAAATTCTATAAAATTAATTTTATAAAGTAATATAGCTGAAGTATAATATTTATAGTAGCTAAAGAACATATATCTCTTTCAAAACAAGAAAATCCAATTCCTGGGAAAACAGTCAAAGAAAAAGCTTTGAAGTCCATTGGCATCATAGTCATTTCTTACACAAATTTTGTGTGTAACACCTCTTTGCTGTAACTCATAAAACACAGGAAAATAAAGGTTTCAGATGAAATGTTGGTGTTTTAGCAACTGTGTCTAAAATGAATGAAATACTTAGTTGTCCATGAAATCAAATGCAGTATACATTTAAAGTAACACTAGTCTAAAAACTTTACAGAATTAGAATCTACATATTTTGAAAGTTGTTTCCTAAATACAGGTAATACCAACATAATAATTTAATAAACTAAAATGGATTTTAGTAGCTAATGGGTAAAGCTTGTTATAATGAATTATGTTGACTTTCACTATAACATTAGCGATCTTTTTCCACAGGAGGAATAAAGAGCATTGGGGTACTCATTAAGAAATCTTAATAGCTTAGCAGCAAGTACAGAGTCTTGGGGAATGAGAAGGAAAAACAGAAGCTGCCAAGATGTTACGATTATTAATTTGATATGAGTATAAATCAAGTCAAATATGAAGAAAACATCTAAAGTTGAATGTGTTGAGGTGGTAAAGGGTGGGGGGTAGAGGGTATATAACATAGATTTTTCTGTCTTTTTTTCTGAGGAATTCATTTTTAGAACATAATTGTGAAGTTAGAAAAATTGAGAGACTTCCCAATACTCCTACACCCTATCCCACAAGTAGCAACATCCCCAGCAGATATTTCTGGTAACTGATAGACCTACATTCACACATCATCATGGCCCGAATCCATGGTTTATACTTCTCTTGAGGATGTATGTCCTTTGGGTGGGTATAATAGCATGGATCCCTGGGTCCATACTCCCAGAGGGATAAAGAGTAGGAAAGCTTTCAAGGGAGGGGATGGGATATGGAGTTCTGGTGGTGGGGATCATGTGGAGTTGTTCCCCTTATTCTATGGTCTTGTCAATGTTTCTATTTTACAAATAAGTAGATAAATAAAAGTTATCAAGTAACCATGTTAAAAATAACATAGATCCATCATGATTGTATCATAGAGTCTTTTTACTACAATCTCTGCTCTGCCTGTTCACCCCTACCCTCACTTCCAAGCCCTGGCAACATCTGACCTTTTTAGTGTCTTCATAGTTTTGTCTTTTCCAGAATACCATCTAGTTGGGACCAGACAGTCTGCAGTCTTTTCAGACTAGTGATGTGTGTTTAAGGATCCTATGTGTATTTTCAAGACTTGACAACTCATTTCTTTTAAGTACTGAGTACTATTCCATTGTAGGTGTATTTATCCATTCGCTTACTGAAGGGCATCTCAGCTGCTTCCAAGTTTTAACAATTAGGAACAAATGTTATAAACATTTGTATGCAAGATATTGTATAAATAAAATATTGTATAGATAATATTATATAGATAGTATAGATAAATATTGTAAATATTGTATAGATAAAATACTCTATAGGTAAAATACTGTACAGATAAAATATTGTATAGATAAAAGTTTTTTAGCACCTTTGAGTAAAAAAGTTCTACGTAGCATGCCCTTCGGGATTTTTTTTCCCCTTAAACTAGAGTAATGTTTTACTCTGGTATATGGTGGTGCTGGGACTGAACCTGGGACATTGACAGCCTCAGGCATTAAAGTCTTTTGCATAGCTGGTTGTGCAGTCTCCCCAGTCCAGAATCTTTTCTCTTGGCATAAATATAATGGTAGGAAGAGCTGGAATTCTTGCTACTAAAACAATTCATTATTGAATCTATAAATTTGGAAACTATTACTCCAAAGAGAGATTAAATTACTTGTAAGAAGTGAGTTAATTTAGAATCATATTAAATAAATTGCCTATGAAGCACATGTAACACAATCTTAGGAAGGAAACTCCTAGTCCCTTGTCTGAGGAGCTATACCCGACCACTCTCCACTCTTCCAGCACATTCTCCTGCCCCTTCTCATTTCTGGCAGTGCCTCCCATCTCAGCTTTTCTCACTGTGTACACTTCTCCACCCAATTTTTGAATAAGGTTATTGCCATAGTTGTAGCCCTGTTACTCTTCTGTTCTATAACACACACACACACACACACACACACACACACGAAAGCACATCCATAAGTCTCTGTGGGCATGACCTTTCCCAGGTCTATGCCTCTTACCTAGATATCTTTCATGAACTCAGATCCATATACCTAACTACCCACTTGGAAAGAGACCAAAAATCAGTGACAATAATTTTTTATATTTTCTTATATTTATTTATTTTCCCTTTTGTTGCCCTTGTTGTTTTATTGTTGTTGTTATTGATGTCATCATTGTTAGATAGACAGAGAGAAATGGAGGAGGGGAAGACAGAGAGAGGGAGAGAAAGAGAGACACCTGCAGACTTGCTTCACTGCCTGTGAAGCGCCCCCCGCCACGCAGGTGGGGAGCCGGGGGCTCGAACTGGGATCCTTAAGCAGGTCCTTGCGCTTTGCGCCATGTGCGCTTAACCCGCTGCACTGCCTGACTTCCTTTTTCTTTTTTTTTTAATTGTTTCTAAAAAATTTTGAAAAAATGGTCAAACTTCAAAAGAGCCATATTTGATCTTTATCATAGACTGACTAGCTGAATGAAGCATCACTGCATCACAAAGGTTTCAGCTGGGCTTCCCTCAATGCCAGTCTGCCTCGCCACTCCCCCAACTCCATGACAGTAGCTCCGCCACTCGGTCACACTCACACACCTTTCTGTAGCTGTGATCCCTGTCAGGTCGCAGCCACCTTCTTCTCTGCCCGAGCACATTCTGGTTAACCCCTGAGACTCAAGTGATAATAATTATATTATATTATAAATGTAATATAATAAAATAAATATAACATAAAATAACATAATCCAAGGGCAGGGCCGTGGCTCAGTTCCCAGTTTCACAGTCGTAATGCACAGGCCTCATATGAATAAGGTCCTGACTTGATCCCCAGGACTCTATCCCCAAATCCATAATGTAAGCTTGTGGTTAAACAAGAAACAAGAGGTACAATATTTCTCTTAAAAACATATATTAACTGTATAACATATTTTAACTTCAAAAGGAAATATATCCAGTGCAGATTAGCTCAACTCCACTTTGGAAAAAAAGTAACGTATTCAATCAGAATGAAAATGTAGTCTGGGGTCTGGGCGGGCGGGGGCAGGGGGCACCAGGCTAAGCACACACATCACCTAGTATAAGGAGCCAGGTTTAACGCCCCGTCTCTGCCTACAGGAGGGAAGCTGTGCAGGTGGTGAAACAGATCTGCAGGTATCTCTCTCCCTCATTTTTTCCCCTCTCCCCTTTCAATTTCTGTCTTATCAAATAAAAAAGAAAAGGAGGAAAGAAGAAAGAAGGAACGAAAAAATGGTCTCAGGAGCAGTAGATTCACCATGAAGCACTCAGCTTCAGCAATAGCCCTGGCAGCAATAATAAAAACAAGTATCATTACTATTATAAATATATTCGTATATGCTTTAACTGTATACATTATTTTTAGAGAAGAACAGAAGATGTAACATTTGTGGCCTAAAAATTCTGTGTGTGTGTGTGTGTGTGTGTGTGTGTGTGTGTGTGTGTGTGTGTGTGTGTGAAACAATGCACGTATATCACACCAAAGCATTCTAAACTCATTGTAAAAATATACTAAAGTCATTCATTAAAATTATGTCAAGAAACATTTTTGGGATGCGCTGGCCCTGGGAGAAGCTGTGGTGCTCTAGTACCTCTCCTATCTTTCTGGGTAAAGTCACACACACACACACACACACACACACACACGCACGCACGCACGCACGCACGCACGCGCCTCGCTCAGCAGGGGAAAAATCTTTTAAATTAGCTAAATTCAATAAAAACTGAAAAAAAAAAAAGCTCAGTAAATGAAGCACTCTGTCTTATCAAATGAGTTTGTTTGCAGACACTACCTAAAATCATTCCGCTTTTTATCAAGTCGTTTAAAATAGGCCCCGCAGAAGGAAAGAAATGTAAGCACAGCCTGAGACCGAGGGAGAGTCAGAGCCTTTGTCGGCACCACCCTACTTTACCACACACATTAACAGACTCAAATTATAATGGTAAATGTTATGTTAGCAGAACGGACTTACTAGCCGCTCTGTCAAAGAACCATATATGGACTCCCACATGCCTGCTGCTGATTTAAGACACACGGTCGACAGCCAAAAGGCTCGCCCACATGGAAGAAAGGGGAAATATCATTACAGCTCTCTTAACATTGAAGACTTATTTCTAGGCTCCTCTTAATGAAAAATCACTTGGTAACAGCTTTATTATCTGAAGACAAAAACAAGGCTTCAAATTCACTTAAGTGCTCAATGTTGTTCTATCAATGGCCATACCCTTTCGCAGTCACAGACGTTACTGTATTTGTTCAGATAACACTGCTTTATAACATTATGTACCTTTCAGATGTGCATCACTGAAAATCAAATCAACATATGTAAATGCTACATCAAGTTCACCACTGAAAGTTCAATTCTACCCTCCACCATACACTTGTGCCCCTTAAGTTTTAGGAATGAAATGTTAATGATCAGTCAAAGGGCTATATTCACATATGCTGAAATAAAACAGTATAGAAATAAATACCATACTTGTCACTATATGTCTAATAAATCACTTTCGTTTCATATTAAAACACAAGAAGTTCTATAATGATTTTTAAAAGAAACAACTGGCTAACAAGTTGAAAAGGAATTTAAGTTTCCTTGGATTTCAGCCGGAGATGTTTCTTAAAATGCTAAAATGAACAATCTTAGATATGTTGTATCATTGGTTCCTTGCTCAAAAAAAGAAAAAAAATCACAATTTCCTTCACATATATTTTCCCTTCTGAGAGAAAAGAATACTCAACTAAAACATAATTATAAATGCAAAGGATAAAAGAAATTAAAGCAAACTTATTTGAAAACATCTCCTGAGGAATATCCTGAACAATGTGAATAAGACTTCTTACACAGAAGTCACAGAATTGAGGAGGGTAGATAGCATAATGGTTATGCAGACAGACTCTTATGCCTGAGACTCCAAAGTCACAGGGTCAAGCACCATCATCAGCCAGAGCCGAGCAGTGCTCTGGTTTAAAAAAAAGAAGACAGAAAGAAAGAAATTTCAGAAGCACCAGATATATCCTGAAAGGACAATGCATAGAGACTAGGAAATGCTCAATTCTCTTCTCTGTGGAGAAGAGAAGTAAATGGTCTCGTGTGAATACCAATAGGTTGTAAATTTCTTCTGAAATGTTTGTAGGTTGTTGGTTTCTGATTTATGTAGAATGAATACTTTAGGGAAAAAGAAATAAGAATGAGCAGCATCAGTACAAATTCAGCATCCAAAACATCCTCCTTGGCAGGTGGGGAAATCTCCCAATGGTAGTGTGCAGGACTTGTATGTCTGACGCTCCAGGTTCAAGTCCTGGTACCATGGTGTGCCATGGACTGGACGGGTGCTCTGCCCCTCCCCCATGTGGAATAATTTATACAAATCTCCAGAAACAGAGATTATATTTGGCCAAATCCAGTTCTATCATGTGACGATCATGAAACAGAAACATCTAAATTTCATTTCTACTTGAAGTCCCCCCCCCCACTACACTGCTTAAATACGCATCTGGAACAAAAAACAAAATAGATTTCATTGGAGACATTGTTCAACACAGGTGATAAGTGTCTAGATATATTATCATGCTTCATAGCAAAAAATGAAGGAAAACATTTTCTAACTCAAAAAAAAATATGGCTGGAAGAAAAAGTATGATTTCTTTAGATGAACAGGTTAGCCCTTAGCTTTCTCACCATGAAATAGTTTTTATGTTGCTACTTTAAATCAATACTAAGATTGGGGGGGGGGGAGTTTTTAAAGCATTTCAAGTAAACAAACCCTTAATTCCTAGTAAAAAAGGAAAACCTATTTAAATACCCCCATCCACACTACACCCTCCAGTGGGCAAGCATCCATGGAAAAATACAAAGAGATGTAGCAGGATTTTCCACTCAGTGAAATCAGCGCTGTAACTAATGAAACGATGGCTCCAGAAATGCTCATGAAAGTCCACACTAATTTAATCACTTGTCTTAGCATCTGAATTAAAAGCATAGGTTTTCAATAACAATTCAACCCTGGCAGAGTCATACAAAATCTAAAATTGTGACCTACTTGTCTTTCTTTTTTTAAAAGTGCTCTCAGATTATTTCTCTGGTTTATTAAAAGATAAAAGGGCAAACAGAGTAAACCACACATAAAGATTCGAAATTCAAAGATAAAGTGCCCTTTACATCATAAGCTGCAAAGGGTAGCACTGATATTTTAAAGCAAAATCCAGAAATTATGGTTCCTTAGTGACAACTACGGCAGAAAAGCAGTATGTTCGTTAAGTTTTTCAGGAAAACAACTTCCATTATCACCTGGTAATATTTAGTATTACTGGTCTCCAGAGATTATGTGGTCACTACACAGAAATATAAACATTCTTGGAATAAAACTGAGAGACTACCAAAAAGAGCTCTTATTCTTAATGGCTAATGTTTCAGTACTTAAAATGATACAGTAGAAGCAAAGACTAGATTAAAAATAATCTGCAAGGGTTCAAATAGCATTTCAAATTCCTCCGGTTTTCAACAGACTACAAGGCATGTTTAAGCTTTAAAAAAAAATCACATATGAAAATGCACATGTCCCAAAATGCATCAAAGAATTTTTGAATAAATACAGTCTAGGAAAAACTAGAATGACCTGAGGCCTGGACCTTACAACTAGGATGTGAGACAAGTAATTAAAGAACACCAGTGACACCTAGTGGACATTTTACATATATGCCACATTGATCTTCGATCAAAACATTTGTAGCTCCGGTGATTCAGATTATTGCAACCTATCTGAAGAATTATATGACAGGTCTTTAGTTTTTGACCAAAACAGACCAACTCTGCTCCCAAAAGGGTTCTCAGTCAGAGTGACCCAGGCATGTAATATAAAATGATATATAATTAAAGCAAGTAAATATCTCAAATCTTTACCCATGGTAACTGAATAAAACGATCAGTTTGTTAAAAGATTTGAAATACTGGGTTGTCAGAAAAGTCATTACCCATTTTTGCATAGAAAAACACAGAAAGAAAAAAAAAAGAAAAACAGAAAGATACGTCTTGACTTTTCCAAGAACCTAATATATACAATATAGCCAAGATAACAACAAGAAGAAAAGAAGTAAAAAGATTCTGAATGGAAATCATGGTTTTTACAACAACACTGGAGCTCATGAAGAAACTTACAAAGAAAGTTCACAGTCTGGATTGGGTGATGGTGCCTTGAGTTGAGAACACATATAACTATGCACAAGGACCTGGGTTCAAGGCCCTGGTCCCCACCTATAGCAGGGAAGCTTCACGATCTGCAGGCGTCTCTTTCTGATTCCCTCTCCCCTCTGAATTTATCTGTCCTATCAAAATAATAAATATTAATTGAGACTTGACCTATTTATGAATTTGCTCAATACAGTGTGGCTTATCAGGCACAATAATAAATGTTTCTGAAGGGGGTCGGGCGGTAGTGCAGTGGGTTAAGCGCATGTGGCACAAAGCGCAAGAACCAGCGGAAGGATCCCGGTTCTAGCCCCTGGCTCCCCACTTGCAGGGGAGTCACTTCACAGGCTTCAGGTGAAGCAGGTCTGCAGGTGTCTATCTTTCTTCCCCCTCTCTGTCTTCCTCTCCTCTCTCCATTTCTCTCTCCTATCCAACAACAACGACATCAATAATAACTACAATAAAAACAAGTGCAACAAAAAAGGAATATTTAAAAAAATAAATTTTTCTGAGCAACAAAAAGCTTGTTTATTCTTTAACCCAATAAAATATATCATTTTAGTAGATTTAAAAAAAATGTTTCTGAGCACCAACAAGGGAAAACACTAAGCAGAACTTGGACTGGAGTTGGTGTATTGCACCAAAGTAAAAGACTCTGGGGTGGGTGGGGGAGAGGGTTCAGGTCCTGGAACATGATGGCAGAGGACCTAGTGGGGGTTGTATTGTTATGTGGAAAACTGAGAAAAGTTATGTATGTATAAACTATTGTATTTACTGTTGGCTGTAAAACATTAATCCCCAATAAAGGGAAAAAAATGCTTCTGAGATGAAAGCAGCCTGTCTTAACATTTTTTGAAAACGAACGAGGCCTTGTAAAAACTGCTAGATTCATTCTCTAAAAGAAAATAACTTTTGAAACAAAATCAGGTAGTCATCACAAAACTTAACAAAAAGGGCAAAAGGAAAAAGGCAGTACCCAAGAACAATGTCCTTACCTACTCTTCTGTGTGAATGCTAAGTGTAATAAATACTCAAGCAGAAGCTTAACAGCCTTAAGTCAAATAAGAGTTCAAGCTACAATTAACCAGAAATCTTTCAAAAGCCATAGGTATGGCCCTAAAGCTCTCAAAACGACCTGATTTAAAAGATTTTAATAATGACTTGAATTCAACAACTTCCTGACAAGAAAAAATGCCAGGGTCCAGAATGTCATTTGTATATGCTGCACAATCATAAAAAATAAAAATGAAAATAAAACCATCTCTGAACCATCTCTGATTGTTTGGGAACTAATAAAACGCAAGTCATGAGAGCACTGCCCTTCATAGCTTCAAAGGTTAGAGGACAAATAGAAGACGGTTTGCTCAAACAATGGACTAGGTTTCAGGAGTAAAAATGTACTATTAAAACCTGCAACAACACAGGTAAACCTGAAAAAACAGGCTAACAGAAGCCACACAGAAAAGTTCCGGTGTGTGGTCCAGGAGGTGGCACAGTGATAAAGCTTTGGGCTCTCAAGCATGAGGTCCCAAGTTTGATCCCCGGCAGCACATGTGCCAGAGTGATGTCTAGTTCTTTCTCTCTCCTCCTATCTTTCTCATAAATAAGTAAAATCTTAAAAAAAAAAAAAAGAAAAGAAAGAAAAGTTCTAGTGTCTTGAACTCTGTATGATTCCATCTGTCCATCTAGTCTATGGTGAAATGAAGGAATGCGTGAACTGATAAAAGCACGATAATGGTTATGTCTGGAGGCAGGTTAGAGAAAGAATGATAGAATGAAGAAAATTTCTGAAGTGCTGGGAGCATTACATACCTTAGTTGGAATTAGGCTAACAATGTCAAGAATCAGCAAACAATACTATGCTTATGATTCCTACAAAATGTATATAGTGTTAACTTAAAGTGAAGCTTAAACAAATAACTACGCTTACCACAGATCATGCTGGAATATCTGGAGGGAAGTGTATACAAATCCAGTGTATTTTCAAAATACACTAAAAAATGGGTGGACAGATTACAAGGCAAATTTAGAAAAATGCTGATAACTATCGAATCTTAAGAGGTGAGTACAATTGGTTTGCTATACAATTCTTTCAGTGCTTCTCAATGTCTTAGAAATTCCATAATTAACTATTTTTTAATATTTATTTAATTTATTTATTCCCTTTTGTTGCCCTTGTTGTTTTATTGTTGTAGTTATTATTGTTGTTGTCGTTGTTGGATAGGACAGAGAGAAATGGAGAGAGGAGGGGAAGACAGAGAGGAGGAGAGAAAGATAGACACCTGCAGACCTGCTTCACCACCTGTGAAGTGACTCCCCTGCAGGTGGGGAGCCGGGGTTCGAACCGGGATCCTTATGCCGGTCCTTGTGCTTTGCGCCACCTGTGTTTAACCCGCTGCGCTACAGCCCGACTCCCTATTTTTTAAAAAGATGAAAAATCAGAATTTAAAAGAAACATGTTACTATATAAAACAAAAACAATTTTCTGAAAGAGCAACAATGTTTCGACTAGTCTCTGTTGGCATTTTACACATTAATGGTCTACCTTTAAATGTCACTATCTTCTAAAAAGCAAAAGTTGCAGAATTACACGTTAAGAAACTGGAAAGTCATACCCGAATTTCTTGAAGGTTGTGAAAATTATTTCCTACTCGAACTGAAATCTTGCTTGGAGTGTAGCTTTCATCAGATTTGTAATCGGCATAAATGCATAAAGTCTTCACTGTAGTTTTCCTCCTAAAAGCAATAAAATTAGAACATGTCCCTTTCTTTATTGAAAGATCATCTCAATGACTTTGACTTTTAAAAAACAAAGCTTGGTAAAGATGAGTATTTGAATGATTAATTTCCATTTCTTTTCATTTGAAAATAAAGAACACAAAATTACAGAAACGGGCCAGGGTAGATAATCATCATGCAAAGGGACTCTAGTGCCTGAGGGAGGCTCCAAAGTCCCAGGTTCAATATCCCCCCCCCCACCACCACCACCACCATAAGCCATAGCTAAGCAGTGCACAGGGGGAAAAAAAAACAAAAAAACAAGCGCTACAGATATGGATTTACTTAAACAGACATGACTGTCCTAGACAGTCAAGAACTAATTATGAGTGATGAAGGAACAGGTAAGTCAAAATACAGACCTCAGAGTTCAAACAAACATTAAAGGTTTCACTCTTCATTTGTATATTAGACACTTATTTCTAGCAAGCAGGATTTTCTTTACTAATTACTTAATTTCTTATGTTAGTAACAGAAAACAACTAGCTAAAGGAGAAACTGAGTCTAGCAAACACAAGAGCATTGTTAATAGGCAGTGTCTCATTTGTTCTTGCAAGCAAGAAAACAATTTTGAGATTAAGTAGGAAGATAAACAGATACATAGTAGGCAAATAATCTCCGGGAAGAAAGCAAGCGGCCAGGAAACATGGACTGACGTTCAGCCGTTACTAATCTAAAATGCAGAAATTAAAACACAGATGTGAATTGATAAAACCAGAAAAATGACTGGTACACTGAGATTTGACGACAAAAAGGTAATTTCCCAGCCCAGGTGATGTGGGGCTAAAGCACTGGATAGAAAAGAATGAGTCTGGGGGAGTCGGGCGGTAGTAGCGCAGCGGGTTAAGCGCACGTGGCGCAAAGCGCAGGGACCGGCGTAAGGATCCCGGTTCGAGCCCCCGGCTCCCCACCTGCAGGGGAGTCGCTTCACAGGCGGTGAAGCAGGTTTGCAGGTGTCTGTCTTTCTCCCTCTCTGTCTTCCCCTCCTCTCTCCATTTCTCTCTGTCCTATCCAACGACATCATCATCAACAACAAGAACTACAACAGCAATGAAAAACAACAAGGGCAACAAAAAGGGAAAAGAAATAAATATTAAAAAAATTTAAAAAAAAAAAAGAATGAGTCTGAACCTCTGCATTACATGTGCCAGCACTCGGATGCTGTTTCCCTCTCATTAATAAATTCTTTTTTTTTTTTTTAAGAGACAGAATGACAGAGACCACCAGCACAGAGCAGGGGTAGATAGCATAATGGTTGTGCAAAGAAACTCTCATGCAAAGAGGCTCCAAAGTCCCAGGTTTTCTCTCTCTCTCTCTCTCCATCTCTCTTGTGTGAATAAAGAGCTTTTTTAAAGTAAGTTTTTCTGTATTTATACAGAAGAATTATACCTTGAGAAAACAAAACAATAAAGGCACGTAAAATTACACATATGACTAGAAAAAGACCTGTGTGGAAACAAACAGCAATAAAAGCAAATATTCTAATGGGGGAGCTTGATCTTCATCGCTGTAATTTTGACATTGTCTGAATCCTTCACAATAAGCATGTGCCACTTTGGTCATCTGAAGTAAAATTACAGAATTCTAAACATGCCTCCCCCCCCAAAAAAAAAAAAAAAAAAAGAAATCTACTTAAATGTGTTTCTAGCACTAACTTCACAACCATGAGTTCCCTGAGGAGAAGCAGTCCATGTCAAAATTCAGCCTGTAAAAACAGCAGGGGATGTTAGCTCTTAGCCAGGGGACCGAGCAGCTCTAGTCTGAGCTATTCATTAGAAAGAACTGGGGAAAGCTAAGGGCTTTTGCCTCAATAATAAAGACAGATCAAGACATAACAGGCTAACTGCCCAGGAACTGCTGCCAGGATAAACGCCATTATCAGGCTTTCAAACGAAGCCAGCGAAATAAAACTGCCATCTTTCTCTTCCTGGTGGGCCCAGCAAGGAGACAGGAGGAGAAAAGAAAAAAGAAAAATTTTAAAGAGCCCACACAAACAAATAAATAAATAAATGAAAGGAAAGAAAGGAGGAAAAGAAAAACTTTTCTCTGTGGAACCATAAGCAAGCAGTTATAAGTCTTTCTTGGGTCTCTTTTGTTGTTAGACAGGACAGAGAGAAATGGAGAGAGGAGGGAAGGGGGGGAGATAGATAGACACCTGCAGACCTGCTTCACCACTTGTGAAGCAACTCCCCTGAAGGTGGGGAGCCAGAGGCTGGAACCAGGATCCTTACGCCAGTCCTTGTACTTTGTACCATGTGCTCTTAACCCGCTGTGCTACCGCCCGACTCCCCAAAATGAGAGTTTTAAAAGAGTAACAAATAAAAAAACTGACGTCAAAAAAAAGTCTTTCTCATCAGAGAGATCAAAGATTAGGAAGATACCTCTTAAGAACATTACATACAAGGATAGGAAAGCTATCAGGGGAAGGGATGGGATAGAATTCTGGTGGTGAGAATTGTGTAGAGTTGTACCCCTCTTATCCTGTGGTTTAGTCAATGTTCCTTTTCATAAATAAACTATTTTTTAAAACTGTAAACAGAAAAAAAAAAGAACATTACATACACACAGAGACAGTGAGAGACCTAACGAAACATGCTTTTTGTTCAGAATAACTCCGTATCTAAACTCTGGGTTTCCAGATAACTTAGTAGCTGAGACTTGCATAAGTTCCAGGTCAGATCAGAAAAGGGATTAAAGCAGCAGCAGTGATGAAAAACAAGTGAGGACTGTCTGGCCCAGAAGTAATCTTTAAATGCATTATCTTATTTTCTCATCAGTCTTGTGATACAGAAACTGTACCACCTTCATTGTACTGAATTCTAAAGCCAATTAATAACACTCAGGTTAATCCCAGCTTAAGGCCAAAGACACAGTGAGTGGGAACAGACACACATCTGCCACCTGGAATGATTTCAACCATCTTCCTACGAAACTGATTGTATTTAGCTTACTCAATAGTCCCTCACACCAGTTCACAGTCGGACATAGGTGTTTATAATTCTTGAAATTTATTCTATACCATGTCCTCTTATCCCACCCCCAGAAATAATATGTTTTCTGCCATGTACACTGTTCCACCAGATTTGCAAAGGAAACTGTGACCTCACCAAAAATTTAACAAATATTACTTTGAATGGTATTCATCAAGTCTTTTCCCCCTCCTCCTCCTCCTTCCTCTCTCACTCTCTCTCTCCCCCCTTTTCTTTCTCTCTCTTTTATAGCTGGGGGCTTGGCATAGGATCTCATTTTTCCCAGGTCACTTTTTCATTCAGATGGAAAAGAGAAACTCACGGAAAGAGGAAGTGAGAGGCACCACAGCACTGAAGCTTACCCTCAACATCATGGCTCCTTCCACATGGTGCTGGGCACTGACATCAGGGTGCACACAACCTAGCTGATAAGCTCCCTCTCCAGCCTCTCCCCCACCATAAGGTCTTTTAAAATGATTTGTGGGAGTTATAAAGTACTATTACGTAGGCCACCATGCCGACTGTCAGCTAGCAGCACATTCGTGGCAACAGTCCCGTAAACCAACAATCCCTCAATAAAGTGACCCTGAAGTTGGAAATGCGAGGAAAACAGCAACACGCGAGAGGACACGGAGTGGCAGCGACCCAGGTCGCTCGGGTCAGCACTGCGGCCATCGCGTAGACTAGTGCTCAGTGCGTGCCTGCTGCCGTGCTAAAACTCTCAGGGGAACTGACATCCTGCGGGAAGGGAGGTGGCAGAGGGTGATACTCCCCTCTTTCTGACGACAGCGGTGACACTCCTGACCTCTCTCCACTCACCCACAACTCCCTTCCTGCTGAGAAAGAGTTGCTGGCAAGAAGCTGATGTTTGCAACGCTGGTTTATAGGGACAGGCTCTACTAGGCCTTGTACTTTTACAACTGGCTGGGTAGTCTGTTTAATGACAGAGCTGCAGCCTGGGAAGTGCCACTGACTGTGAATCTAAGGCCCTTTCTCAAACATCAGCACTGGCAGTTTTATAAGGCTGATATTATGGTCTGCATCCCTGACTCCTACATCATTTTTCAACAGATCTGAAAGCCAAGAAATTGCAACAGAAGTCACTAGCATCGGGTACTGAGTGCTGCCTGCCTACCAGTCCTTCTCCACCGAGAAGCTTTCCTTCTGCAGGTGGGGACCTGGGACTTGAACCTGGGTCTCTGAGCATTGTAACATGCAAGCTCAACCAGGTGCACCACCACCCGGCCCCAAATGAAAAAAAAATTTTTTTAATAATACTTTTTTAAAGATTTATTTACTCCCTTTTGTTGCCCTTATTTTATTGTTGTTGTTACTGATATCGTTGTTGTTGGATAGGACAGAGAGAAATGGAGAGAGGAGGGGAAGACAGAGATGGGGAGAGAAAGACAGACACCTGCAGACCTGCTTCACCGTCTGTGAAGTGACTCTCCTGCAAGTGGAGAGCTGGGGTCTTGAACCAGGATCCTTATGGCCAGTCCTTGAACTTTGTGCCACATGCGCTTAACCCGCTGTGCTACCGCCCGACTCCCATGAAATCTTTATAAGGAAAAAAAAAAAGAAAGAAAGGGAGTCGGGCGGTAGCACAGTGGGTTAAGTGCACGTGGCGCAAAGCACAAGGACCGAAGTAAGGATCCCAGTTCGAGCCCCTGGCTCCCCACCTGCAGGGGAGTCATTTCATAGGCAGTGAAGCAGGTCTGCAGGTGTCTATCTTTCTCCCCCTCTCTGTCTTTCCTCCCCCTTTCTCCATTTCTCTCTGTCCTATCCAACAATAACGACATCAATAACAACAACAATCACTACAGCAATAAAACAATAAGGGCAACAAAAGGAAATAAATATATTTTTTAAAATTTTAAAAAAGAAAAAAATATTAGAATTTAAAAATAGGACCTTGAAAGAAAGTATAACTATCTCCCTAGAAATGTATAATAAACCCCATAAAACCCAAGTGACTTAGAAAGCCTTCGTTGCAATGTTGCTCCTGGATCTGGAAATTGGGCAGGGCTCAGAAAGGAAGGGCCCTCAGAGCGTCAGGTGTGACAACCTTGCTTGTGGTCTGAAGGATCTGCTGTGACCTGCAAGTCGCTACGTGTTGTGAGCTGGCGGCTTAGTGGAGGTCTTGGGCTTTACTTCATGTCTGTGTTGGCTTTTCCTCTTGATGTGGGATCCCTTATGACATGGTAGATGGCGTATCAAGTGAGAGAATCACATCAAAGAAAGAGATCAAGGCAGAAGTTGTATTGGCTTTTATGACCCAGCAGTAGAAGTAATCATGTCTTGATATCCATATGCTAAGAGGCAAGAAATTCACAAAGATATGCCCAGTTTTTAAGGGAGAGAGAGAAAGAGTGAGAGAGATGCCATCTAATAGCAAGATAGCAGCAAGGTCACAAAAGAGTATCTGAGATAAACAACAGTGTGGCCAGACTACAAGATATAATCTGTTAATAGTGTGTTCAAAGGATTAAAATAGGGAGTCGGGCAGCAGGGCAAAGCACAAGGACCGGCGTAAGGATCCCGGTTCAAGACACCGGCTCCCCACCTGCAGGGGAGTCTATTTACAGGCGGTGAAGCAGGTCTGCGGGTGTCCTTCTCTCCCCCTCTCTGTCTTCCCCTCTCTCTCCATTTCTCTCTGTCCTATCCAACAACGACAACATCAAGAATGACAATAACTACAACAACAATGAAAAAACAATAAGGGTAACAAAAGGGAAAATGAACAAATAAATATATAAAAAAAAGAAAAAGCCTCACAGCAGATGAAGCCACATATGTCTAGGCTCCACAACAAACAAACAAACATGCTTTCAAGAAGCAAAAACTCTCTCCCCGTTTATTCTAGGGATTTGTTATGGTTCTAATGCCTAATGTCTGCTTACACAAGTCCCTTTCATTCTTTGCTCTTACCTCTGTGAGTTACAGAATTAAGGTGTTCTACTTGATTCAAAACAAAACAAACAAAAAGCCCCCCTCCCCATTTCTTTCCCAAAGAAGTGTGCGCTTAGAGAAAACACACTGGAGAGAGCTTCGCTACCTGTAGCTCACAGGATAAAGAATATACCCACATTTTCCTAGTGGGAAGGAAATGCCACTGGCTGCCTAAATCATGCATTTTTAGGATATTATGATATAGATACAGATAGTATACTTAGATCTTATAGTCTCTTAAGTATACGGTAAGGTATAGTCAGAATTTTGGAAATTACAGTTTAATTTAAAAAAAAAAAAAACAACTGAACATTGGCAGAGCCAAGATGGCAGCTTGGAGACAACATCTGACACAAGCTCTGTAAGGAAGCTGTTTTCAGCTGGGGAATTTTGGCCACCAGGTTCCAGATGCTACCATGATGCCAACCGGACTTCCCTGGGCAGATGACCCCACCAATGTGTCCTGGAGCCCCACCTCCCCAGGAGCCCTGCCCCACTAGGGAAAGAGAGAGGCAGGCTGGGAGTATGGATTGACTTGTCAACACCCATGTTCAGTGGGGAAGCAATTACAGAAGCCAGACCTTCCACTTCTGCACCCCATAATGACCCTGGGTCCATGCTCCCAGAGGGATAGAGAATGGGAAATCTTTTAAGGGAGGGGATGGGCTATGGAGTTCTGGTGATGGGAGCTGTGTGGAATTGTACCCCTCTTATCCTATAGTCTTGTCAATATTTCCATTTTATAAATAAAAATTAAAAAAACCTGAACATTAATGATAGTTGTTAACTAGAACTACTTACTTCTATTAGGCTAATAAACCAAAAAACAAACAAAAAGCCCCCTCCCCATTTCTTTCCCAAAGAAGTGTGCGCTTAGAGAAAACACACTGGAGAGAGCCTCGCTACCTGCTCACAGGCTAAACTAGAACAACTATTAACTAGAACAACTTGAACAACTAGAACAACTTGAACAACTAGAACAACTTGCTTCTATTAGGCTAATAAAAACCAAGCACCCTATTGCCCAAGATTAAAAAAAAAAAAAAAAGGAATCTTAAAGGCAGTAATGGGAAGGGGCAGCAGTCTTCACACCAGAAACTGATGGTAGTGAGGAGACAGCTCAGCAGGTAGAGCTGCCTCCTGAACGAGGCCCCAGCTCCACATGGGCCCTGGGAGAACCAAAGGCAATTGATGGGTGGTGGGCCAGTGCATGGGTGCTTCTCCCTGTCTTTCAGAGATCAGACAAGATCAGGTGTGTTCAGGGTGCTAAGGCTGTAGACTCTCCCTTTTTAAAAAAATTTTTTTTATATATATATATTTTTCCCTTTTGTTGCCCTTATTGTTTTTTATTGTTGTTATTGATGATGTCGTTAGATAGGACAGAGAGAAATGGAGAGACAGAGAGGGGGAGAGAAAGAGTGACACCTGCAGACAGACCTGCTTCACCGCCTGTGAAGCGACTCCCTGCAGGTGGGTAGCCAGGGGCTCGAACCAGGATCCTTAAGCCAGTCCTTGCACTTTGTGCCACGTGTGCTTAAGCCACTGCACTACCGCCCGACTCCCTAGCCTCTCCTTTTCACTCTACTTCAATTTTTTTCTAAGTATATAGAATTTTTAAAAAAGGGGGGGAGTTGGGGAGTCAGACGGTAGTGCAGCAGGTTAAGCGCACCTGGCGCAAAATGCAAGGACCAGCTTAAGGATCCTGGTTCGAGCCTCTGGCTTCCCACCTATAAGGGAGTTGCTTCACAAGCAGTGAAGTAGGTCTGCAGGTGTCTATCTTTCTCTCCCCCTCTCTCCATTTCTCTCTGTCCTATCCAACAACAACATCAATAACAATAACAATAACTACAACAACCATAAAAAACAAGAAGGGCAACAGAAGGGAAGAAATATATGTAAAAAAGAAAAGAAACTTATAAAAAAAAAAAAAGAAATCGTACCCAATAGAGCACATCTGTTAAAATGCTCAAGGACCTGAGTTCAAGCCCGCGGTCCCCACATGCAGGGGAGAAGCTTCACAACCAATGAAGCAGTGCTGCAGGTCTCCGTCTCTCTCCCTCTCTCTTGATTTCTCTCTGCCTCTATCCAATTAAATTAAATTAAAAAACAAAACAAGGGAGTTGGGCAGTAGCGCAGTAGGTTAAGCACACGTGGCAAAGTGCAAGGACTGGTGTAAGGATCCCGGTTCAAACCCCTGGCTCCCCACCTGCAGGGGAGTCGCTTCACAGGTGGTGAAGCAGGTCTGCAGGTGTCTGTCTTTCTCTCCCCCTCTCTGTCTTTCCCTCCTCTCTTCATTTCTCTCTGTCCTACCCAACAATGACGACATCAATAACAACAACAATAATAACTACAACAATAAAACAAGGGCAACAAAAGGGAATAAATAAATATTTAAAAAAGAAAAACAAAACAAAACAGGACAAAGCCCTCAATTCACTCCCTGGCAGCACATTAAAAAAAATAATAAAGGGGCCGGGTGGTGGAGCACCTGGTTGAGGGCACATGCTTACAGTGTACAAGGACCCACGTTCGAGACCCGCTCCCCACCTGCAGGGGAAAAGCTTCACAAGTGGTGAAGCAGGGCTGCAGGTGTCTCTCTCCCTCTCTATCTACCCCCTCTTTCTTAATTTCTGGCTGTCTCTATCCAACAAATAAAGATAATGAAAAAGTATATATATTAGAAAAAGAAAGTGCCAGGTGGTGATGCACCTGGTTCAGCACACATATTATAATGTGCAAGGAGCCAAGTTCAAGTCCCTGGTCCCCACCTGCAGGGGGAAAGCTTCACCAGTGGTGAAGCAGTGCTACAGGTGTCTCTCTCTGTCTCTCTATAACCACCTAACCTCTCAATTTCTGGCTGTGTCTATCCAGTAAATAAATAAAGATTAAAAAAAGAAAAAGAGGGAGTCGGGCGGTAGTGCAGCAAATTAAGCGCATGTGGTGCGAAGCGCAGGGACCGGCTTAAGGATCTTGGTTCAAAGCCCCAGCTCCCCACCTGCAGGGGGAGTCGCTTCACAGGCGGTGAAGCAGGTCTGTAGGTGTCTGTCTTTCTCTCCCTGTCTCTGTCTTCCCCTCCTCTCTCCATTTCTCTCTGTCCTATGTAACAATGATGACATAAGAACAACAACAATAATAACTACAATAGTAAAAAACAAGAGCAACAAAAGGGAAAATAAAAAAATTTAAAAGAAAAAAGAGGAGGAGAAGGAGAAGAAAAAAAAACACAAGGTGTAACAAGATGTTTAAAATGTAAAAAGAAAAACAGACACCTATAGCCTGGGAGGTGACACAGGAGTGTCCTGCTTGCAAGCACAAGGTCCCAGGTTCAATACCTGGCACTACACATGCCAGAGAGACTGATGCCTAGTGTTTGTCTGTCTGTCTTATCTCCTACCTACCTACCTACCTTCAAAAATACAAAGTACTCCATGAATATCTTTTGCCAATGAAAGCCAAAATAAAGACATTTTAAAGTAAACAAAAGCTGGAAGAATACATCACCCGTAAAACTGCACGAAGAGTAATATAAAAGCAAGTTTTTTGGGGGAGCAGGAGGAAGAGAAATGTCAAGTACAAGTGAGAATGCATTTAAAAAGACAATGAGCACTGAAAACAACATGTGAATAAATATAAAACGTGTTTCCCAGTGGTCCGGGAGGTGGCGCAGTGGTAAAGCTTTGGACTCTCAAGCATGAGGTCCCAAGTTCGATCCCCGGCAGCACATGTGTCAGAGTGATGTCTGGTTCTTTCTCTCTCCTAAAAAAAAAAACAAAACATGTTTCCCATTTAAAATGTTCTCTGAAGACAACTGTTAAAAGGAAAAGATAATAAGTGTTTCTGTGAACTTTATGAAAAATACAGAAATTAAGTAGAAGACAATAAAAGCATAAAGGGAAACAGGAGTAAAGAATAAGTCCTTTATTATATGTGGAGTGCAGTGATTTTATTTAAAGGTAGATTCTAATAAATTAAAGATGCATATTATAAATCTTAAAACTACTGCCATTAAGAACATAATATTAATCAACTAAATCGTAATATTTATGCATGTACAAACTATTGTACTTACTTACAATAACTTGTTGAATGTAAAACATTAATTCCCCAATAAAAAAAATAAAAATCTTAATATTAATTAATCTATTGATGGCAGTGATGGGAAGAAAGGGGCACACACATACAAAGAGACTTCACATCAGCAATTGATGGGGGTGGGGAGTAGACAGCATAATGGTTCTGCAAAGAGACTCTCAGGCCTGAGGCTCCAAAGTCCCAGGCTCAACCCCCCACACCAGCATGAACCAGAACTGAGGAGTGCTCTGGTGAAAAAAAGAAAGAAAGAAAGAAAGAAAGAAAGAAAGAAAGAAAGAAAGAAAGAAAGAAAGAAAGAAAGAAAGACAGACAGACAGAAACTGATGGTGCTGAGGAGACAGCTCAGCAGGCAGAGCTTTAATGAAGTGTGCCCGGGCAGGACGAACTACTGGTATCAGACATTAAAGAGCAGATTATTTCAACTCAACAGAAAATGAAGGGGCCGGGTGGTAGCGCACCTGGTTGAGCGCACATGGTACAATGCTCAAGGACCCAGGTTCGAGCCCCCGGTCCCCACCTGCAGGAAGAAAGCTTTGTGAGTGGTGAAGCAGGGCTGTAGGTGTCTCTCCCTATCTCCCCCTTCCCTCTCCATTTCTGGCTGTCTATTGAATACATAAAGATAATGAAAAAAATCAAAAAAAATGTTTTAAAAATACAGTTAGCAGTATTTAAATATAAGGACCAACTTCAAGGGGCTGGACAGTGGCACTCTCAGTCGAGCACACCTGTGACCATTCTCAGGGACCCAGGTTCAAGCCCTTGGTCCCCACCTGCAGTGCGGGAAAGCAGGGCTGCAGATGTGTCCCCCCCCCCCTCTCCTTCCCTCTCTTCCTTCTCAATAAAAATAAAAAGTTTGGCTTTAAAAAAATTTATAAAAAAACGAATCAACTTTAGGTCTATATACTAGGGGTGTGTGTGTGTGTGTGTGTGTGTGTGTGTGTGTGTGTACACGTCTGTCCAGACTCTCAGGCATGTGCACTGCTCCCAAGCCACTTTCTCCATCAGGCAGAGAAAGGAGATAAGCCAGCACTACAGCACACCCTGAATGGGCCACACACAAGGGGAAGGAGTAAACTACCCAGTATCTACATCTTGTTAATTTTTATTTTTTTAAATTTCTTTATTGGGGGATCAATGCTTTACAGTTGACAATAAAATACAATAGTTTGTACATGCGTAATATTTCCACATAACAATACAACCCCCAGTAGGTCCCCCTCTGCCATCATGTTCCAGGACCTGAACCTTCCCCCACGCCAAAGTCCTTTACTTTGGTGCAGTACCACACACAAACACATATATATATATATATATATATATATATATATATATATATATATGTATATGTATATGTATATATATTAAAGATTTCATTTATTTATTTTAAATATTTTTATTTATTTAAGAGAAAGATAGAAGGAGATTAAGAACCAGACATCACTCTGATACACGTGCTGCCGGGTATCTAATTCACAACCTCATGCTTGAAAGTCCAGTGCGTTATCCACTGTGCCACTTCCCAGACGACTTTATTTATTTATTAATGAGAAAAATAGGTGGAGAGAGAGAAAGAACCAGATATCACTTTGGTACATGTGCCAAACTTGAATGAACTCGGCACCTCATGCTTGAGAATCCAGTGCTTTATCCATTGTGCCACCTCCCGAACCATATATATATCAGTATTTTGATTTTTCCATTTGTTCTACTTTGAAAAAGTAAGGGAGAAAGGCAGCAAATTATTTAATAACTGTTGGTATGCATGAGACCCCTTCTGTTTCATTTGGTTTAAATCCCCCCTGCTTAACACTATTCTATTTACATAACCACTGTTAACAAGTTCTACCCTCCCTCCAGGGCATTTGTGGTTCAGTGATAGGATTCTCACCTAATCTGCCCCCTCTTTGTCACACTCTGATTTTCACCAGTCACTTTTCTCTCCACCCTCTCTATGTCACATCCTGTTTCCACCTTACTTGGCAAGTATATATAAAGACAGCATTGTGAGTTTTAGACTACTGTACTTTGAGTTTAACTTAGCTCGTCTTAGATTGTGCTGCGTCCTGCATGAATAAAGAGATACTGCCTACAGCTCAACCATGAGTCCCTGGTCATCTGTTACCTGCCCGTGAAGCCAGCCCGGCGAAAACAACATAACCCGTCGAAAACAACAAATAACCACACAATAACTTTTTTTTTTTTTTTACAAAGCTGTCTAGGCACAGAAAAACCTCAAATGTTATCATAGAATAGGTCTGGTTCTTCATCTGTCAACTGATAGTTTTCAGAAGCCCAAAATTAATCAAAGGAGTGGTCTGGGAGGTGAGGTAGTGGATAAAAACTGGACTCTCAAGCATGAAGTAGCTAGTTCAATCCCCAGCAGCACATGTACCAGAGTGATATCTAGTTCTCTCTCTCCCTTTCTTTTTCCATTTTTTTTTGTTTTATTTATTTATTATTGGATAGAGACAGAGAGAAATTGAAAGGGGAGGGTGAGATAGAGAGGGAGAGAAACAGAGAGACACCTGTAGCCCCTGCTTCACCACTTGTGAAGCTTTCCCCCTGCAGGTGGGGACCAGGGGCTTGAACCCGGGTCCTTGTTCATTGTAACATGTGCGCTCAAACAGGTGCGCCACCTCCTGGATCCTAAATGTTTTTCTTAACAATCTTCTGTTCTTCACTATTTCAGCAATTTTCTTTACATTAACGTATTTATGAATAGTGCATTTGAAGGGCGGGAGAGATAGCATCATAATGGTTATGCAAAGAGACTCCTGAGGCTACAAGGTCCCAGATTCAACCCTCCACACCACCATAAACCAGAGTTGAGCAATGCTCTGGTTAAAAAATAAATAAATAAATAATGCATTGGTACTAACATGATAAAAATGGCAGTCAAGGGCCCGGGTGGTGGCACACCTGGTTGAGTGCACATGTCACAATGCGCAAGGACCCCAGTTTGAGTCCCCAGTCCCCACCTGCAGGGGGAAAGCTTCACGAGCGGTGAAGCAGTGCTGCAGGTGTCTCTCTTCTTCTCTGTCTCCTCTCTTCCCTCTTGATTTCTGGCTGTTTCTATCCAATAAATGAATAGATAAAGATTTTTTTTAAATGGCAGTCAAAAACACACTTGATATAATTGCAGAAATGTTGTTAGTGGCTGACCAAAGCAGGACTGTAATTTTTCATCTCAGCTTAATATTTCATTATTTACATGTCTAAAGTGGCAAGCAAGTACACTAACTGGTCTGTACTAAACTAAATTACACTCTTTTAAAAAAAAAAAGATTTTATTTATTTATTAATGAGAAAGGAGGAGAGAGGTAAAGAACCAGACATCACTCTGGTACATGTGCTGCCAGGGATTGAACTCAGGACCTCATGCTTGAGAGTCCAGTGCCTTAGCCACTGCACCACCTCCTGGACCACTAAATTACACTCTTTAAGGTAACCATCAACTAGTTTCAAATTTCTTCCCAAGAAGACTAGTTCTTTACAAAAACAAATTAATTCACTTTCACAAAGGGAAGTTCCCCTGATACTTTGTTTTTATTACAGTATTAACTACTCATAGGAAATTCATTTTCTTAGATTATTTCCCACTCTGTTACAGCAAAGCCAAGGACTCTTGAAGGTAGAAGGAGGATCTGAGAGGGTGTTGAGGACCCAGGCCCAATGTAGGGTGGCTTAAGAGGACTTAAGTGGTGGTGGAAGTGGTTCGTTGACACCTATTACAGGGAGATAAGAGGGTGTACTTGTGAGACAACTAGCTTGTAAATCACTGTTTTCCCTAATACAGCAAAAATTAAAAACAAACAAACTCACTTAGGTCATGTGCTGCCTTGCCATGTGCATAAACCAGTGTGTGATCTCACACACACACACACACACACACACACACACACACACACAATCTCTCTCCCTGTCTTGACCACTCAATCTTTATCTAAAACAAAACAAAAAAGAAATATTTTGTCTTTGTCTTTAGTGTCAGCATTTTTTTCTAATTGCCAAGATGAGGGGAGAGGGAAAGTCCTTTTCTCCTTCATTTATTTAGTTAATGGATAACAGACTAGGATAATCTATCCTATTCTTTTTTCTTTTAAACCAAAGCACTGCTCAGCTCTAGCTTATGGTGGTGTAGGGGATTGAACCTGGGACTCTGAGCCTCAGACATGAGAGTCTCTTTGCATCACCATAATGCTGTCTACCCTGCCTCTATTTTTATAATGTAAAGTGGACACTGGAAATATGAGCCCTACCTGGCACTTAGAGTGTTTTATCTACTCCTGAGTGGAGAGCTACTTCCCACTCTCTATTACGCATGCAAAGAATCACAAAGAATCACAGAAAGGAGCAGGGGGCAGATAGCATAGAGGAGGGGAAGGCAGAGAGGGAGAGAGAAAGACCTGCAGACCTGCTTCACTGCCTGTGAAGCAACACGCCTGCAGATGACCCAGGAACCAAGCTCGTGGCGGTAGGACAATTCAAATCTTTATTCATTCCAGCATCCTGGAGTTGGGCTGTAGCACACCTGGTTAAGCC
The DNA here is from genome assembly GCF_950295315.1 of Erinaceus europaeus. Classification (NCBI taxonomy): domain Eukaryota; kingdom Metazoa; phylum Chordata; class Mammalia; order Eulipotyphla; family Erinaceidae; genus Erinaceus; species Erinaceus europaeus. Next base: position 57,235,081 of record NC_080180.1, on the reverse strand, counting down.
ATGTGGTGCTTAGTCAGCCTCTTGGGACACAGCAGAGACAAGACAGAAACAGAAAGTGACTTGACAATATTATACATGGCTAGGAAAGGGGTGGAGAAAGGCAAAGGGGGCCGGGAATGGTATGGACCTTCCTTCGCAACTGTTGCGAGGGCTTTAGCTGGTAAGATTAATAATGATACCCTGGAAGCAGGGAGGGTCTTGAGGGTAGAAAGAAGATAGATCAAAGGAATGGAATGGGTGGGGATCTTTCAGGCAAAACAACGATTATGTAGATGTCCCCTCAAGTCAAGCCCTGCCGAGTTCAACCACATCCTCACAATTTCCCGACAAGGTTCAATATTTTCCTGAAAGGTAACCTTATCTTGGATCAGTTTTAATATTTTAAAGTACTTCTATGAAAGTACAAGTTTGAGAAGTTTTGTGAGTATAAGTCTGTAGCTATAGAACTTAGCTGGCATCACCCTACAGAATTAAGACACTTCATGAGAAAGCCCGAGAGGTGGCACAGTAGCTAGAGGTTTGACTTGAAAACATGAGGTTCCGAGTGTAATCTCTGGCATTGCCTGTGCCAGAGTAATGTCTGGCTCTTTCTCTCTCTCCTTCTCTCTCTTCTATTAAGTAAATAAATCTTTTCAAAAATATATATATTTTGGGAGTCGGGCAGTAGTGCAGCAGGTTAAGTGCAGGTGGCACAAAGCCCAAGGACCGGCATAAGGATCCCGGTTTGAGCCCCTGGCTCCCCACCTGCAGAGGAGTTGCTTCACAGGCAGTAAAGCAGGTCTGTAGGTGCCTATCTTTCTCTCCCCCTGTCTTCCCCTCCTCTCTCCATTTCTCTGTCCTATCCAACAACAACATCAATAACAACAATAACAACTACAAAAATAAAACAAGGGCAATAAAAGGGAATAAATAAATATATATATAAATATATATTTTTTATCAGATCACAAGTAAAGCTTTTTTTTTCAGAAGTAAATCATACTGAAAAGAATAGCTGAGCAATATCTATGTAAGAAGAACTGTGCACAGTACCATAAAGAATTCCTAAGTAGGGGGAGATGGCTTAGTCTGTTAGAGTACAGCATTTGCATGCCTGAGGCCCCAGATGTTCCAGATTCAATCCCCAGCACAACACCCTAGAGCTGAGTGATGCTTTCCTTTCTCTCTCCTTTTCTCATAAAAGTTACCTACTTTTTTAAAAAGAGAATTAATAAAGGATAAGTCAGAGTAAACTCTAAAACAGTAGTTGAGCAAAAATAAAATCGCTAAGAATCAGAAGATGCAGTTAGGTGTTATTTTTCTATAGCTTCTGTATTTCTTTAAAATTCTATAAAAATAAAAAAGATTTCCCTGCCCACCTATAGCCTATAAAGTGTCAAACACTTTGAAATGTTTCACCTGAACTGGATGTTCACTAAATGAGGCTGGGAGCCATCTGATTGCCAATATGTTTCCAGATTATCATCTCGTAACTGGTCCACTCCAAACCCTAAAACACAAATGAAAACACACACTCAAAACACAATATCACCACAAATATTTGTTCATAAAGTCAGACACAAGATAGTCAGAACAGTAAAATTTAAATAATTCTTCATCCTCAACTCTTTTAAAGAAAAACGTGTGTGTGTGTGTATTCACACACACAAAATCTATTAGGAGCAGGTTTTCTTTTCTTTGGATTGCTGGCCTTAGTTTTTAAAGAATGTCTTCTACATTATAAAAAGTCAGTATATATTCAAAACCAGGTTTGTTGTTTTATTTTTTAGTTTTTTTATTAGTGATTTAATAATGATTAATGTGATTGTAAGATAACAAGGATACATTCCATACAGTTCCCACCACCAAAGTTCTGTGTCTCATCCCCTCCACTGGAAGCTTCACTATTCTTTTTTTTCCCCCTTGTTGCCCTTTTTTTTTTAATTGTTGTTGTAGTTATTGATGTTGTCATTAGACAGGACAGAAAAAAATGGAGAGAGGAGGGGAAGACAGAGACGGGGAGAGAAAGACAGACACCTGCAGACCTGCTTCACCGCCTGTGAAGCGACTCCCCTGCAGGTGGGGAGCCGGGGCCTCGAACTGGGATCCTCACACCGGTCCCTGCGCTCTGCGCCACGTGCGCTTAAACCACTGTGTTACCGCCCAACTCCAGCTTCACTATCCTTTATCCCTCTGTGAGTATGGACCAAATTCTTTATGGGGTGGAGAAGGTGGGAGGTGTGGCTTCTGTAAATGCTTCTCCACTGGACATGAGCGTTGGAAGGTGGATCCACACCCCCAGCCCGTTTCTATTTTTCCCTGGTGGGGAAGGCTCTGGAGAGGTGGGGTCTGGGACACATTGGTGAGGTTGTCTGCCCAGGGAAGTCAGGGTGGCATTAGAATAGCATCTGCAACTTTGAACAACTCAAAAGGTAGTGTTTATTTTTCACACTTTCTACAAATCCCCCTAACCTTCAAAACCCTTACAAATAGAAAACATTTCACTGAGCAACAGGCCATAATATATATTGACAAGAAAAAAAAATGGTGGAGGACCTAGATGGGATGAGAGTATTCTGCAGAAAACTGAGAAATGTTACCAATGTACTTACTGTAACCATTAATCTCAATAAAAATAATTAACTAAAAAAGAATATTCTCAAGTCATTGTATCTTTTGAAAACAAGTGTTTCTGACTAACAATCTAATGAATCGTAAATGAAATTTACCCAGAATTCCATTTCATCTAGTCATTTCAGATAACCGAAGTAGAACTATCCTGTGTTGTTTCTTCCTGATTACACTTATAATAACTGACACTAACAATAGAAGCAATTTAGAGTCAAAGTGTGAGTTTCTCAAGAGGGTTTAGGTTAATTAGATTTGATTTGCACCTCTTAATTTTTGACTCAGTCGCATAATCATAAAGCTCTAATTCTAAAGGCAAAAAGAACACGGGCTGAGGTGGTGGTGCACACATGTCACAATGCATAAAGATTTGGATTCAAGTCCTGGTCCCCACTAGCAAGAGGGAAGCTTCACAAGCAGTAAATCAGTGTTGCAGGTCTCTCTCTTTCTCTCTCTCTCTCTCTCTCTCTCTCTCTCTCTTTCTCTACTTCTAGTCCCCCCCTTCCCTCACAATTTTTCTCTATCTCTATCCAAAAATAAATAAAATTACTCATTTCTCTCCAGCCACAGCAGCCTTTACTCTGAAGCTGAAACATGCCAACGCCAGTTGGCCTGGAGCCTCTAAAGTAGCTATTCACTGTGTCAGGAAGGTTGTTGTGAGAAAATCTACATGACAGATTCTTCTTAATATCTGCACTGCAGTGCAAATTTCATTTCAGAGAGAGGGAGTGATCTTTCTGTGATCTACTACACTGCTCTTTGATTTTCTCCAATGCATTCATCACTAGTCAACTCAGAAATTACTTAGCTGGGTGGTGGAGCAACAGGTTGAGCACACACATTACCATGTGCAAAGACCCAGGTTCAAGCCCCCACTCCCCACTTGCAGGGGGGATGCTTCAAGAGAGGGAAGCAGGTCTGCAAGTGTCTGTCTGTCTTTCTCCATCTATCTTTCCTTCTCAATTTCTCTCTGTCCTATCAAATAAAATAGGAAAGTGGTCCAGGAGGGGGCGCAGTAGGTAAAGCGTTGGACTCTCAAGTGTGAGGTCCCGAGTTCAGTCCCTGGCAGCACACGTACCAGAGTGCTGTCTGGTTCTTTCTTTCTCCTCCTATCTTTCTCATTAAGAAATAAGTAAAATCTTCAAAAAAAAAAAAAAAAGAATAGAAAGGAAAGAAAGAAAGGCCGAGTGGTATCATAGTGATGGTAGAGTCCCAGTTATAATCCTGGTGGCAATAAGTGAATAAGAAAGAAATTACTTATCTCAGTATTACTGACTAAAGTAATAAATTTTAAAATAAAAATTTAAGAGGCCAAGTGGTGGCACACCTAGTTAAGTGCATGGATTATCATGCACAAGGACCAGGTTCAAACCCCCAGTCCCTACCTGCAGGGGGAAAGCTTTACGAGCAGTGAAGCAGTGCTACAACTGTCTCTCTTGTTTCTCTCCCTCTCTACATCCCCCTTCCTCTCAATTTCTGGCTGTCTCTATCAAATAAATAAAGATAATAATTGTTATAATAATCTGGGGGCCAGGCAATGGCACACCTGGTTAAGCGCACACATTACAATGTGTAAAGATCCAGGTTCAAGCCCCTGGTCTCCATCGGCAGGGGGGAAGCTTCACAAGTGGTGAAGCAGGGCTGCAGGTGTCTCACTGTCTCTTTTCCGCCCTATCTCCCCCTCTTCTCTCAATTTCTCTCTATCTAGTAATAAATAAATTAATAATAATCTGAAAAGCTATGTACCATGCACTAACCACAGCAGACAAGTAAATTTATCCCTTCCAGAAACTGACAATACTATTTTTAAAGCATATTTAAATTATCTTAGGTCACCTCTTACCTGAATCAGTGCATGTTCCCAATTAATTTCTTCGCCTCACTTTAACCCATTCTCCAGACTTCTCAAATGTGAACGGAAATGACTGTACTATGGCAGTTAACATCTTTCACTGGCCCACACCATCAATGCAATATCGCAGGAACTATTTAAGGAAACCTTCCGTGGCAGTCTGAAGGCTGTGCAGTGGCTAGAGCAATGGATTTACAAGCATGGCATCTAATTTCAATCCCTGGCATTATATGTGCCAGGGTGATAGAGAGAGCAGAAGCTCTCTGCTCATTTAAATCTTCTGCGGCCCCGGCCCCTGCCTCTCTGGGGAGCTCTTCTCTGGGATTTGCCTTCATACCATATAACTTATACCAAGTCTCAGCCCTACAGACTGCCTGTACTTGTTTGAATGAGGCATGTTTTGAGTAAACTGTATACCTGAGTTTTTCTGTTTTTTGAGTTTTTAACTAATTGTTTTATTTATTTATTTATTTATTTATTTATTTATTTATTTATTTCCAGAGCACTGCTCAGCTCTGGCTTCTAGTGGTGCAGGGGATTAAAACCAGGACTTCAGAGCCTCAGACATGAGTCTCTACATAGCCATTATACTATCTACCCCCCTTGTACACTTCTGGACATGCTGGTTGTTCTCTTGCTTTTAAGCCCTTACTCAATGAAACTCTCTCACACAATCTGCTAGGACAAGAACAAGTCTCCTGGGGCCAGGCGGTGGTGCACCTGGTTAAGCGCTCACATTATAGTGCACAAGGATCCAGGTTCAAGGCCCTGGTCCCCATCTGCAGGTGGGAAGCTTCATGAGTGGTAAAGCAGGGCTGCAGGTGTCTCTCTATCTCTCCCTTCCCCTCTCAATTTCTCTCAGTCTCTATCCAATAATAAGAAAATAAAATAATAATCATAGGAAGAACAAGTCTCCTATCTAGCAAATGTAGTAAAGGAAAGACCAGCAAGCCTGGGGCCAGGCGGTGGGGTGCCCAGCAGATCGCACCCACTACGTCACATGAGGACCCTGGTTCAAGCTCCTGATCCTCACTTGCAGGGGGCTGCTTCCCAAGCTCTAGGGCAGTGCTGCACATCTCTTTTTCTCACTCTCTCTCCTCCTTCTTCCTCTCTGACTCTATTAGAAAAATAAAGAAAAAGAAAAGCAGAAAACAAAAGAAGAACTGACAGCTAGGAGCTATGGGGTAGTTTTGCAGACACCAAGCCCCAGAGATAACTGGTTGGGGGCCCGAGCGGGGAGGAACTGCAAACTCAGATAACATTTAAGGAGTGTTTACTGAAGTCCAAAGACAAAAGGTGAGACAAAAACAAGGAATTTCTGCCTCTGACCACAGATACAGTAATTACAAAAAGTGAAAGATACATACAGATACCAAAAGAAAGAAAAACAGGAACAGAAAAAAATATCTAAATATCTAAATATTATTAGCATAATGGTCATGCAAAGAGACTCTCACGTCTGAGACTCCAAGGTCCCAGGTTCTCTTTACGCCCCCCCAACCCACCCCCCATGACCATAAGCCAGAGCTAATTAGTCTCTGGTTTAAAAAAAAAAAAAAGTAAGCATAGAAATGCTATGTCAGAAAATTAAATCTACTTAACAAAGAAAAGTGTTAGTAAACAAATAAGTGATGTTCAAATCAAGACTTGTATTTTCCTTGCCTCTCATCTAACAGACAGCAGTTTGTTCAAACCAAAAACAGCAAGAATCCATTAAATATTTGTTTATCGGATAGAGACTGAGAGAAATCAAGAAGGAAGAGGTGTGAGTATGTGTGAGAGAGACCTGCAACACTGCTTCACCACTTGAGAAACCTTCCATCTGCCTGTCTCTATAAAGAAACAAAATTATCTGAAAGTGTAAAGACAGAGCTGGACTATATGTAAAAGACTAGAGAATACTACACCATACTAGCACTGATCAGAAGAAAGTCGGGGCTCGCCAGACAAGTTCACGCCTCCCCATGTGTGTGGCCAAGATTTGGGTTCCGGCAGCACGCAGGAGGCGCTACATCGATAAAAGAACCTCTGGTGCTGTGCTGTGTCTTCCTATCTGTGTGTGTGTCTCTATCTGTACGAAAAAGTGGCCAGGAGTCATGAAATTGCACATGTATGAGGCAATAACTCCTTCCAAAAAAGAAAAAAAGAAAGAAGAAAAATAGAAAAGACCCTAGAGTAAGTTATATTAATTTCAAACAAAAATCTCTAGGCCAAGAAAACCATAGAAGTAAAGAAGGATAATGATTAAAGGTGAACTCTCCAAGAAAACAGAATAATCCTGAACGAGTATAGACAAGAGTCAAAATCTGAAGCAAAAATTGATAGAACTGCAAAGAGACATAGACAAATCCTATTAGCTAAATCCAGTTATAGTTGGGGGCTTCTGAGCTCCTCTACTAGTAACTGACAGGTGCCCCAAGCAGAAAATCAGAGACATGTCTGAACTGGATAACACCACTGATCAGCTGGGTCCAGCCAGCATATACAATCACGTCACTCAATGACAGTGAAATACGTACGTTCCTCAACTACACGCAACTCTCCTCAAACTTATGTGCATCATCCAAGGAGATGAACCACTACAAAACACATACACTAAGAAATAATAGGAAAAAATTCAGGGTGGGGTAGACAGCATAATGGTTATGCAAAGAGACTCTCCTGCCTAAGGCTCCAAAGTCCTAGGCTTAGTCCCTCACACCACCATAAACCAGAGCTGACTTGTGCTCTGGTAAAAAGAAAAAAGAAAAAAAAAGAAAAGAAAAGAAAAGAAAAGAAAAAGAAAAGAAGAGAAAAGAAAAGGAAAAAAGTTTTTCTGTGGACTGGAGTCTACAGACTGAAAACGCCTACTAAGTTATAGGTTAGACAGATGAAAAAAAGATACCCATGAATCCCGCTACACACATTCTGGTAGAAGTCTTAAATTCTAAGAATCAATTTCAAAAAGTTGAACTGTTTCCAGACAGAAAGATGAGTTACTTAAGGAGGAAAAAAAAGAGAGAGGGACAGGTATTGACCTTCTTATATAACAGGATAAAGGAGGAGATGGTAAAATAGCACCCACAAAAAAAAAAAAATAGCATCCACAGGTTGTTTTTTTTTAGAGAAAAAGACAACACACAAGAATTTTTTTTTTTTTTTTTTTTGCCTCCAGGGTTATCACTAGGGCTCAGTGCCAGCACTATGAATCCATTGCTTCTGGTGGCCATTTTTCATTTTTCCTTTTTTTTTTTTTTTTTTACTAGATAGAACAGAGAGAGAATTTGAGAGAAGAGGGGGAGATAGAGAGAGAAGGACAGACACCTGCAGACCTGCCTCACTGCTTGAGGCAGCTCCCCTGCAGTGTGTGTGTATGAGTGTGGGGGTTTCGAACCAGGATCCTTGCACGGGTCCTTATGCTTCATATTATGTGTACTTAGCCCGGTGCCACTGCCTGTCCTGACACCCCAAAATTCTATCCCAATCAAGAGTAAATGTGAAGTTATGTAGAGACATGTAGTTATTCACAGAGTGTATTATGCACTTCTCCCACATGGAGAAGCAGTCAATATTGACGAAGACTCTAGCCAAATAACAACCAAGTCAAAGCAGAGACAGAAGAGCAGAAAGAAACCTCTCGACCCAGAGTTCAGTCTAAGTGGCTGTTAGTAAAGTTTGCGTCTTGTCTTGCTTTACTTTACCTGGTTTGCAAGATGACAGCGACCAAACAGCTTGTGACCCGATTTCCCGTACTGTCCCAGTTCTTTCCAGCTGCTTAGGGTCAGCACCAGGAGGTGTCTTGTTTGGGGTGGTCATTTTTTAAACTAGTCTACGTAGGAAAAAAGAAACAAACAAACAAAAAGAATGCACACATTATATCAGAAACTTATCATCTTTCTTTAAAAAAAAAAAAGGGGGGAGTCGGGCAGTAAAGCAGCAGGTTAAGCACACGTGGTATGCGCAATGACTAGCATAAGGATCACGGTCAAGCCCCCAGCTCCCCACCTGCAGGAGAGTCGCTTCACAAGCAGTGAAGCAGGTCTGCAGGTGTCTATCTCTCCCGTTCTCTGTCTTCCCTTTCTCTATTTCTCTCTGTCCTATCCAACGACGACGACAATAATAACAACAATAAAAAACAAGGGCAACAAAAGGGAGAATAAATAAAATATAAAAAAAATTTAAAAAGCAAATAAAAATTAATACAGAACTAGTGAAACAGCTCACTGAGCTAGTATGCAGCCTTTTCTATTTGCCACGTACATGACCCAATGCACTGAACTGTGCTTTGCTGCTGTGGTCTCTTTCACTCTACCTCTCTACTGTCTCCTTAAAAAAAAAAAAAAAATATATATATATATATATATATCAGAACAGGGCAACAAAATAGATGAACTCCAGAAAACAGTAGAGGGCAGAGAGACTAGAATAAATGAGGCAGAAGACAGAATTGGCAAGATTGAGGATGAATTAGAGACAACTAAAAAAGAAGTAAGAGATCTCAAAAAGAGATTAAGAGATGCTAAAAACAACAACAGAGTCCTATGGGATGACTTCAAAAGAAACAATATACGTATTATTGGCATACCAGAGGAAGAAAGAGAAGGAGAGGAAGAAAGCATTTTCCAGGCCATAATAGCTGAAAACTTCCCTAGTCTAGACAACATCAAAGACATAAAGATTCAAGAAGCCCAGAGGGTCCCAAACAGAATTAACCCAGACCTAAAGACACCAAGACATATCATACTTAGAATGGAAAGGAATAAGGATAAAGAAAGGATCCTGAAGGCTGCAAGAGAAAAACAGAGTCACCTACAAAGGAAAACCCATAAGATTAGCAGCAGACTTCTCCATACAAACAATACAGGCCAAAAGAGAATGGCAAGATATCTATTGAGTGCTCAATGAGAAAGGCTTTCAGCCAAGAATACTATATCCTGCTAGACTGTCATTCAGACTAGATGGAGGCATCAAAACCTTCTCAGACAAGCAACAGTTGAAGGAATCAACCATCACCAAGCCTGCCCTGAAAGAAGTTCTGAAAGGTCTCCTATAAACAATCAGACCACCACAAATAGGCCATATATCAAAACACTCTAAAACTCTACAAGAATGGCGTTAAAATATCTTCAATCTTTGATATCAATAAATGTCAATGGCCTGAATTCACCTATTAAAAGACACAGAGTAGGAAGATGGATCAGAAAAAAAATCCGGGAGTCGGGCGGTAGCGCAGCGGGTTAAGCGCAGGTGGCGCTAAGCACAAGGACCAGCGGAAGGATCCCGGTTCGAGCCCTCGGCTCCCCACCTGCAGGGGAGTCACTTCACAGGCGGGGAAGCAGGTCTGCAGGTGTCTGTCTTTCTCTCCCCCTCTCTGTCTTCCCCTCCTCTCTCCATTTCTCTCTGTCCTATCCAACAACAACGACATCAATGATAACTACAACAACAAAACAACAAGGGCAACAAAAGGAATAAATAAAATTAAATAAATAAATATATTAAAAAAAAAAAGAAAACACAATCCAACAATATGCTATCTACAGGAAACCCATCTAACTCAACAAGACAAACACAGACTTAAAGTGAAAGGATGGAAAACTATCATACAAGCCAATGGCCCACAAAAAAGGCCAGGAACAGCTATTCTCATATCTGACATGATAGACTTGAAAATAGATAAGATTAAAAAAGATAGGAATGGACACTACTTAATGCTCAGAGGATCAGTCAATCAAGAGGACTTAACAATTATTAACATCTATGCACCCAATGAGAAGCCATCTAAATACATCAAACTTCTACTGAAAGAGCTACAGCAATATATTAACAGTAACACAATCATAGTAGGGGACTTTAACACCCCACTCTCTCAACTTGACAGATCATCCAGGAAGAAAATCAATAAAAACATAAGGGAGCTAAATGAAGAGATAGATAAACTAGAACTATTGGACATTTTCAGAGCCATTCATCCCAAGAAACTGGAATACACATTTTACTCAAATCCACATGGGTCATTCTCAAGGATAGACCGTATGTTAGGCCACAAAGACAACATCAGCCAATTCAAGAGCATTGAAATCATCCCAAGCATCTTCTCAGACCACAGTGGAATTAAACTAACACTTAACAATCAACAAAAGATTAGTAACAGTCCCAAAATGTGGAAGCTCAACAGTACACTTCTTAACAACTTCTGGGTCAAAGAAGAAATCAAGGAAGAAATCAAAATGTTTCAAGAGTTCAATGAAAATGAAGACACAAGCTATCAAAATATTTGGGACACAGCTAAAGCAGTCCTAAGAGGGAAGTTCATAGCTATACAAGCACACATTAGGAAACAAGAAAAAGCACAAATAAACAGCCTGATTGCACATCTTAAAGACCTAGAAGAAGAACAACAAAGGAACCCTAAGGAACGAGAAGGTCAGAAATCACTAAAGTTAGGGCAGAAATAAATAACATAGAGAATAGGAAAACCATACAAAAGATCAACGAAAATAAATGTTGGTTCTTCGAAAGAGTAAACAAAATCGACAAACCTTTAGCCAGACTCACAAAACAAAAAAGGGAGAAGACCCAAATAAATCAGATAGTAAATGAAAGAGGAGATATAACAACAGACACCGCAGCAATTCAACATATCATGCGAGGCTTCTATGAACAACTATATGCCACCAAGCTAGAGAACCTGGAAGAAATGGACGATTTCCTAGATACCTACCAACTTCCAAAACTAATAAAGAGGAAGTGGATAACATGAACAGGCTCATCACAGCTAATGAAATTGAAACAGTTATCAAAAATCTCCCCAAAAATGAAAGTCCTGGACCAGATGGTTTTACAAATGAATTCTACAAAACCTTCAAAGAAGAACTAATACCTCTATTTTTAAAAGTCTTCCAGAAGATTGAAGACACTGGAATACTCCCTGCCAGCTTCTATGAAGCCAACATCACCCTGATACCAAAAGCAGACAGGGACACAACCAAAAAAGAAAACTACAGACCAATATCCCTGATGAACATAGATGTGAAAATATTGAACAAAATTCTAGCCAACCGGATACAGCAGTATATCAAAAAGATCGTTCATCATGACCAAGTGGGGTTTATCCCAGTCATGCAAGGTTGGTTTAATATACGTAAATCAATCAATGTTAACCACCACATCAACAAAAGCAAGACCAAAAACCACATGGTCATATCAATAGACGCAGAGAAAGCTTTTGACAAAATACAACATCCCTTTATGATCAAAACACTACAAAAAATGGGAATAGATGGAAAATTTCTCAAGATAGTGGAGTCTATATATAGCAAACCTACAGCCAACATCATACTCAATGGTGAAAAACTGGAAGTATTTCCACTCAGAACAGGTACTAGACAGGGCTGCCCACTATCACCATTACTATTCAACATAGTGTTGGAAGTTCTTGCCATAGCAATCAGGCAGGAGCAAGGAATTAAAAGGATACAAATTGGAAGAGAAGAAGTCAAACTCTCCTTATTTGCAGATGATATGATAGTATACATGGAAAAACCTAAGGAATCCAGCAAGAAGCTTTTGGAAATCATCAGGCAATACAGTAAGGTGTCAGGCTACAAAATTAACATTCAAAAGTCAGTGGCATTCCTCTATGCAAACACTTAATTAGAAGAAATTAAAATCCAGAAATCAATTCCTTTTACTATAGCAACAAAAACAATAAAATATCTAGGAGTAAATCTAACCAAGGAAGTGAAAGACTTGTATACTGAAAATTAGTCACTGTTGGTATGCATGAGACCCCTTCTGTTTCATTTGGTTTAAATCCCCCCTGCTTAACACTATTCTATTTACATAACCACTTCATTCTATTTACATAACTGCTGTTAACAAGCACCTCCCTCCAGGGCATTGGTTCAATCCCCACTGTTTCATGATATGTTTTTGCTCCAGCCCCCCTCCTTGTCACACCCTGATCCCTTCTTTATTACACCCTGATTTTCACCAGTCACTTTTCTCTCCACCCTCTTTATGTCACATCCTGTTTCCACCCTACTTGGGAAGTATATATAAAGACAGCATTGTGAGTTTTAGAGTACTGTACCTTTAGTTTAGCTCAGCTCGGCTTAGATTGCGCTGCGTCCTGCATGAATAAAGAGATACTGCCTACAGCTCAACCATGAGTCCCTGGTCGTCTGTTACCTGCCCGTGAAGCCAGACCGGCGAAAACAACCTAACCCGTCAAAAACAACAAGTCACTACTCAAAGAAATTGAAAAAGACACAAAGAAGTGGAAAGATATTCCATGTTCATGGGTTGGAAGAATTAACATCATCAAAATGAATATATTACCCAGAGCCATCTACAAATTTAATGCTATCCCCATCAAAATCCCAAGCACATTTTTTAGGAGAATAAAACAAATGCTACAAATGTTTATCTGGAACCAGAAAAGACCTAGAATTGCCAAAACAATCTTGAGATAAAAGAACAGAACCGGAGGCATCACACTCCCAGATCTCAAACTGTATTATAGGGCCATTGTCATCAAAACTGCTTGGTACTGGAAGATGAATAGACACACTGACCAGTGGAATAGAATTGAGAGCCCAGAAATGAGGCCCACACCTATGGACATCTAATCTTTGACAAAGGGGCCCAGACTATTACATGGGGAAAGCAGAGTCTCTTCAACAAATGGTGTTGGAAACAATGGGTTGAAACATGCAGAAGAATGAAACTGAATCACTGTATTTCACCAAATACAAAAGTAAATTCCAAATGGATCAAGGACTTGGATGTTAGACCACAAACTATCAGATACTTAGAGGAAAATATTGGCAGAACTCTTTTCCGCATAAATTTTAAAGACATTTTCGATGAAACGAATCCAATAACAAAGAAGACTAAAGCAAGTATAAACCTATGGGACTACATCAAATTAAAAAGCTTCACAGCAGAAGACTCACGAAAGACATGTCTCTGATATCTGATTACTGTAAAAAATGGCGACTAATCCCTAGCACTGCAAAAAACGGTATCATCTGTTTTCCATCTATACCTTGCCTTGGCCTCGCATGAGCTTAATGTGCAACTTGACGATACGAGAATCCGGCATGAAGCCCAGCCAGTCTATCTTGGCGTTACTCTCGATCGCACCCTGTCATTTCACGAACATCTCATAAAAACTGCAGCAAAGGTGGGCGCGAGGAATCACATCATTGCAAGACTGGCCAGTTCCTCATGGGGCGCGAGCGCTTCCACACTACGATCATCCTTTCTGGCATTATGCTATTCCACTGCAGAATACTGTGCCCCAGGATGGTTCCGTAGCCCCATGTCCACTTGGTCGATTCCAAATTATATTCCTCCATGAGGATAATTTCTGGAACCATCCGTTCCACCCCGGTTCCATGACTGCCAGTTCTTAGCAACATTGCCCCGCCAGATATTCGTCGGGAGGCGGCATCATCTAAGTTCATTTCCCACGTCTGCGCTCGACCAGACCTGCCAATATACGCGGATATCTTCGCCCACCCTGTCCAACGCTTGACGTCTCGTCACCCAATCTGGTCCCCTATGCCTACACTGAACTTCTCTGTTCCAGACTCTTGGAAACAGAGTTGGCAGTCAGCTGAGGTCAAGAACAAAACCTCATCACAGACCCCTGCAAGCGTCAACCCGGCTTTGACCTAGCACGTTATGATTGGGCCCTCCTCAATCGCTATGGAACAGGCCATGGCCGGTGAGCCGCTATGCTCCATCGCTGGGGAGCCAGAGACGACCCGAACTGCCCCTGCGGCTACAGACAGACTATGACCCACATAGTCAATGACTGCCACCTCTCCAGATTCAAAGGAGGTCTCGAAACTTTACATCAGGCTCAACCTGATGCTGTTGACTGGCTATGGAAGAAGGGCAAACGCTAGAAGAAGAACAGCAAAAGAAACCACTACCCAAACCAAAAGACCCCCCACAGAATGGGAGAAGATCTTTACATGCCATAAATCAGACAAGAGTTTAATAACCAACATATATAAAGAGCTTGCTAGACTCAACAACAAGACAACAAGTAACCCCATCCAAAAATGGGGGGAGGACTTGGACAGAATATTCACCACAGAAGAGATCCAAAAGGCCAAGAAACACATGAAAAAATGCTCCAAGTCCCTGACTGTCAGAGAAATGCAAATAAAGACAACAATGAGATACCACTTCACTCCTGTGAGAATGTCATACATCAGAAAAGGTAACAGCAGCAAATGCTGGAGAGGGTGTGGGGTCAAAGGAACCCTCCTGCACTGCTGGTGGGAATGTCAATTGGTCCAACCTCTGTGGAGAACAGTCTGGAGAACTCTCAGAAGGCTAGAAATGGACCTACCCTATGACCCTGCAATTCCTCTCCTGGGATATATCCTAAGGAACCCAACACATCCATCCAAAAAAGACCTGTGTACACATATGTTCTTGGCAGCACAATCTGTAATAGCCAAAACCTGGAAGCAACCCAGGTGTCCAACAACAGATGAGTGGCTAAGCAAGTTGTGGTCTATATACACAATGGAATACTACTCAGCTGTAAAAAACGGTGACTTCACCGTTTTCAGCCGATCTTGGATGGACCTTGAAAAAATCATGTTGAATGAAATAAGTCAGAAACAGAAGGATGAATATGGGATGATCTCACTCTCAGGCAGAAGTTGAAAAACAAGATCAGAAAAGAAAACACAAGTAGAACCTGAAATGAAATTGGTGTACTGCACCCAAGTAAAAGACTCTGGGGTGGGTGGGTGGGGAGAATACAGGTCCATGAAGGATGATAAATGACATAGTGGGGGTTGTATTGTTAAATGGGAAACTGGGGAATGTTATGCATGTACAAACTATTGTATTTACTGTTGAATGTAAAACATTAAATCCCCAACAAAGAAATAATTTTTAAAAAAAAGAATTGCTCAGATACCCTTTGATCATCTATTTCTCAAATGCAGGCAACATAATCCAATCACTACAATGAAGACTTTGCTTCTAAAATATGATTCATGATGCCTTACAGTGGATGCAGATTTTAACGTTAGCCTCGTTTATTTCTATTTTTTTTTTCTTTTTACCAGAGCACTGCTCAGCTCTGGCTTATGGTGGTGCAGGGGACTGAACCTGGGACTTCAGAGCCTCAGACATGAGAGTCTGTTTGCATAACCATTATGCTATCTACCCTCTGCCTTTAGCGTCATCTTTAACAAGCCTGGTAATTGTAAAATGCTATGAAGTTCTATACATCTATCAGTAAAGACTTTCACACTGAAATTGAGTTTTGGGCCTAGAAAATTCATAATGAGATATTTTTCCCACTGTCAAAAGTTCTACTTATTGTGGTCTTACCATAGAAGATAAAGTCTGTAAAATGGTTCAAGGTCTAAAAAAGCAAACAAACCAGACAGACAAAAAACAAAAAAAAACCCTAACTTCTCACTATTCTTGGTTAAGTCTATGCAAATATGAAAAAAAAACCTTCTTGGATAATGAAAAATGTGTCATAAATATGTTTCAGCTGGACCAGCAACCCATAACATGGGTTTTGCCATGCTTTGCCAAGAGCCAGAGGCAGGTTCAATGCAGGTCACCACTGCACTGGGAGAATTTTTGGTGCAATGGTGTCTTCCCTCCTTTAACCCTGTCTGCTGTCTGTCTATCATTGTCTCTTTTAACAACAACAACAATAATAATGTCAGCCCAAAGTGTGACACCCTTAAAAAATAATGTCAGCCCAAAGTGTGACACCATTAAAAACGGGGGGTAGAGGGGTGGGGAGGTCCTTTGGTTCAGCAAAGTCACTGCAACTGAACATTGTTAGAAATGCTATCATGGGGAGTCGGGCGGTAGTGCAGCGGGTTAAGCGCACATGGCACAAAGCGCAAGAACCCCGGTTCAAGCCCCCGGCTCCCCACCTGCAGGGGAGTCACTTCACAAGCTGTGAAGCAGGTGTCTATCTTTCTCTCCCCCTTCTCTCTGTCCTATCCAACAACGACAACAGTAATAACTACAGCAGTGAGGCAACAAAAGGGAATAAATATTTTTTTTTAAAACACCCATCTACAAAAAAAAAAAGAAAGAAATGCTATTACGAAGCTGGCCCCATAATTCTGCATACTGTCGCCCTGCTAACTCCTAGAGCTCTCTCAGGTGTTCTCTAACCTCCACACTTACTGATTAGTAGCAGAATCACTGAACCATAATTTTGGGGACAAGCCTTAAGCGCTGGGCTAGTCATTGACGGACTGAGTAGGAGGATAACTAAATAGGTTCAATAACAAACTGGGCTTTTTGTCCCCTGCTAGTTAAGTGGGGTCTTGGAAGAGACGCTTAAACCTGTCGCCATCGTGACAAGGTTGAATGGCCTGTCGCTGTCATATGTCAAAAGAGAAACAAATAAAAGTTACACACAAAGCCCTTATCTCTACACCTGGCCAAGGCTCAACTGCCGGACGGGATGCCTCCAAATGGATAAAATACGGGGCTGGGAGAAGACAGGGCTGCGAGCCACCCGGGTCCGCAGGTGCCGCGCCCAAGCTCGGCCTGCCAGCGGCGCTGGGAAGACCTAGAACGGCTCCATTCCCACGGCCAAGGAGCCGGAGAGCCGGGCAGAGAACGTCGCCTGCTTGCGCCTGCGCCGTTCCCCACCATGCGGGGGTACAAAAAAATAAGGAAACCCAGGCACTCACAGCTCGCAGAGTCGGCCGGCCGCCGCTCGCGCTCTACTGGAGGACGCCCTGCAGCTCCGCGCCACTCCCACCGCAACCCGCGCACCGCCAGCCGGTCCCCGCCGGGCGGAACTGGAGTCGCGGTCGGATGACGTCGTCCCCGTCGCCTCGGTCGTGTCGCCCCGCCGGCCTCCTAGGGCTCCGCCTGCTGCTCTCCACGCATGCGCATCGCGTCCCCATGGCATGCGCGAGGCGGCGGCTGGGCACCGCCATTTTGGCCGGTGGCCTTAGAACACGCCGTGCGATCGGGACTTGAAGGCGGGAGTTGACTTGGCCTCGGCGCTCCGCTCGGCGCAGCGGTCTGTTCCTCCAGGTACGTGGATTGCCCGGGGCGGGAGGGCGGTGAGCTGCGATGGGCCGCTATGTAGGGACGGTGGGAACCGGGAGCCTCGGGTTAGGCCTCTGGTGGCGGCGGCGCGTGGCGGCCGGCTGGGGGGGGGAGGGGGCCGCCGGAGGGGGTGGGGTGACTTGTGCTTCCGCTCCGGCTGGGCTGGCGTGGACACGAGGGCGCGGGGAGCTAGCTGTCGGCCCCGGGTGGTCGTAGCGCTCTGCCCCGCCGCTCCCCGTGGCTCCCATGGGGCTGAACCAGCTGGGTTTGGGAGGCTCCGGGAGAACTGGCCGGCACCCCGGCCGCCCCCACCCGCCTGCCCCCGGGGTTTCCGAGGCTGTGCAGCGAGTGAGTCACGGCATCGTGGCCGCCGTGAGGTCCAGCCCTGCGGGTCCCCGGAGGCTCGAGCGCCCCGTGTCTGCTGCAGCGGGGGGGCCACCCCCAGGCCGGCCGCCGGCAGCTCTTGCTCCCTCCCTCCCGCCCACCACCACCACCACCACCTGCCCTCCGGTTTCCCTGTTAAAACTCCGGGAGATCGGGAGCGACGTGGTAGCCCAAAATGCTTTTCTTGAGTCGTGGGCACGAGAGCCAAAGCGGATTCCCACATCCCATAAGCTAAAGCCAAGTCTGTCGTGTGTGTGTGTGTGTGTGTGTGTGTGTGTGTGTGTGTGTGTGTGTGTGTGTGTGTGTGTGTGTGTGTGTGTGTGTGTGTGTGTAATAGGATGACACCCACCTGCAGGGGAGTCACTTCGCCGGCAGTGAAGCAGGTCTGCAGGTGTCTATCCTTCTCTCCCCCTCTGTCTTCCCCTCCTCTCTCCATTTCTCTCTGTCCTATCCAACAACGACGACATCAGTAACAACAATAAAGCAACAAGGGCAACAAAAAAGGAAATAAATACATCTTTTAAAAAAGAAGAAGAAGAAAAGAAATAGGATGACAGTGAGAAATAACTGTCAAGGCAGAATTTTTGTCTTTTTTCTTTTCCTAAAGATGTGCTTATGGTCGTGATCATAAAACTGCCCGTTTGTGTTGCAGTTTTCAGTGGGCTTGCCCCCAGTTCTAAGAATTATACATTCTATGCCAGCGGTTTGACAGTTCTCTCTCTGTCAGGGTTAGGCAAGGCTTCTCATCTGTGTTTGAAACAAAAGTTGGTTTTTTGTTTTTGTCTTTATGTTGAAAACTTCCCTCCAGGGGCCAGGTGGTGGCACACCTGCTGGAGCGCACATACTGCAAAGGGCAAGTATGTGACTTGGGTTCAAGTATGCAACTTGGGTTCAAGCCCCGGGCCCCTACCTGCAGGATGAAAGTTTCCGAAGAGGTGAAGCGGTGTGGCAGATGTCTCTCTGTCTCTCTCCATTTTCTCTCTCCTCTTCCCTCTCAATTTCTGGCTGTCTGTACCCAATAAGTCGATATATATATTTTTTAATTTTTTTAGTATCTTTATTTATTTATTGAACAGAGATAGCCAGAAACTGAGAGGAAGGGGGAGATAGAGAGGGTGAGAGACAGAGAGACACCTGCAGCACTGCTTCACCACTTGTGAAACTTTCCCCCTGTAGGTGGGGACCAGGGGCTTGAACCTGGGTCCTTGCACACTGTAACATGTGTGCTCAGCCAAGTGCGCCACCACCTGGTCCCCCGAGATATATATATATATTTTTTTAATTTTTAAAAAGAATAAACTTCCCTCCTGTGTGTGTGTGTGTGTGTTTAGGAAGGATGTGTATAATTACTGGGAGAAAGAGGGAAAGTTTGTTTATTTTTTAGCAGAGCGCTGCTCCGCTCTGGTTTGCGGTGGTACTTGGGTTGAGCCTGTTGCCTCAGGCATGAAAATGATGCCCTGCCTCTAGTACCATCCCTACTCCCCTCGAGAGCAGTGTCAGTGTAGATTGCACTATTTCACATTTTGACCCTGGATACAGCTACTCTATGTGCCTCACTTTCTTTTTTTTTTTTTTTTAATATTCATTTTATTTATTAACGGGGCGGGTGCGGGGAGAACCAGACATCACTGTGGTGCGTGTGCTGCCGGGGCTGTGACTCAGGACCTCATGTTTGGGAGCCCAGCACATTAGATGCCGCCTCCAGGAGACCGCCACTTGCTTTCTTTTTTTTCCCAGCAGGAAGAAATGACAGGATCACTATGCTAATACCTATTTTGAACAGAACTTCTGTCTCAATTTTGTACTAATATCGTCAAATGCTGTGTTGTTCCCCCAAAGTATTGCTGTATCTCCCAGTCTGGTATGCTCTGTCTTTCTCTCTGAGAATGAATCTGTGGAGCATGTACCGGGAGGTAGCAGAAAGTGCTAAGGGGCAGCAAAGCAGGAGAGGGAGAGCACTGTGTGCACATTGGCTAGTGTTAAGCTTTACTGAGAAGTGCCAAACCCTGAAGCAAGAACATTTTCTGCCACGTGCTGAGAGCAACCAAAGAATTGATGGGGGGGGGGGGGTGCTAGCATAATAGTTATGCAAAGAGAGCCTCATTCCTGAGGCTCCAGAGTCCCTGGTTCAATTCTTACACCTCCTTAAGCCAGAGCTGAGCAGTGCTCTGGTAAAAAGAAGAATCATTGTTGCTGGAGCAAGAATAAGAAAGAGCTAAAGAAGTCAGAGATCAGATCAGAACATGAACAGTGTGGCCAGTACCCAATTCACCATTTGTTTTAAAGACTTCGGCTTTTACCAGGTTAGTGGGGAAGCCGTTGCATGATTTCTAAGTAGACAAGTGATATGATAAAGCTTTACAGAAAAATGAACTGTGAGGGCTTGGCCACTAGAAGTCAAGTGATCTGTTAGAATACTGTAGGTAAGAGGTGATGCTAGCTTGGGCCAGAGTCCTGAGGAACAGTTGAATTCTGTATGTATTTTGAAGATGAATTCAGTGTGATTTGTATGTAAAAGGTGAGTTCAGGGATTTTGATCAAGTGATAGAAAGTTGGCATTATTGTTTAGCAGAATGACGGGACTGCTAGAGAAGCAGTCTTTGGTGAGGGATTTCAGGAACTTGAACTAGGAGTGAATAATTCGAGAAGGAATGTTGGATCAGCTGTATAAGTTGAAGATTTAAAAAGGTATCCAGGTGGTCTGAGAAGTGGTACAGTAGCTAGAGCTTTGGATTTAAAAGCATGAGGTCCCAAGTTCAATCCTTGGCATTGCATGTGTTAGAGCGATGCTCTGGTTCTGTCTGTCTTGTAGGAATAAGTCCTAATTTGCATCATATGCATAAATTAGTGGTATAAATTAAGGACTGATAGTCATTTGTTTTAGTTATGTAAAGAACAGTGATAGTCTAGCAAGCAGGTCTTCTGATAAGATGGTGAGTGCAGATGCTTGAAATCCATTTCAGAGAAGGCAGAAATTTGAAGGCAACACTAGAATATTTTTTTTAATATTCCCTTTTGTTGCCCTTGTTGTTTTATTATTGTAGTTATTACAGATGTCGTTGTTGGCTAGGACAGAGAAATGGAGAGAGGAGGGGAAGACGGGGAGAGAAAGACACCTGCAGACCTGCTTCACCGCCTGTGGAGCGACTCCCCTGCAGGTGGGGAGCTGGGGGCTCGAACTGGGATCCTTACACTGGTCCTTGCACTTTGCGCCACGTGCGCTTAACCCGCTGTGCTACCGCCTGACCCTCGAAGGCAACAAAGACTTTCAAGTAGCCTTGGTATAAAAGGAGAGTAGAGGAGCAATGGAGAAAGATGGGGCCAGATAATACTGTTTGGGGGACTGTTGAGAAGAAGCCAGTGGTAAGATTAAGGTGAAAAACAGGAGGGAGAGTTGTTGGGCCGTTTTCCTTGGTGTATGCCAATAGATGGACTTGACTCTGGAAATACAAATGGCGTGAGTGCAGGTTGGCTTAAATCCTGAGGCTGGTCAGCATGGCATTTCTGTCTATTGAGCTGTATGTGCACATGTGAAGAGTTAGACTTGGCAGGCTGTGGAATTCTAGCTGGGTGTGGAGCAGAGTGAAAATGGAGGGTGAATGGAAATACGGTAGAATCAAAAGACAGTTATAATGGGGTGTGGGGAGATGCATGATGGTTATGCAGAGACTCGTGCCTGAGGCTCTAAAGTCCCTGGTTCAATCCCCCACACCACCTTAAACCTGTGCTGAGCAGTGCCCTGATTATCAACAGAAATGGTGATCGCAGTTTCAGGGGCCGAGGCCGGAAGATTCAGAGTAGAAATTTAGAGGGATAGTGGGGTGAGCTGAAAAGAGACTTGTGATAGTTGAAGAACGGGTTGCTTGAAATGGAGTTGAAGGAAGAGTAGAAAGTTAACCTGGGCTGATGATGCTCAGTGTGGCCGAAGGGTTGAGAGGGAAGGCTCGGTGCTTGAGAGGACAGGTTATAGCGGGACACATTGGAGCCATCAAGAATGATGACAGGCTTAAAAAAAGAGAGGAGGGGGGTCGGGCGGCAGCGCAGCAAGTTAGGCACATGTGGTGCAAAGCGCAACGACCCTCGGTTCAAGCCCCTGGCTCCCCACCTGCAGGGGAGTCGCTTTACAAGTGGTGAAGCAGGTCTGCAGGTGTCTTATCTTTCTCTCCCCCTCTCTGTCTTCCCCTCCTCTCCCCATTTCTTGATTTCTCTCTGTCCTACCCAACAACAATGACATCAGTAACTACAACAATAAAGCAACAAGGGCAACAAAAGGGAATAAACAAATTTTTTTTAAGTTAAAAAAAGAGAGAGGGAGAGAGAGAGGGAAGAAAAAAGGAGCCATCCACCTATATTTCCAGAGGGTGAGCTCAGAGGCCAAAGATCAGGCCACGAGTCGAGCGGTAGTGCAATGTGTTAAGCACAGGACCAGTGCAAGGATCCTGGTTCAAGCCCCGGCTCCCTGCCTTCAGGGCAGTCGCTTCACAAGTGGTGAAGCAGGTTGCAGGTGTCATCTATCTTTCCCCCTCTGTCTTCCCATCCTCTCTCCATTTCTCTCTGTCCTGTCCAACGAGGGCAGCAAAAGGGAATAAATAAATATTTTTAAAAATAAAAAAAAAAGATCAGGCCATTTCTATGGGATCTGAGAGCAGCACTGAAGAGATTATTTTTTAACCAGAGCACAAACACAGGTCAGCTATGATTTATGTTGTTGAGCAGGATTGAGCCAGGAACCTTGGAGCCTTAGGCATGAGAATAACCATTATGCTATCACCTCTACCCTCACTGAGCCTAATGATTTTGAGAAGTCTTAATTGGTACAAGGTTTTTTTGTTTTTGTTTTTTCTGGTTTGTTTTTAAGCAGGCTTGAAGATTATAGTCATTGATAGAAAGAGACAGTGTCTTTGCTGGTGTAGATAGTCTCTTTTTTATTTCAGGTTCTTTCATTACATGTTGGAATAAATATTATTTGCTTAATCACTAAGAAAATAAATACCTATCATAAGATCAACATTCTTTTTTTTAATATCTATTCCTTTTTGTTGGCCTTGTTTTACTGTTGTAGTTATTGTTGTTATCATCGTTAGATAGGACAGAGAGAAACAAAGGGAGAGAAAGACAGACACCTGCAGACCTGCTTCACTGATTGTGAGGTGACCTCCCTGCAGGTGGAGAGCCGGGGGCTCGAACTGGGATCCTTACACCGGTCCTTGCGCTTAACCCACTGTGCTACCGCCCGACTCCCAAGACCAACATTCTTAAGTTCACTGTTGCCTTACCTAATTAATGACATGTTAAATGCTAAGACTTAGGAAAGCTTTAAAGATCTGGCCCAGGAGAAGTGCTAGCGGACAGATTATGCGTTGGGACTCTCCAGCGTGAGATTCCATCTCTGTAGTTGTGTATCCCAGGGTGGTGCTCTGGTTCTCTTCTCTCATTCATACTCTTTTCAGCTTTGAAAGTGAGACACATACATACATATATGCCTACATACATCGCTCCATTCAGTGCTGCTGTTAGCGTAAAATCCACTTTGGCCATAGTACAGCTTCCTGGAGAAATGAAGCTTTTGTTTACTCCATCGGATCAGTATGGTGGTCAGAACCCTAATTGTTCGCTAGTGCTGTTGCAGTCAGACACATAAATTCTTGAAGCAATGCTTAGTTTGAGGGAGGAGATAAGCATCTTTATGTTTTAGTTTTCTTGTCAGGTTTTCTGTTTCATTGATCTGTGTCCCTCAACCAGTATCAGTATTAGTTTCTGATGACTTTGATCAGGTTTTCCATCTATCAGATGTGCTCCCCCACCTCTTGTTCTTTCTGTTTTTCTGTATCAGCATTTTTTTACATAAGACCTTGAGATTTTGTTTGCCTGTTTTACTTTTCCTCCTTGAAACTGAGATCAGTGTTAAGTTTATTCCCTCGTGTTTCTTTATAAATAGATTATCTGGTTGATGGTACGTAGTATGATTTGCCTCTTCAGACATTAGTAATGGATGCTTATATGGGATTTTTTTACTATTGTCTTTCAGATGACATCTGAATAGAGTGATAATTTATGTTCTCCTGTCTCATGCCTGTGACTTACTTCCCATCTGTCTTATGTTGACTGTGACGTTTTCCTTTTGTAGAAGAGCTGGATGTTCTTACTTCCTTAGAATTATGGCGGATAAGTTAACAAGAATTGCTATTGTCAACCATGACAAATGTAAACCCAAGAAATGTCGGCAGGAGTGCAAAAAGAGTTGCCCGGTGGTTCGAATGGGTAAGCTGGCCTGTGGACTGTGTGAAGATGAAGGAGGTGTGCTAGTTCTCTGTGGGCTTCAGCGGACACTTCTGCCTGTGTTCTTTTGGGCCAGATTTTGCTCTCTTTTGTTCCTTTTATTGTGTATGGCTAAATGATCCTGTTTTATTATTGTTGTTGTTATTACTATTATCTTTATTTATTTATTGGATAGAGACAGTCAGAAATTGAGGGAAGGGGGGAGGGAGAGAGACACTTGCAGCACTGCTTCATCACTCATGAAGCTTTCCCCCTGCTGGTGGAGACTGAGGGCTCGAACCTGGATCCTTATACACTGTAATATGTGCATTCTGGGAGTCGGGCTGTAGCGCAGCGGGTTAAGCGCAGGTGGCGCAAAGCACAAGGACCGGCATAAGGATCCCGGTTCGAACCCCGGCTCCCCACCTGCAGGGGAGTCGCTTCACAGGCGGTGAAGCAGGTCTGCAGGTGTCTATCTTTCTCTCCTCCTCTCTGTCTTCCCCTCCTCTCTCCATTTCTCTCTGTCCTATCCAACAACGATGACAACAACAATAATAACTACAACAATAAAACAACAAGGGCAACAAAAGGGAATAAATAAATAAAATTTTAAAAAAATTAAAAAAAAATATGTGCATTCAACCAGGTGCGCCACCGCCTGCCCCCCCCCCCCCATTAATCTCATTTACAGGAACAAGGGGGCTTCAGGACTTGCATATGAGAGGCCCCAGGGATTTTGTTTGTTTTTTAAGATTTTATTTATTGATTGATAAGAAAGACAGGAAGCGAGAGAAAGAAGCAGACATGACTGTGGACATGTGTTGCCGGGGATTGAACTTAGGACCATGTGCTTGAGAGCCTATTGCCTCATCCGCTGTGCCGCTTCTTGGACCACAAGGCCCCAAGTTCAATCCCCAGCACCACCACTAGCCAGAACTGAGTGCTAGTGCTCAGATGTCAGTGGGAGAGGGTGAAGGGTTGAGTAGAACAGCTGCTCGTGGTGCTTTCTTCTCTGTTTTCAAGACTAAGTTAATTTCTCAACAGTTCAAGATGGATGCCTTGGTAGTGAAGAGTGACTGTATGAGATAAGACTCTTACACTCCAAGCATTACCTGCTACTTTCTGATACGCTTTTAAGAAGTCCCATTGTTAATACCCTTCATGCCAAGATTAATGATGTCTATGCTAAGTGACTGCACCTTTTGGAACTACCCTGAGTAGTGTGTTTATCCTCTCTGGTATATGTTGCCATTTCTAAGCAAATGTAATGAGACCGGGTGGTAGCATACCCAACCCAGTAAAGTGCAGTTGTTACAGTTCGCAAGAACCCGGGCTCAAGGCTCCAGCTCCAGACGAATTTTATGAAATTTTCAGTTCAGTCAGACCCACCATATTTTTACTAAATAAAAATCAGAAACCTGGCCCCACAAAGCACCAATTGAAAACACTGTCTTAAGTGTATTTCTTTCTATAACCACTTTTCTTTTTTTTTATCTGCACTAGGTTGGGGAGGTAGAATAGCATTTATACAAATACACTTTCATGTCTGAGGTTCTGACCTCCCAGGTTCAGTCCCCAGCACCACCATAAGCCAGAGCTCAGCAGTGCTCTGGCCCTGTCTGCCTCTCCTCACTCCCTATTTATCTTTTTAGAAATAACTTTTTTAAAAAAAATATTTATTTTATTTATTTATTCCCTTTTGTTGCCCTTGTTGTTTTATTGTTGTAGTTATTGTTGTTGTCGTTGTTGGATAGGACAGAGAGAAATGGAGAGAGGAGGGGAAGACAGAGGAGGAGAGAAAGATAGACACCTGCAGACCTGCTTCACCACTTGTGAAGCGACTCCCCTGCAGGTGGGGAGCCGGGGTTTGAACCGGGATCCTTATGCCGGTCCTTGTGCTTTGCACCACCTGCGCTTAACCCGCTGCGCTACAGCCCGACTCCCAGAAATAACTTTTTTTTAAGTTGTCTAATTCAGCTCTTGATGAAAATTTGGAACCAGAATTGCATAATAATTAATGTCCAGAAGAAATGGGATATCAGAAAAAATGACCACTTTTCTGTCTTCTCCTTTAATAGGAAAATTATGCATAGAAGTTACACCCCAGAGCAAAATAGCATGGATTTCAGAAACTCTGTGTATTGGTTGTGGTATTTGTATTAAGGTGAGTGATTTATTTTATTTATTTATTTTTTTATTTATTTTTTACTGAGAGAGACGGAAGAAAGAGCCCCGGCATCACTCTGGTTCTATGCTGCCAGGGATTTAGCTCAGGGCTTCATATTTCACCCACTGTGCTACCACTTTTCTGTTTTTATTTTTTATTTTTGTTGTTGTTTTTAAGATTTTATTTATTTATTTATTTATGAGAAAGAAGGAGAGAGAAAGAACCAGACATCACTCTGGCACATGTTCTGCCGGGGATTGAACTCAGGACCTCATGCTTGAGAGTCCAAAGCCCTATCACTGCGCCACCTCCCAGACCACCTGTCTTATTGTTAATGTGGATTTAGTTGGAATATGAGACATCTTTTTCATGTGAAATAAACTATTGAAAAAGCATTTCACATCTTTCTAAAACTCCCACACTGAAAGATTGCTTATAAAAACTTTTAAAATATCTATTCCTTTTTGTTGCTCTTGTTGTTTTATTGTTGTAGTTATTATTGTTGTTGTTGTTGATGTCATCGTTGGATAGGACAGAGAGAGATGGGGAAGACAGAGCGGGGGAGAGAAAGACAGACACCTGCAGACTTGCTTCACTGCTTGTGAAGCGACTTGTACTGGGAGCTTGTACTGGGATCCTTACTCTGGTCCTTGAGCTTTGCGCCATTTAAAAACTCTTTATCTAAGTCTATTTTAGTCATAAGTGTATTTCTGAGAGTTAACACAAATTTCTTTAAATAACAGAAATGCCCCTTTGGCGCCTTATCAATTGTCAATTTACCAAGCAACTTGGAAAAAGAAACAACACATCGGTATTGTGCCAATGCCTTCAAACTTCACAGGTATATATTTTTTGATGGTTATGGTCTCACACACAGGCCTGAGTCTGAGTCAGCATTCCTCTCTGCTTGAATCAGGAGTGAGTATTGTGTCAGCCATTCATTCTAACAGCAGAACTACATGGGAAATCTCGAAACAGTTGATGCCCAGGTTTCAGCCCTGTTAGATTACATCATAATCTGCAGATAGTTTGGACCTCTGTAAAATGAAGTAGCTCCCTGGTAACTTTAATAGATATAACTGGGGTTGTAAAATACTGTTGATTATATTAACAATTCCCTTGTCCCCAGAGCAACTGTTCCAGGAAACTGTCTCTGAATTTATTATCTATTAATCTTAGGATAGATAGGATTTCTTTGAAATTAGACATATTTAGCTAAACTAACATGAGTTTTTTG
The DNA here is from genome assembly GCF_950295315.1 of Erinaceus europaeus. Classification (NCBI taxonomy): domain Eukaryota; kingdom Metazoa; phylum Chordata; class Mammalia; order Eulipotyphla; family Erinaceidae; genus Erinaceus; species Erinaceus europaeus. Next base: position 57,207,520 of record NC_080180.1, on the reverse strand, counting down.
AGGATTTGTTTTTAAGTCTGCTGAATACTAATGTCTTGATCCTGAAAGTCTAGATTTTCCTAATAAAAGGGTATCTCTCAACCTGCCAGCTAAGATTCCTGCTGCAGCAGGGAGAATGAAGTGGAGTATTTCTGGTTTCTGGCACTTCTCTCCTTGTAAGTAAATGGCAGGCCATAAAAAGAACAAGACAGTGTGAGCAACTGCTATGTAATTTGGTACCAAAGCATTTTGTTATGCATTAAATTTGAGGCCTGTATTCAAGAAGACCTAGAGTTTGAATGAAGGTTAAACAAATAGAAACTGGAGTAATGTATGGGTGCCTTCCTAACAATTGACAGTGTAAGTTAATCTTGGCTGTTGTCTTTTTTTTTTCCTAATAGCCTGTAATATCTGATATAACTCGGCTTATTAGTGGTTGTGTATAGAGTCCAGGAGCTCTAAAATATACATCATTTTGATATTAAGTAGCCTGTTCTACCTAACTGATAAATTATTTTTGGTGTTTTTGTGTATTTATAACAGGTTGCCTATCCCTCGTCCAGGTGAAGTCTTGGGATTAGTTGGAACTAATGGTATTGGAAAGTCTACTGCTTTAAAGATTTTAGCAGGAAAGCAAAAACCAAACCTGGGAAAGTATGATGTAAGTATAAGTGCCACCACCTCGTTACAATGAATGTCTTGTGCTGGTTTTATGAGACTTAGAAGGAGGGTGTATGTGGTCTGGGAGGTGGCGCAGTGGCTAAGGCACTAGACTCTCAGGCGTGAGGTCCCGAGTTCGATCCCCGGCAGCACATGTCCCAGAGTGATGGCTGTTTCTTTCTCTCCTGCTATCTTTCTCAGGAATAAATAAATAAATTCTTTAAGACTGTTCATGTTTTTAATGCTAATAAGAAATGTTCAGATATGGAGGTCTTCATTTATACTTGTAATCTGTGATCTTACAAGGCTGATAAGTCTAAGCTTCCTTTAACTGTTAAAACTTGTTATATGTCCCTGTAGAATCCTCTGTTTTTTAACCTGTAGGGACATGTTTAATTCCTTCAGTTAGTATTAACTATATCTCTGTAAATTAAAAATCAAAGGTATCCTGTTTAGTCATGTTCTCTTTTCAATTATCAAATTCAGATCATTATATATATATTTCTAGGATCCACCCGACTGGCAAGAAATCTTGACATATTTCCGTGGGTCTGAATTGCAAAACTACTTTACCAAGATTCTAGAAGATGACCTAAAAGCCATCATCAAGCCTCAGTATGTAGACCAGATTCCCAAGGCTGCAAAGGTCAGTCACTCTTCAAAAAGTTTATGTATTAGATACACCAGTTGGTTTGACTGTGTAACTCTTTGATTCTGAGGGACAATGACTGTATGACATGTTGTGACAGGGGACAGTGGGGTCTATTTTGGACCGAAAAGATGAAACGAAGACACAAGCAATTGTCTGTCAGCAGCTTGGTAAGTGTTTGTGTATGTATTATAACTGTCCCTGAGCTTACGTTACAAAGATACATCTCTTTATCTGGATTGGTGAACTGAATAGAATATCTCTAGTCCGGGTTACTCCCATTTTCAGCTGAGACATCATTCAAATTCAGAATGACATGCAGTATGTGTTTTTTCTGGAAGAAGGGAAACCCCGTTGTAATGTTGAACACCATGCCTCTGTTCTCTGTAGATTTAACCCACCTAAAAGAACGGAATGTGGAAGACCTTTCAGGAGGAGAATTGCAGAGATTTGCTTGTGCTGTCGTTTGCATACAGAAAGCTGATATGTAGGTTCTTTGTATCTTTTGTATCTCTTCGCCCTGACTAGAAGTTCGACTTGTCATTCTGCTGGGAGCCTTGATTTTGAAGGGGCCCAGTAGTAGGTGAAAGTGCGCCCAGTAGAGTCAGAGCGCGTTATCTCGCCCTTGGACCTAGGTTCAGGCCCCAGTTCTCACCTGCAGAGGCGGGAGCCTCCCAGGTGGTGGAGCAGTGCCGCAGGTGTCTTCTCTTCCTCCATCTCTAGGCCCCTTCCCCATCTCAGTTTCTCTATCCTATCCAGTAAGAAAACGGATGTTTTCTAAAAGTGGTTTTGAGAAGTTAGTAGAAATCTATCTGCAGTTTGAATTTTGAGGAAGAAATATTGAAATGATGGTGTATTCATGAGAAGCAATGAGAGGGACTGAGAAGCAGAACATTACTCTAGTACTTGAGTGCCAGGAATTGAACTAAGGAATTCAGCACTTTGCCCAGTGTGCCGCCTCCTAGACCATGAGGATTTCTCCTTTCTCCTAAGCTCTCCAACTGGACCAGCAGGCCACCATAAATGCCTCAGGCAGAGCGTGTGCTCTAGGCCCCCATAATTGTGCTAATGCCATTGAGAGGAAGGGGAGCTAGCAAGGGGCCGGTTTCCTGACTGCCTTTTCTCAGAGATGTGTTGTTTCCTTTCTTCGCATGTCTACACTGGCGTTCAGTGCACGGCTGCTCCTGTGCACAAAGTTTTCAGTCAGTCTTTGCACTGCTCCTTTCTAAAACCTGTCCGCCTTGATGCAGCTGACTTGAGCTTTCTGAGAGAAAGCTGTCTGGACCACTTTGGACTAAATCAGAACATGTACCAAAGCTTTCCACTAGTGAGCAAGATAGATAGATATTTTGAGATTATAACATTTGCTTTCCCCTCCACAGTTTCATGTTTGACGAACCTTCTAGTTACCTAGATGTTAAGCAACGCTTAAAGGCTGCTATCACTATACGGTCGCTGATAAATCCAGACAGGTACGTACTTCTCAAGTGTGTGTTCATATATATAATCTACATTGTGTTCTCTGCTTGGGGAGGCTTAAAGATTGCTAAGCATAGACACCATCTCTCAGCAAGGGCAACACAAGGGAATAAATAAATAAATATTTTTAAAAAAACCATTACAATCAACCTACCAGGGTCGGGTGGGTGGTGGCACACCTGATTGAGCACAAATGTCACACCGTGCAAGGACCAGGTTCGATCTCCCAGCCCCACCTGCAGGGGGGGGGAAGCTTTGTAAGTGGTGAAGCAGTGATGCAGCAGATCTCTCTGTCTCTCTCCTCTATCACCCCCTTCCCTCTTGATTTCTGGCTGTCTCTCTCCAATAAATAAAATTAAGATAATGAAAATAGACACCATCTCACACACACCATCGTTACATGTGCCTATGATCGGCATTGCTATGTACATGTCTTCCTTCTTGGTTGTTTGAACCTTCCACTTGAGTGTGCCTTCCTCTGTTTACAATACTACATCATTTATTTACCACTGTCCCTGTTTCCAGGAAGACTAAGAATACTCTGAAATGAAACTCCAGTTAGAATGTTAGAAGGACCCCAAAAGTGCTGCTGAATGCTCAGGGTCTCACTGAGCACAAGGAGTTCTGCTAAGGGATCAAACACGTGTGCTTATAGGGTGCTTCTGTAGTTTGTAGTTGTAAGTCCATTGCCTTTCAGTCTCGTACAATAATCATATAAATTAAAATCTTTAATTGGTACTTCTATTTTGCAAATGAAAAAGTTTACCATCAGAGAAACTAGTTATTGCAGGCTACAAATTCACTGGCAGAGCTTTGTCCAGAACCTGGGGCTTTCTACGTGGTGTTTTTAATGCCTCTATGTTAGTGACTGATTTCAGTATATATTTTAAAAATAAGTCAGGAGAGATCCCTACGGATCAAAAACCAAAGAGAGAACCAGACATTAAAGAAATGAGACAAGATAGATTCCTGGAGCTGGATAGTGCCAAGCTCTGTGCTTGCTCTTTTTCCCTATACATTCAAACCTCTGATAAAGTTTGTCTATTTATAAGACACAGTAAAGGATTAGCAACAACTAATAATAAAACAGTATGATCAAGGTACCTGTGAATATGCACTCTTGCCCCTCAAAGTCTTGTCGGTAATGTTTCAGGCTGTGAGTCACCCTGAGAAAGTAAAATCCTGGAGCTTGTAGTCAGGGAATTTTAAGAGCTCTCCTTGGTGTGAAAGTAACAGAAAATGAGGGTTGCAGAATCTTTAGCTTTATAGTACTTAACAGAAGCAGATACAAAATTTGTAGGGCTATGTTCACAACCCTGGTCAAACAAGCTGCCACAGTGAATTTGTAGCCTGCAATAACTAGTTTCTCTGATGGTAAACTGTTTCATTTGCAAAATAGAAGTACCACTTAAAGATTTTAATTTATATGATTATTGTACGAGTCAGGACTCCTGGGCTCAGTCATATCCAGGGCTATAAATGACAGAAAGAAGTAGCGCAGTGGGTTAAGCGCATGTGGCGCAAAGTACAAAGACCGGCGGAAGGATCCCAGTTCGAGCTCCCGGCTCCCCACCTCCAGGGGAGTCGCTTCACAAGCGGTGAAGCAGGTCTGCAGGTGTCTTATCTTTCTCTCCCCCTCTCTGTCTTCCCCTCCTCTCCATTTCTCTCTCTCCTATTCAACAATGAACGACATTAATAACAATAATAACTACAAAATAAAACAAGGGCAACAAAAAGGGAATAAATAAATATATATTAAAAAATTTAAAAAAGATTTCAGCAAATGAAGATTTAGGCAAACAAAAGTAGGAGTTAGGCTACATTTAGACACAAGAAATGGAACAGTGAGTAGTTCAGGAAACAGTGTTCTGTTTCAGAAACAGAAAAGATGTGTTCTTCAGAGTGTCCTATATATAAATGAAGTAAAGTAGCTGAAGTTTTGGAAGGTCTTGAAAGAAAGTCGAAGGATGTGACTCATTGCCTTTGGAACTGGGATGAACATCTAGGAACCTGAAGAAAGCGGGGTTTGTCGGCTGTAGCAATAGTAGCGTCACAGTGGGCTGGGCTGAGTGCCACTCTGCGATGGAGCGTCTACTTTACCTGTGCGAGGCCATGGGTTCTGTCGCCAGCATGCTCTGGTCCGGAAGGAAGAAATAGGAGAGCCTGGACTGTGTGCCGACAGCAGAGGAATCAGATGAAGTAGGTGAAGCTAGACTGAATAAGCCATTGTACGTGAGTTGTTCTGTGGGCATGATGGCTGCTTTAATAGAAATTTATAGAAATTGACTGTACCTGGCAATTTTAAGTTGGGATTTAAAATGTCTACAGAAAATTGCTATCTTTTTTTTTTCCTTTATGCCCTAAACTAAATTGAAAACAAATGAAGGACTATAAGTGCTTCCTTTGTGTTTTACTGCCAACCACTTCTTTACCAGTTCAGAAGTCATGTTCTACCCCGTTTATAAAGCAGCCCCCATACATAGCGTTGTGCTCCATTCCTGACTTCATTAGGATTTCATGATCTGTTGAACAGGTTTTGCTGCGTAGGCTCAGTTTCTCCTTGTCTTTCCTACCTGAGTCAAGAGCTCTCAGGCTAACATCTCTCTCTGTCCCCTCACTGGCCGAACTGGGAACAGACAGGCTGAATTGAAATGCAGTCTTTATTAGGAAACTCTCTATCCACAAGCTCCCTTAACCCCACTTCCATTCAGTTTATGGGAGCACTGGAAATCGTAAACATTTTAGAGGCACTTTTTTTAATAAAAATTATTCCCTTTTGTTGCCCTTGTTGTTTTATTGTTGTAGTTATCGTTGTTGTCGTCGTTGTTGGATAGGACAGAGAATGGAGAGAGAAGGGGGAGAGAAAGACAGACTACCTGTAGACCTGCTTCACCGCTTGTGAAGCAACCCCCCTTTAGGTGGGGACCCAGGGGCTCGAACCAAGATCCTTACGCCGGTCCTTGTACTTTGCACCACCTGAGCTTAACCCGCTGCGCTACCGCCCGGCTCCCTTAATATGGTTATCTTACACTTACACTATAGCAGAAACTACGTTCTGTCAGGTAAATTATGAAATCTTACTGGCTTTCAGATACATCATTGTGGTGGAGCACGATCTAAGTGTGCTGGACTACCTGTCTGACTTCATCTGCTGCTTATATGGCGTACCGAGTGCTTATGGCGTTGTCACTATGCCTTTCAGTGTAAGAGAAGGTAATTTTCTCACAGTGCTGTATTTTCTTCCACCTTAATGCTTAGAAAATGTATTATTGTTAATATTAAGACCCAGGTTCAATCCCTCTGCCACCACCATAAAGCAGAGTTGACCAGGGCTCTGTTATATATGCATAGAGAGAGAGATAGTTTTGTTTCTCTAATATGATTTATCCAGAAATTTGGTCTTTTAAGAATTTAATTACATGGTCCAGGAGATGGCACATTGGATAAAGCCTTGGACTGTCCAGAATGAGGTCCCAAGTTCAGTCCCCATCAGCACATGTACCAGAGTAATAACTGGTTCTCTCTCTCCTATCTTTCTCACTAGTAAATAAGCGTTTGATAAAAAGCAAAGAACGACTCAACTGAACATTTAAGGTTCTGTATCAATTGTAAAACAGAAATCTTTTCTAGAAGTTTTCTGTTGGGGTGAGTAGAGCTATCTTAGCAGTTTCACCCTTTCTGGCTGTTGATATTTTGGTTTCTGTAGCATCACTGGATGGTCAGCTTCGACTTGATCTGTGATAAGCCAGTGACAGTAAAGGTCCATGTAGTGCTCGTTGGTCTTACTACAGCGTATTTGCTACGTTTGTAGATGATCATCTGAAAGACTTATGAGGTTGCTTACTCAGTAAGCGAGCTTCCATTTATTTACCCTACCTTTCTGTGTCTCTTCCTTTGCTGTGCAGCTCATAAAATCCACCCTACGCCCAGTGCGCTCTCTCCCTGGTGTCCCCTTTTTCTTCTGATTCCCTCTTTCCTCCCACTACTGCCTTTCATTTGCATTTATATTTTTCTCTCCAAGTGTGCCGTAAGGTGACAATCAAAAACACTTGAAAGGCCTGCCTACTCTATACCATGAAGAAAAACCACCATGTCCCGCAAGAGTGGCTTCCTAGGTAGGAGTAGCGCCCCCCCGTCTATTGGCAAGGTCCTCAGACTGTCTCTCCAGTCCTTCCAGAACTTCCACTATTCTCTTATCTCTCGTGTATGGGAGGCAGTGGAAAATCTCTTTTCACTGTTTCCTGAATATACTTTTTCACTGCTGTGTGCCTCGACTTCAGTGTGGTGGGCTTCTCGTGTACTATATGCGAATGTGATTGCCTTTGCACAGTAATGCCCCTCAGATGGTGATTATCATGTGCAAATGAGTACTCATAATTTCAGTTGTAGGAAAAAAATCATTCCCTAAACTACTTTGTCATTCTGCATTGATCTATACAAGCACTCCATTGTTACTTACCATTTTTAGTGAAAAGGTACTTTGGATTTTCAGAAATAGTTTTGTATAAAACCTCATCAAAGACCACATAATAAAACATATGCTTCTGTGAAATATAGATGTGGGTACATATGTGTGTACGTAAATTTGATTTTTAAACGGGTCATTGCTACATGCTATTGTAAATCCACGGAAATGTAAAATCTGAGTTTTTTAAATGTAAAATTTGCTCAGCTGCTTCCAATTGAGTTGAAGGCTTTGACTATTATAATTTCTTGACTCTGAAAGACTTGTATTTAGCTGATCTTTACTAATTAATCTGTTGGCAATGACTTTCTAACAGGCATAAATATATTTTTGGATGGCTACGTCCCAACAGAAAATTTGAGATTCAGAGATGCATCGCTTGTTTTTAAAGTAGCTGAAACAGCAAATGAAGAAGAAGTAAAGAAAATGTGTATGTACAAATACCCTGGAATGAAGAAAAAGATGGGAGAGTTTGAACTAGCAATTGTAGCTGGAGAGTTTACAGATTCTGAAATCATGGTGATGTTGGGGGAAAATGGTAAGTTTTCTCTTACTTGATGTCCCTGGGAAATGGTTGTTTTTTCAACAGCTTGATTTTTCTGGCTCCATGGTCTGGGAGCCGGGCTGAATGCACACATTTCTTAGTGGAGCTCTCATTGTTGTCAGATTGGATGGTGGGATCTTGCTTCTTGTTTGTTTGGGGGTTGGGGGTTGCCTTAATATTTAAGAGGAAGTGAGTGAGAGACTACAGCACGGAAGCTCCCTTCAGCACGGGCCCGGCTGCCGCCTCAGTTGCGCCCGAGCAGCGCACTGTACGAGGGAGCTGTTTGACCAGTTCTGAGGTTTACTGCTTGTGGTGTGGGACGGAGCAGGAGGAAAGTGGAAGCCAAGGCATCACTGGCACGTGCTGTGGTTATTAGGAACCTTAACTACTCTGCTCTCCCTGCCTAGTTTACATTGATACTTGAAAAGTGAACCGTGGACGTGTTTCCTATACGTTCTTTGGTGTTACCGCTCACCTCTAAGCGAATGTCTTACTTAGAGCCCTTTAACACAGCGATGTCTACATATGGCAAACATCTCTCAGGTCCATGTGGTGTGTTGTGTTGTGTTGGCAGGTACTGGTAAGACGACGTTTATCAGAATGCTCGCTGGAAGACTTAAACCTGACGAAGGAGGTACGGTTGTCCTTGCTGCCTTCCATGTTTCATATAGTAAACTTGAAAGATCTGGGCAGTTTTCAGTGTCTCACTTTATTTTTAATTTTACAGGAGAAGTACCTGTTTTGAATGTCAGTTATAAGCCTCAGAAAATCAGTCCCAAATCAACTGTAAGTTATTAAAGAAAAGTTTGTTCTACTTCCTAGAATCTTTCACTGTATCATTGGCTCTTAATAGTTTCTGCACGGTTCTATCAAAAGCCATTCAGAAAGAAAGTTAGACTATGGTCCTTAGTTCCTAAGAAAATTCTTCTAAAGCCTGGCTTCTTTTTGTAACCAAGGGACTGAAACTGATACCTCAAAGCCTCGGGCATGAAAGTCTTATATAACCATTAGCTGTGTCCCCTGCTCTCTTGACACTTTTCTTTTTATTTATTATAGAGTCAGAACTGGGGGACGGGTAGAGAGGGAGACCTGCAGCATTGCTTTACCACTCACGTAGCTTTCCCCTTGCAGGCTCTGTAATGTGTGCACTTCGTTGTTGTTTTATTTATTATTATTATTATTTTATTCCCTTTTGTTGCCCTTGTTGTTTTATTGTTGTAGGTATTATTGTTGTAGTCTTTGTTGGCTAGGACAGACATTAATGGAGAGAGGAGGGGAAGACAGAGAGGGGGAGAGAAAGATAGACACCTGCAGACCTGCTTCACCCCTTTTTAAGTATTTTATTTATTTTTTGAGAGAGACACTAAAGCACTGCACAGCTCTGGCTTATGGTTGTGCGGGGGATTGAACCTGGGACTTTGGAGCCTCAGGCATGAGTCTGTTTGAATAACCATTATGCTATCTACCCCCACCCTTTTTTAAAATTTTTATTTATTGGGTAGAGTTAGCCAGAAATCAAGAGGGAAGGGGAAGATAGGGAAGAAGACACCTGTAGCACTGCTTCACTACTCACAAAGCCTTTCCCCTGAAGGTGGAGACCAGGGGCTGAAACTCTGGTCCTTGCACATTGTAACATGTGTGCTCAACCAGGTGCACCACCACCCAGCCCCTGGCATTTTTTTCTTAAACCTTTAAAGATGTAATAATGTATTTTGTGGTGTCTATGGTAAAATAAAAAAGTCACTTGGATAAAAGAGAAAATACTTTTTTTTTCCCCGATTGCCTATTGATAACCATACTTGGTTTTGGATTTTTTTCCCAAGTGATCTCTTTCCTTTAACATCCACCATTTCTTACTCCTAGTTTAAGATTTCCCCCCTCCCTTTTATTTGACAGGACAAAAAAAATGAGAGGGAGGAGGCACACGTGCATTCAACTGAGTGCACCACTGTCCAGCCCCTAATAAGATTTTTTACTTGTTGATCATGGTATGTTGAGAATTTTAAATCTCAACACATGTCAGATGATGAGTCAGCATAAATTTGTTTTCATATCTGTCATAGCAAATTGAAAAATGTATGCTCTGGAGTTGAGCTATGTTACATACTCAGAAATAGAAGACACCTGTACCAAAACCAGAACTCCAGCACGTGCTGGTCTTCATCCCATGCAGGGCAGTGTCCGACAGCTGCTGCACGAAAAGATCCGAGACGCCTACACTCACCCGCAGTTTGTGACAGACGTGATGAAGCCTCTGCAGATTGAAAACATCATCGACCAGGAGGTTCTCTGAACAGCCCCCCCATCCCGCTTCGTTACTCATGATCTCAAATCTGTGGGGCGGGGGAGTCTACATCCCGATGGCCGTCCCTCTCCCAACAGGTGCAGACTTTATCTGGTGGTGAACTGCAGCGAGTGGCACTAGCGCTTTGTTTGGGCAAACCGGCCGACGTCTATTTAATTGATGAGCCGTCTGCATATTTGGACTCTGAACAAAGATTGATGGCAGCTCGAGTCGTCAAACGGTAACGCCCTGCTTCTAGAAGTGCTATTGTTCCGTGTACTGTCCTACAACTGTCTGTAATGTAGCGTCTAAATACCTAGTGACAAACTAAACGCGCCATTGGCCTCGTGTTACAGCTTCATCCTGCACGCTAAGAAGACCGCCTTCGTTGTGGAACATGACTTCATCATGGCCACCTACCTAGCAGATCGAGTCATCGTTTTTGATGGTATCCCATCTAAAAACACAGTTGCGAACAGGTAAAGCCTATTTCCTAAAATATTAAGACCTAGTTATAAGCACTGGCAGTCAGGAATTGATATTTGATACTCTCCAGTCAGATTAGTTACACTGTGGGTCTTTTCAAGAAACGGAGCTGGAGGTCCTGGGTGTAATTCAGTGACTCCCAAGATAATTCAGATCGGACAAGATTACTGGGTGGAAGTGTGCAAAAGAGAGGTTTCTGATCTGCATACTTCACTGTGGACTCCTGACCAGATTCCCCTTCAGATCAGCCCTCTATCTGTGTCATTATCTGAATTTCCAAGACAGATTTGTTGGAATTTTGAACTTTGGTTCTGCAATTAACTCCTTGAAAGACTTTTGATAAAAGGCTCTGGGGTGAAAGCTCCGCTCAGATTCGCTCAAATTTCCTGGTTTCCCCAGCTCGCAGTGCTTGCTGGTGCGGAGCAGAGGTACAGTCAACCCCAGACATCTGGTGTAGCGTGGCCACACTTAGTGCTGTTTCCTCCCTGGCTCGATTGTGAGAACACTTGTGTTACAGAGACTCTTAAATCAGATGACTTAGTTTGAGAAATTCCTTTCCTTGCAACTATATGAAATTACTTACATTCAGCTATTTTTGATAAAGTAAAAATGGAAAGCCTGTGTTCTTGGTGTGATGTTATCTGGTATCAGAGAAGCAGTTGTTGAAATAAAAGTATTTTTTTCACTTTTTAAAAAATACCCTTTTATTGTTGTAGCTATTATTGTTGTTATTGATGTTTTTGGATAGGACAGAGAGAAATGGAGAGAGGAGGGGAAGATAGACACCTGCAGACCTGCTTCACCGCCTGTGAAGCAACTTCCCTGCAGGTGGCGAACCGGGATCCTTATGCCGGTCTTTGCGCCACGTGCGCTTAACCCGCTATTCTACCGCCTGACTCCCAAAAGTACTTTATTTTTAAATCACATATCAGTTATTAAGAATTATATGCATTGGAGACTTAGAAATTTTTTAGGCATGTAAAGCATGTTTGTTCAAACCATGATCCTCCCTTTATAAAACGCTTAGACTATCCCATTGTGGTGTGTAAGCCTTGGGAGCAGAGAGATCTAAAAGGCGTTTTGTTGTTAACTGTTTTTTTCACCAGGTCCCTGCTCAGTTCGGCTTAATGGTGGTATAGGAGATTGAGAGTCTCTTTGCTTAACCATTATGCTGTCTACCCCACCCAGAGAATTTTCATTACTAAAAGCATTGCTCAATACATAATCCCAGTGCCTAATTTTTAACATCAGTGGTACTTTTCCCACTAAATTTTACTCTTTAAAAATGTGGGGTTTGAGATTCTATAATAGACTTTTTTCTTTTTCTCCATGGTTATTGCTGGGGCTCAGTGCCTGCACTACAAATCTGCTCCTGGAGGCCATTTTCCCCCATTTTTGCTGCCCTTGTTATTGTTGTTTTTGCTGTTGGTTAGGACAGAGAGAAGTTGAGAGAGGAAGAGGTGTACAGTGGTTATGCTATTAGCAGATAGCACTGATTCTGCTGGTAATCATCCTATGAAGTAGTTGGATTTGAGAAGTAAAATTTAATCACAGTTTACCCCCCCACCCCCAGCCCTCAAACCCTCTTGGCAGGCATGAATAAATTTTTGTCTCAGCTTGAAATTACATTCAGAAGAGATCCAAACAATTACAGACCAAGAATAAACAAACTGAATTCCATTAAGGTATGTCAATAACTGTCGGGTAATGCTCGGTGTTCCATGTCGGAAGCTGTTTTAAAGAATCTAGATGGGGGGGGGCTGGTGGTGGCACACCCACTACAGTGTGTAAAGACCTGGGTTCAAGCCCCTGGTCGCCACCTGCGGGGGGAAAGTTTCACAAGTGGTGAAGCAGGGCTGCGGGTGTGTCTCTGACTCTTCCTCGCCCTCACCCCTCATGTCTCTCCAGTAATAAGAGCCTAGCTGAGCTGTCATCCTGGCTTAAGGTTTTCAGAGTGTCTAGTGACAGGCGCCAGTGGTGGGAGTGGGTGGAGGCTGTGTTGCAGCGCTGTAAGTGGGCGCTGATCAGATGTTCGTGTTGTTTCAGATGGACACTTTGGGATTTCATTTGTTTCTTTTTATACTTATTTAACAAGACAGAGAGGGTTAGGAAGGTGGGGAGAGGAGAAAGAACAGCTGCAACACTGCTTCACCGCTGCTGAAGCTCCCCCTGCAGGTGGCAGTGGGAGCCTGAGCCCAGGTCCCTGTGCAGGGCAAGGAGGGCCTTCAACTGGGTGCGCCACCGCCCAGCCCCCATCATTAGGTTCTTAACTCTGCACTGGGAGTTTTTGCTCGGCTTCCTGCCTGCCTGCTTGACTTCACCTGGAGGAGAGGCGACGCCACAGCACTGCTCCATTCAGTTGGCGGTCAGGAGCCGAACCCTGTTCTCAGCACATGGTCAAGTGTATGCTCATGGCACAGACTTTTGAACCAGAAAATCACTGCTATGGCATGTGCTGCTTTGCACCATGGGCCTGTGAAGTGCTGTGTGTAAAGCGTTGTGTGTGCTCTTCCCCCGGCCCATGCCCCAGATGGCAGACCACTGTTCCACTGGTGCCCAGCGCTAAGGAGAATCATTTTTGGAGAGCTCTTGTGCATTAGGCCTTTCTCAGCTTGACAATATGTTTTGGACTGGGAGCTTAAAGTTGAAGTGATAGTGGAATTTAATCCTTTTGCAGGAAGGAGACAGTATTTCATCTAGCAAGATTTCATGTGTAGTAAATAAAGTAAAAATAATAAAGCTTTTATGGGGGCAAAAGGGGCTTTATTGGAAAGGGAACCAAGCCAACTTGTTCCCAGGTGTGAGGCCTGAATGTGCTCATTTTGCCGGTCAACTGTAAACAACTGTGAGGACGTCTCCTGAAGGCAGGGATGAACTGATTGCTGTTGCTTTTGTTTTATTTTCAGGATGTTGAACAAAAGAAGAGTGGAAACTACTTTTTCTTGGATGATTAGACAGAAGCTAAGAATACTGACAAGCCATTTAGTAAAGGAAACACTGGGACTTTTGATCATACAGCAGCTTATGCCTGACGTACTCTGGAGCTTGAAGTCTAATTCACATACCATCAAAAGCCAGTTGTGTTTTAATTGTAGTCTGAACACAGAAAATACTCTTCTGTTCTTGATGATAAAGCCCTTTCTGTGTGTGACTTTCTAAAACGAAGACATTCAAGCTTTATAAATTACCTCCGAGTTTTTTCGATGTAGGGAAGATTTTCACTGAGTTATATTCGTGTACCAAATGCTGACCAGTGTTGTCCCTTGGGGGTGGGGGGAGAAACCTTGAAAAGGTTTCTGTACGTGATTTGCCAAGTATGCCAGTACAATGAAGCTGCCCTTATTTTAAAAACCAGCTGATGATCCACTGATGAAATTTGGAAAATAAACATCAGGATTATATTTGTTACTTGTTTGCAGTCTTTGCACTCTATTGCCACTGTGTTTAAGCGGACTGTAGGACACCACTAGAAATGGCTACTATCAGTATAAGCGCTGTCGCCTATCCTTCTGGTGCCTTTGAATACTTTTATCCAAATTTATTTCCATACGAACCTGTCCTGGCAGGGGCAGGGAAGGAGAAAGCCCTTACCGAGTTAATTTAGCACTCCATAAAATTCTGTATTTCATAAATATCCTCAAGGTAATGCCATTCTTTAAATGTACGTCTGTATAGTCACTGATTAAAATTCAGGTAAATTGTTTCTATGACATACTTCCCTTAAAAGTACAGGATCAGAATCTGTAAAATCGGTCATCTCTGTAAAATCATTAGATTTCCAACAGGTAACCAAATGCAAGTCAACTGCTTTAAGGCAACACTAAAGCAAGTGTCTAGCAGTGATAAAATATCCTTAGCACCAAATACATTCATCTTTCCATGTTTGCATTTAAAATCTTTTTTCCCCTTAATTTTAGGTAATATGTAGCAAGAATTCTAAAAAATTATCCAAATGTCTTTGACTTCAGTGGGATAGATACCTATAATGTAAAAAGCACTTTTAATTTATATAGCTAATACAGTAAACTGGAACTAACAAATAATGGGGCAAAAGGGGGATTGGAAAATACTAGGCAACTTGAGTTAGCAGCTTAGATTAATACTCAGACGACAGAAAATATAGTTTAGCTGGGCTCCACTAGGGCCTTAAATAAGTGATGCAAATAACCCAGATATGTTTGTAAAAACTGAAAAATATACAGAAATAGCTGGACTAAAGTTCTCTCCATTCATATCAGCCTCCCAGAGAGACTGCCAGTTTGCACTGATACATCTTCCGTGCTTCTTTTCTGTGCACCTGTCAATATGTAAAGGGTTTGTTTTGTACATAAATACAATTACACTAAAATATTAAATAAGCAGTGCCTATTTTTAAAGATAGGTTAAATTTGTGAACTATCATTTCAAATCTATTGAATAAAATATTATTTACCGATCCTGTATTTTTTTCTAAAGAAAATACTTGTGATATAAGATCACAGTTCTAGTTACGGCTGACTAAGAATTACGTATTAGGAAAAATACCACTTATACAGCTTGAATTCCATTAGCCTTCAATCTTTCCTAACACTTAAAGAAGGCTGTCCCTGTTCCCTCCATTGCCTGATCTACTGGGTACCCACTCGGTAGCGTTTCTACTCAGCTTTTTTGTTCACTATTCTGCAGAGCTTAGGTACCAAACCCATCAGCACCTTCTAACCAGTTTTTAAGTCAGACATGCTGGCGAGTCCCAAAGAAGTTCTTAGCTGCTGTTCAGCAGTGACCTGGCCTTGTTCTAGCTAATAAGTAGGAAGAATTCTATCCCACTGCCTGTAGCACAGCCTGCTATTCTGAACATGTGCCCATAAAGTGACGCATCTGTTAGGGCAGAACCACAGGATGCTGCTGCCCTGACATCCTCTGAAAGGAAAGTTTTTCCTGGTTTGTGTTCTGTTGAACTGTCTTGGCTGAACAGGTTTTGCTTCCTAGTTTGTAAGAATCTCCCCAGCTTAGACACTAAGTCTAGTTTGCAGACCTAAGTACGCACCAGCATCCGCAGGCTTTCTCCGTTTTGGAGGTTCAGTTCCCAAGCTTGTGCCCAGGTCTGTCTCTGAGAACCATTTCTGCCCACCCCTGCTGATGGTGTACAGTGGTTCAAGTGGCTCCCTTCTTAAAGATTAATAAAATTGTAGAGGTTGGGAATGCTTTGACTGGCCAGTAAAATCTCACATGAGGAGAGCGTTAAGACTCCTGGCTTTGCTCCCTCCGAGTGGCGCTCTCTCATGAAACACGTCTATTACCGCCCCCTACCACAAACCCTATGATGGTCTTCAGAAAGTTAAGGGACTCATCACAGTCTGTAAAAGAACATTTGTAAGTGACAGGCTACATGACTCTTAGGAAGCTCCACAAGCACTTGGTAGGTTAAGGTCTACCAGGCCCCAGGAAGCTGCCTACCTACTGCCTATTTTGTAGCAGCTTTTCACCGCACCTTTTAGGCAAAGTTACGGGGGCCAGTTGGTGGCACATCCAGTGAAGCACAGTCATAAATGCAAGGATGTGCATTCCAGCCCCTGGCTCCCCACCTGGGGAAGTCTGCAGGTGCCTATCTCACTGTCCTCCTCCTTCAATTTATTGGTCCTATCTGCTAAGAATGGGGGAACAGATGGCTGCCAGGAATGGTGGGTTTGTAGTGCTGGCACCAATAACTCTGAAGGCAAAATGAAAAAGTGGGTCGGGCGGTGGCCTAGTGGGTTGAGCGGATGTGGCACAAAGCATAAGGATCAGTGTAAGGATCCCGGTTTGAGCCCCCTGATCCTCACGGGAGAGTCACTTCACAGGTGGTAAACCAGGTCTGCAGGTGTCTTTCTTGTCTTCCCCTCCTCTCTCCATTTAAAAAAAGTTAATAGTGATATCCACAGCAAGAAAGATACATAGGGTAGCTCCCATAGATTGAGAAAGGTACCATAATCGCATAAACCAACTTGTCTCGGATAAGGGACACAGACCAAAGGGGGGGGGGAAGCCACAGCACGGGGCCCATTCATAATAGGGTCAGACTTTCAGTGAGCTACTTTGGTCCGCTCTGCCTCAGCTCTATAAAGAAAGACTGCAGACAACTGAGGGCACATGAGCACTATGTGCAAAGGCTGGGATCAAGCCCCCAGCCCCCACCTGAGAGGGAGGGAGCGTAAGTCACAGTCCTTGAGCAGCACACCAGATGCCTCTCACCCACCCAGTTTCTCTGTCCTTTCAATTCAGTATCTTTAAAGAGCAGTGCCAATACCACACGGTTTTTTCATTGCAAACAGAATGATCCTGACAGGAAAAAAGTCAAACCATCTCATTAAAACTTATTAAAGTTGAAGGTTTCTATTTTTTATTAACCCTGGGGGAGGAAAAAAAAAAAGCAAACCCAAGCAGAATCAAGAGACAAAATTTAATATATGCACACAGTTGTATCTATAATGCAGCATCACACCATGTAGGGCATTTACTCTTGTTTTATACATTCAGATGTTTGAAACACTTCTTAAGGCTACAAAACAGAACATAGAAAAATAAACAGGAATATATTCAACACTTACAAAAAGTGATATGATAAAGAATATAAAGTACTATTTTCCTTTCAACACTTCAAAAGTATAATATACCTTTTTTTTTTTACAAGTGACATCACAAATGATCACATCTTCACATGCTTTTAAGTATTTGTCCTCAGTGTAAGGCTATTATCATTTTTCATACATAAAAGTTTTTTCTAGTTCTGTAACAATGCAGTTTTTAATCCATTCAAGTAAATTCAACCCCAAAACTGCTATCTCCCCAGCATTAAGACATGCACCCACCCCTCTTCTAGGATTTTCCAGAACATTTTTTGGGGGAAAAGCTCGAATTAGTGGACAGTCCCAATCAGTGGGACACTAAATGGCTGACACTAGTGAAACTTATTACTCTTTGAAATCAACATTATAGAGCCGAGCCATTACTAAAATTTTAAACAAATACAAGTTTAGACACAAAATAGGGAGTAAAATACAGTAAACAGAAAGAGTGTAGCCAAACAGGTCACTCTCTTCAGCTACACTGAAATGGACCTTCTCAGTACCCATGTGAAAGACTAAGTTTACCTCACCTCTAACTGAAGGTGAAACAAATGAGGCATAAATAAATATTGCTAGTTTTCTAGGATGGCTGAATGTTTCCTAAAGCAGAAGTGGTTAGAAAGGAACTTTATTGCACCAAGTCAATCATAAGCAGGTTTGCAGCTCACGGCATAGCAGTTCCACTGTGAGCCATAAAGGGAGCAGCACTGCGAATCCATAATATCTGCATCTGAAAGCTGCTGAGCTGGGACACCTCTGCTGCCTGCCAGCTGATGGCAGGGTCTGAGATTAAGTCAGTCACCGAAAGGAACCTGCCTGCAGGGCTCCGAGGGGGGCCACGAGGAAACAGGAAGGAAGAGAACCGCAGAAGCCAGCATCCCACTGCCAACCAGTCCACGGGGTGAGACTTGATTTGTCTGACAGGAAATGAACTTGCAGTGAAATATCTATGAAGTTCCACAAGGAAAAGGGCAGGAATCAAGCTTCGTAAAAGCAACTAAAAGGAAAGGGTGTGCTTTGGTCATTCTAAACATTTGTTCTTCCAAATGTATTTGAACATAATACAGCAAAAGTTCCATAATTCCCAACTCAAAACTAACTACAGGTGCTCCTCTCTTCTAAGCTTTTGATTTTCTCACACTAATGGAAACATTATCTCTGGTCAATTAAAATGAAGCACAAGAGCTTTGCTTGGCCCTATTTCGACCTCAGTGTAAGGCAAAACCCCTTGGAATTAAAATGGTTAAAAACGCTTTCCCTTAATTCCTAAGGAAAGTAACAAAACTGGCCTTTCATAGAAAGATTGATAACTGTAAAAGTAATTATCAAAAGTCAGGGCTCTTTTACTCCAGAGGTCACTGAGGAAAGTACCACCTGCAAACGTTCTCGTTCATCACTGTTGCCATGATGTCCTGGAGGTAATTCTGGGAAACAGGGAGCTAATCAGTATTCCCGTCAAGGAGAGTATTCAGTTACTCAGTTGAGGTAAGACAGTGACAGTGAATAAATGAAGAACAAACAGTATTCTTTCCTAGCCAATCTTTAAGCATTTCCAGAAGAAACTGAGAAAATCAAGTCCCAGTCAATCAAATAAAGGGCTCTGGAAACAGCAATTCTGCTTAGACTCCTGAGATCAAACTTGTATTGAACTTCTGAAACAAGTCAAAGTGTGATTTTTTTTTTTTCATAAAAATCATCAGGTAAGCTAACCCTAAATAAGCATGAGCTGGAAGTGGAGGACCCTCTAAACATTCCCTAGTAACTGTTGCTGTTTACTAAGAAGAAAAAAAAAAAAAAGCTTAAGCAGTACCTTCCCCAACTGCCTTAGCTTAGAAGATGACAACAGAGATTCCTTTCAACAGGCCTTCTCAAGGAAGTTGTTCTTTTTCACACAACCATCCAATCTTTACAATTTCTTACCTAGCACCATCATAATAAAAAGATATCTTTCAAAGTGCTCTCTAAAACCTTAAGTTACAAAACATCTAAATGCTAATCACTACTCAAATCAGCAGTTACACAGACATTAAGTGATTAAAACAACACGGAGGTAAATAACCATTATTACAGTACAGTGGAGATTCACTGAGCCTAGCTGGCATCCAAACATTCCTACAGCTTATCAGAAAACCCAGAAAAAACAATCTGCTTCAGTTTGTCAAATTCAAGTGAATTATATCTTTTTAAAGTAAATTTTGTCTTTAGAAAAATTACTTTTGGCTAGGTATATTACAACTGGCATGCAAAGAGAAATAACTACTAAGTTATTTGCATAGCACTCAAACTTCCTGATCCAAAGAGAAAATTAAAAGGGTCAATTTTCACATTGGTATGTACAAATCAGAAACCTAACTAGTTATTTTTACAGAATAACACAGATAAGTGAATACTGTGTTAATTCAGAGAATCAAATCTCCAAATGAAATCAGAGTACAACATGCAAGGGGGGGGGGGTGGGCTTCTCTAAGTGAATACTGCGGACTGGGAAGAGGCAGGGTCACAACATGTCACCAAGAGGTAACAAGCTACAAAATGCAAAGCAAGACCATTTCCTAGCAGCACCCTCTAGAGAAGAACTAGAGGATACAGTCATCGTTTTTGTACAATAGTTCCAGCCATGACAACCTGAACATGCAAATGTAAAGTGATACACGTAACCGACGGTGCGAGAAGAAAAACAGAACATCACCTCTCTACAGAAACCTGGCAAGCTAAAAATTTAAACATTTCTTCTCACAAAATATTTGAATCTGTCAGTGCATTAGTGTTAAAGTGGCATTAAAAAACATCTGCAGTTTTAACAGGTGCAGAGTATTTTCAAAATGCATAGCATCTACATTTCTTACAAGTAGGCACCATGATACGTACACCAGTGCTAAGAGTTCTTGGTGGAAACAGCCATTTCATTAATTTCCTATTACTTCTTAAACACCTGCTCTTGTATGTGATCAAGTTCAACAAATATTCACCGAAATTCAAAAATATACCCTATGAATATTAAAAGAATTATATACAACATTTCTAAGACACAGGTTAATAGGCTGCCTTATGTGTAATATTAAAGAGAAGACATTATTCAAGTTTGACAGATATTGAGATGAAAGGCCTTTGGGTTGGAAGCATTTCAAAAGACAGTGTTTCAGGCTGAGAATCGTTTGAGCCCAGTTTATGACTAAGGCATTGCATAATAAAATATACGTTTCTATTTGGTGCAATGTTATGTTTTGGAATCTATAGTGTGTCAAATGGTATCTTTTCTTGTCACTTCACTCTAAAGCACAGAGTTCCAGCGTTTGAAATTAGATATATGTAAGGGAAAAAAACCAAACACTAAATCTATGTTTTATATTAAGCTGTTTATAAAAAATATTTTAACAAACTTATTTTCTACTTTTGATGGGGACAATCACCCTAATAGAATTTTGAACAAAGTAAAACAGCAACGCCAGCAAGTCACCACTCCCTTGAAATCAAGTCCAGACTCACTTGTCCAGGATGAGAGTGAGAGCAAAGGGGGAGGGGGAGGAGAGAGAATTCCAATTTGGGTTTTTATTTTAACGAATTTAAAGCCTTCAGAGACATTCCATCTAAGAAAGGGTTTCTGCTGTAAGACACTGCGGGGAGAGGCGGCTGTGGCCGCCATCAGGTGTGCTGTCCGCGGTGGCCGTCTCCCATCCCCGAGCGCCTCCGGTCCCCTCGGAATGGCCGTCCTCTGGCGTTGCGATGGTGCTGGAAACCTTCGTCTCGGCTTCGGCCGGGCTGCCCTTTCCAGGACTCCTCGCCCCGGGCGTGCTGGTAGCCTCCCCTGCTGGCGTTGCCCCAGTCCCCCTTGTGCTTCCTGCTTCCGTAAGTCTGATTATAGAAATGCTTGGATCGCCCGCTTTTCAGAATACTAGACACTTCACTTTCGTCTTCTGAGCTCTCCTCCTTTGGTCTCTGCACTCTGCCCTCCACGGAGCTGGCCCCACTCACCATGTCTGCAGCACTTTTAGGGTCTTTCACTTTCTCTGGCTTCTCTTTCAGACTTGGAATGGTCCTTTTGGGCTCCAGCTCAGCAGGCACAGCTTCCCTTTCTCTGCTGAGAATCTGAGTGGGGCGCTGGACCTTTCCCTCTGGCCCGGGGGACATGGGCGTGGGTGCCTGGTCTGCCTGCGGGGTCAGCGCCGCCTGCGCCTCGGGGAGAGACCGTGCACCTTCCCTGCCGGCGTCCTGACACTGGCTGGCCGCAGACACTGACCCACACTCTCGGGACAGGTCCAGGTTCTCTAGGGGCAAGTCCAACTCTCCTTTCTCATCCGCGGGCAGAACAATGCTCTGCCTCATGACGGGGTTTTCTATGAACCCTTGAAAAGGATACCCATACCAGACGGGGGGGAAGAACGGAGGTGCGATGGGGACAGGGCCCATGAATGGGTTAGGTCCAAAGGACGGCTGTGGGAACATATTCTTGCCACCTAGAGACTCTCCATATTCCGCTTGCAGAAGCTGCCCGGAGTTTTCAGAACCCAGATCGGCCTGGTAAGTTAACTGTCCGTGACCTTCAGACACCTGAGTCGGAGGGATAACCAGAGGTGAAGAGAAGGCGGGCGGCCCCATCTCTGCCTGCGGCATCTGGCCGTTAACGCCGGCCTCAGTCTGCATGGGAAAGTGAGCGTCGGTGCAGGTACAGTCACTGTCATTCTGAGCAGGAGCTTCTGGAAACCAAGTGTTAGGATACACGGGGACCTTTGGGTACATCCTACAGGCTGCCAGGTACGCCTGGTGCAGAGGGTACAGGTAAGAATGCGGGGCCCACATAGGACAGCTATATGCCTGCAAAAGATACAAAACAGTAAGGACGGTCGCCATCCAGACTATCGTGGTCATTAGTTTTGACTCCATTTGTCACAGATGTCAAAAAAACACCGCCATCAAGCACGTGGCCTCTAGCTTCATGTTTCTCAACCACTGGCCCGAACACGTCACGTTCTACCTACTCTATTACCACAGCTGTGTCAACTGTGAACTTGTTTTAGCAGGAAAATGCTGCTTCAGGAGTAGGTATCTCCAACCATAGGCCTCCAGAGAACTCAAAATGCACGGAGTAAAGGTCAGTGTCTAGTCTGAGATGGGCGATGCTAGAAGTGAGCTGCTCTGAATCTTCTTCCTGCAAAGGATGTCAGCTGGGCCAACTATGCAAAAGGTGACTGTGAAGGACTTGGCCAGAGCTGCAGAGCTATGCTGACAGAGCTTTCCCCAAACCCTCATCTTCCACCTACTCCAATGAAGACGCCTGATCCCTAGACTGCGCAGGTGTGGCTCTCTGCAGAAAAAGCTCATGATTACCAATGAAAAAAAAAAAAAAAAAAAATCGGAGGCCTAACCATCATCAGAAATTAACTATATACTAGCCAGAAAACACTCATACTTAAAGTCCTTAACTTCAATATGGCTTGAGATACTAACAGAATTATAAGTTAAAGTTACTTTAAACAGTAACAAATAAAGCAAGATTAACTTAAAATAACAATAAAAAAACAAATACCTTTACACCAAGATTGAAAAAGAACCGAAGAATGTTCTTATCTGAAAATAAACAATTTAACAGTCACTCACAAAAATCAGATACTCCAAAGCCTTTTTTAAAACAATCTTCAAGAAATACATCTCAGTTTTCCTTCAACAAAACACAGATTAAAAGCTAAATGAAATCAAAACCCATCTGTTACTGTATGGAGACTATAGGTTATATTGTCTATGCTTATATCTAAGTCCTAAAATGGATTACTAAAATTAAATGGAAGTGAAGGGAAACTCAAGTGCCTCTCTCTGTCTTTCAGACATTCATGATTTAGAAATATCAAGTGTGTGCATGTGCAAGAGACACAGCTCAGTGAGTACAGTGTGCCCACACACGGGGCCCTGGGTTCAATCTCTGGTTCTACACATGAGCAAAAAGGATGGAGCTAGACAGAACCCAGTGGATGGTGATGTGTCTGTCCCTCTACCTTAAAAAAATAAATTTAAAATAATAATAATAATATAGAAAGTTAGGCTGAGGTAGGAGACTAATACTTAAGGCTGTGTTCAATCCCCCAACCTCCATAAGCCAGAGCTAAGCACTGGTGGAAAAAAAAAAGAAAAGAAAAAGAAAAAAAGGGTGCTCCGGGAGGTGGCGTAGTGGATAAGGCACTGGACCCTCAAGCATGAGGTCCTGAGTTTGATTTCCAACAGCACATGTACCAGAGTGATGTCTGGCTCTTTCTCTCTTCCTATCTTTCTCATAGGTAAATAAAAACTTTTAAAAAAATAAAAGAGAGAAAGAAAGAAAGAAAGAAAGAAAGAAAGAAAGAAAGAAGAAAGAAAAGAGAGAAAGAATAAAAAAGGGAGGGGAGCAGTGGCACACCTGGTTGAAAACACATATTGCCGAGCTCAAGGGACAGAGTTCGAGTCCCCAGTCCTCTCCCGTTGCGCGGGGGATATACAGGCCTCACAAACGGTGGGCCAGGCCTACAGGTTCTTTCTCTCCCTCTCGAGCCCCACGCCACAAGCTCTCAATTTCTGTCTAATGTAATATGAAAAGAAAGCAAAAGGGGCAGGTAAGGGGAAGAGGAGGCTGCCAGAAACTAGAGATTCATGGTGTAGGCACTGAGCCCTAGCGTTAACTCTTGTGGCAATTAGAAAAACAAACAAACATAGTGCTATGCAAACAGAGCTGCACTGTATTATTTACTGTTAATTTCCCTCCAACAAAGTTTGTAAGTAGTTCCAAAACCAGACCACTAATGAGAGAGGAATCGCCACTCAGCACCAATTTTATTTCCTGAGGCCTGGGAGGGAAATGACAGTGGGTAGTGTTGGGCTCCCAGGCATGAGGTCCTAAGGTTTATCCCGGCCTCATATATTCCACAATGCTCTAGTTCTCGTTCACTCTCACAAAAAATAAATAAATAAATAAATAAATAAATAAATAAATATTGGAAGAAAATTGGAATCCCGAATGGTTGTAGGTCATTTCCCAAAACCTGTCAGCTACTAGAAACAGAGAAGACGGGATTCCAGCCAAACATGGGCTGGGACAGGAGCTCAGCGGCTGATGCTCATCCCACTGGCCCTCAGGCTCGCTGGCTGGCACAGCCTGCCTCCCACTAACATTTCCTCATTTCTCACCGAAGCAAACCTGCTAAGTAAAATCAAACTGAGCTTGGAGAAGCAGTTCACCTTTAGGCAGGTCCTCTCCAGTATGACACAGTGAGTAAGGTGGTGCGATGGCTCGTTCTCCCTTTTCATTACAAGGAAAGCCAGGATAGAGTGGGTCTTGGTAAAGGCTCAGTGTCTGAGGCAAAGGCATCAAGGGCTGGTTAACTGCCTGTATGGACACAGGAACTGGTGAGGGTGTCAGATGGGCTTGGGACACAGCAGAATCAGGTCCAGTGGTCAGAGTCTGTGTCACAGACAAAACGGGAATTTGAGCAGGGACACCTAAAAAAGGGAAGAGGAGGAGTCAGAAACCATAACAAGGTGAAAACAATAATCTACAAATGTAAGGCCCCAGTAAAAGTAGGCATTGTGTATTTGGTGCGGCTGGTGAAAAGGCATGTGCTGAGCAGTCTAGGCAAGTTCTCTAGCACCAAGGACTCTCCTGGACACAGGGAAAAGAGCCTGGGAGCACTCTGCATCTATGTCATCCAGCATCTAGCAGTCATGCTTACAAACACGCATATGCTACAACCCTGCGAAAGGCTCTGTGGAGAGGCCAGAGAGGGCGCCCTTGGGGAAAGGGTCACATGAGTGTGCCGAGCACTAAACAACCAGTGAAGACGACCAGGCCAAGCATCTCGCTCCTGGAATTTGGGGAGCTGGCTCCAAAGCAGGCAGTGTCACACTGCTCAGTCAGCCGCACTCGGCCCTCCCGTGTTGAAGCACGGGAATCAGACAGCTCTGTGGGGTTCCACACACCTAGCCAGCTTGGAGGTCACCCTCTCAAACACAACTTGAAACTTGTGAATTGAAAGGCGTTTGGTGAAGTTCATCTCTAACCTGTTGGTCCAAAAGTTGTGGGTTCACTTGGCCAGGCTGGCACAGTGGCTGGTAAAGAAGGCACCGCAGGAGTTAGATGTACCTCTGGAGAAACTAGAAGGGGAGCTGGATTTGACAATGACACATGTTCTCCTGGCTTCTTCAAGGGGGAGGGGATAGAAAAACACAAGAGTTCACTTTAACATCGTCAACTGCTAGATGCACCTCTAGACTTGCACAGTTTAACTACATTAAATTTTTTTCTGAGAAACGAGGTGGTGGAGGAGGGAGTAAGGGAGGGAGAAACGAGATGCAGAGCATCACTATGGAACATTCACTGCTGGAAACTGACCACATGCTCAAGAGCTTAACGCTTTTATCCACTGTGTGACCTCCCAGACTACAACTGCACTTTCTATCTATGTCTTTCTGGTCTTAGAATTGAATAAAAAGAACTTCAACAGTCAAAAACTACACACACACACACACACACACACACACACACACACACACCCAACCAACCAACCAACCAACCAAGGATATGTGAAGAAATCCAATTGGCGGGAGTCCAGCAATAGTACAGTGGATTAAGTGCACGTGGCGCAAAGCACGAGTGGTATAACGTTATTGCAGGTGTTTCTCTGTCTCTCTCTCCCTATTTCTCCCTCCCCTCTCAATTTCTCTCTGTCCTGTCAAGTATAAGGAAAATAAAATAAATTGGGAGTTGGGCGGTAGTGCAGCGAGTTAAGTGCACATGGCACACAGCACAAGGACCGGCGGAAGGATCCTAATTCAAGCGCCTGGCTCCCTGCCTACAGGGGAGTTGCTTCACAAGTGGTGAAGCAAGTCTACATGTGTATCTTTCTCTCCCCCTCTCTCCACTTCTCTCTGTCCTATCCAACAACAACGATATCAATAACAACAATAACTACAACAATGAAAAACAAGGGCAACAAAAGGGAAAAGAAATATAAAAAAAGGGAATCAAATTGGCATAATTAGAAAAAAACTCTAAAGCAACGTGAACACAATACTTTAAGGCAATAAAGCAACAAGATCAAAAGCAGTTTGAAAAGCTCCCCACATAAACAAAACACAGAACACTTCCTAATACTAAGGATAATAACTAAAAGGCAAGAACCAAGAACTTTCTCTGACTAAACAAAGAACCAAAATGTCTGATGGGACATTTATGATTAAAACTGCAAACAGTTGGTACTGCTTATTTCTAATTTCCTTTTTTTAAAAAATTATTTATTCCTGGGAGTCGGGCTGTAGCGCAGCGGGTTAAGCACAGGTGGCGCAAAGCACAAGGACCGGCATAAGGATCCCGGTTCGAACCCTGGCTCCGCACCTGCAGGGGAGTCGCTTCACAAGCGATGAAGCAGGTCTGCAGGTGTCTGTCTTTCTCTCCTCCTCTCTGTCTTCCCCTCCTCTCTCCATTTCTCTCTGTCCTATCCAACAATGACAACAATAATAACTACAACAATAAAACAACAAGGGCAACAAAAGGGAATAAATAAAATTTAAAAATATATATATATATTTATTCCCTTTTGTTGCCCTTGTTTTATTGTTGTAGTTATTATTGATATCGTTGTTGTTGGATAGGACAGAGAGAAATGGAGAGAGGAGGGGAAGACAGAGAGGAGGAGAGAAAGACAGACACCTGCAGACCTGCTTCATCGCTTGTAAAGTGACTCCCCTGCAGGTGCGGAGCCGGGGGCTCGAACCAGGATCTTTAAGCTGGTCCTTGCACCACCTGCGCTTAACTTGCTGCACTACTGCCCGACTCCCTTCTAATTTCTTTAATCTTTGTTCTTGCTGCACTACTGCCCGACTCCCTTCTAATTTCTTTAATCATTGTTCTTGCTGCACTACTGCCCGACTCCCTTCTAATTTCTTTAATCATTGTTCTTGCTGCACTACTGCCCGACTCCCTTCTAATTTCTTTAATCTTTGTTCTTGCTGCACTACTGCCCGACTCCCTTCTAATTTCTTTAATCTTTGTTCTTGCTGCACTACTGCCCGACTCCCTTCTAATTTCTTTAATCTTTGTTCTTGCTGCACTACTGCCCGACTCCCTTCTAATTTCTTTAATCTTTGTTCTTGCTGCACTACTGCCCGACTCCCTTCTAATTTCTTTAATCTTTGTTCTTGCTGCACTACTGCCCGACTCCCTTCTAATTTCTTTAATCATTGTTCTTGCTGCACTACTGCCCGACTCCCTTTAATTTCTTTAATCATTGTTCTATCCTCTCTACAATTGGTTTTTTTGCAAACATTTAAGTGAGAGAGAAGGAGAACATGAACTAGAGCCTCATTCCAATACAAGGGCTGCTGAGGATTAAACTCAGAATCTCTTGCTGGAGAGGTTTAAGAAGTAATCGTCAGGGACACCAACCTTCCAGACTTGATCCCTACATCTAATATAACAGAGGTCAGGTCTCTCTCTGAATCTCTCTCTTTGGGAAAGAGGGAGGGTAAAGAATAAAATAGTAACTCACAATTTCTCTCCAAGGATCTAATTCTGAAGTTAAACCAACACAAAGATAAAGTCAAAAAGCAAATTATAGGGCAAGGATAAATAGCATAATGGTTACACAAAGAGACTCTCGTGCCTGAAGCTCCAAAGTCCCAAGTTTAATCCCCTGCACCACCATAAGCCAGAGCTGAGCAGTGCTCTGGTAAGGAAAAATAAAATAAAGCAAATCAAAAACATTAAATATCAATAGATGGCTTCTACATCTAGAAAATATCAATTATAAATACTGATAAAAACTATAGACTGGTCAATAGAGTCATAAAAATCATATTAATGGGGCCAGGAGATGGCACACCTGGTTGAGCGCACATTATAATGCGCACAGACCCAAGTTTCAGCTCCCAGTCCCCACCTGCAGAGGGTAAGCTTTTTGAGTGGTGAGGCAGTACTGCAGGTGTCTCTCTCTCTCCCTCTCTAGCTCCCCTTCCCTCTCTATTTCTGGCTGTCTATATCCAGTAAATAAAGATAATTAAAAAAGAAATATATATATATAGATATGTATATTACCTAAATCCTTTAAGAATTAAGTTCTCCCATTTCCTATATAGGTGTCATTTGTTTTTAAATGACCAGATACAATTAAGAATCGCAGAACAGCTACCCAAGAATGTGCTGGAAGAAGCCCAACACAGGTGTTAGACCTGAGTTCAATCCCCAGCATCAGAAGACCCAAAATTATGTTCTGATGCTTTTCTCTCTCCCTGTCCCTCCACTTTAAAATAAAAAAGAGGAGGCAGGGGAGTCGGGCTGTAGCGCAGCGGGTTAAGCGCAGGTGGCGCAAAGCACAAGGACCGGCGTAAGGATCCCGGTTTGAACCCTGGCTCCCCACCTGCAGGGGAGTCGCTTCACAAGCGGTGAAGCAGGTCTGCAGGTGTCTATCTTTCTCTCCTCCTCTCTGTCTTCCCCTCCTCTCTCCATTTCTCTGTCCTATCCAAGAACGACAACAACAATAATAACTACAACAATAAAACAACAAGGGCAACAAAAGGGAATAAATAAATTAAATAAATATATTAAAAAAAAAATAAAAGAGGAGGCAGGGGAAACAGTGTAATGGTTCCACAAAGACTTCCATGCCTGAAGCTCTGAGGTCCCACGTTCAAATCCAAGCAGCACTATAAACCAGAGCTGAGCTGTGCTCTGGTCACTCCCTGCATCTTTCTCATTAAAATAAATTTTAAAAAAAGTTGGGTGGTCGCACACATGGCTGAGTGCACCTTACAATGCCGAAGAACCCTGGTTCGAGCCCCCAGACCCCCACCTGCAGAGAGAAAGCTTTGCACATGGTGGGTGAAGCAGTATTGCAGGTATCTCTCTGTCCTCTCCCTCCTTATCACCCTCTTCCTCTCAATTTCTGGCTGTTTCTATCGAACAAATAAATGATAATAATTTTTTTCAAAAAGAAAAACTAAGATTTATTTAAAAAAAATAAAACGGCATAAATCATTCAAGTACAAATGTAACAATGTACTTACTTGTTCTGCAAGAGATGAGCTTTCTAATTTTTTTGACTTTGATGGTGATGAAATTCTTGCACTTTTATCTTCACTAACACTCTTTGGAATAAAAAAAAAAAAAGCGCCTAAGTTAGTATTCCAAATACCCCATTTCAAGACGATCACAACTGCCTTTGCAGTTTACCCCACCCTACACATGGTCAGCCCTGCCTGCTACGTGTATTCCACCAACCCAACAGGCAGTTTCTTTCTGGGAGTGAGGTTTCCAGAGACATGCCCTTTAAAAGCCCAAGAGATGGGCTGGTATATATCAAGTCATGGACTCCCAAACATGTGGTCCCTAAGTTCTGTCCCCAGAACTGGGTGTGCCACAGTGACATAGTTCTCTCCCCGCTACGAGTAAATACATGAATCCAAAAACTGACCAGCGCCAGAGGTTACCATTCTGGTTATGCGTAAGACTTTCTGGCTTGTGGCTCCAGAACTCCAAGTTCAACACCCAACATCAACATCAAACAGAGTGTGCTTATGCTTCAGCTCTAGTTTAAGGGTTTGGGGAAGGGCAGCTCTCAATTTACTAGAGAATAATAGAAAGTAAAAGCTGTTACAGGTTCAAAAAGAACAGCAGCAAGTGCCCTGAAACGGTCCTAACCAGATGAGAGCTCTTGTCACTATCACTCTTGTCACGCCACTATCACTTTCTGCCATGTCAAGTCATAACATGACCCAACCATCCTTGTTTCTCCCTCTGCTTCTTTCAGCTGCGCCATCACAATGTCAAGGATGAAATTAGTGTTCAAAACTATACCTCCACTGTGCTTGGCTCTGGTTTTTTATCCAGGTGTGAGTGTCCATGGAGAGTGTCTTCAACACATAAAAAAAGGGGGGAGGGTAAAATCAGTCACAGGTCAGATTTGAAAATATAAGTGTAAGGAAAAGAAAAATGTACTTCAAATGCATTCATTTAGTGAAGACAAAGTTTTCCTAAGACTATTTATCATTCACACTCCTTAATGATTTTTAAAGTTTATTTCCCAGAGCCAGGACAAAATGGTTCCCTGGGATAATCTGCTGCTTCGCCCTGTGCAAGACCTGGCCTCAGTCAGACTGCAGGCAGTTTGGGTGCACACATCCCTTTCTTCCTTGGCCCCACGGCACTGCCCAATGCCTGTAAGCCAGACACAGACGTCTGGCATGTTCTCACATGGTTAAACAACACACCTTTATCTTTTCGCTCTTCAGCATCCGCCCTCCGTCTGCTTCCTTTCCTGTCGCTCGCGTGTGATGATTTCTTCTGGACACACAGGGTGCTACTCTGAGAAGCGGACTGACTCACTGATGGGCTCTGAAATGGAAGAGAAAAAGAAGAAAAAACTAGTGTTAAAGACTTATTTACTGGAGAGAATCTAAAATTGAGCCAGAGACAAAAAATCTTATAAATTTTCTCAAAAAGTTAATCTAGGGCGGGGATAGATAGCATAATTGTTATGCAAGGAGATTCTCATGCCTGAGCCTCCCAAGTCCCAGATTCAACCCCCTGCATCATCATCAGCCAGAGCTGAGCAGTGCTCTGGTGGGGGCGGGGGTGTAAATTAAAAATAATGTTGCTACAAAAGATGGACAAAAAAATAAGGATCTATTTAGCCATAAATACATGGACAGTCTTTACTCTTTATACATCTCAGTGAAAAAGCTCAAGACCCCTGTTGAGTTTCACACCACTGAGGAGGAACATTCTAGAGACAGCTCTGAGTCACTATCAACACCAAACAAGTCAAAATACCTGGTCTCAAGTGATGAATATGAAAGATCCAATCTGGGTTAAAAAGGGGGGGGATTATCTGTTCTCACTTTACAGTAGTCGTACTTTACCAGTTACTAGCTGAAAAGTGGGTGAGGGGCAATTATGACTACAAACCTAAGTGGTTTAGTTTCTTAGATCACCTGCATGTGTATGGTTATCAGCGATCATCATGTGTTTGTTTAACCAGAGCACTGCACAGCTCTGGTTTATGGTGGTGCAGGGGACTGAACCTGTGATTTTGGAGACTCAGGCATGAGAGTATCTTTTATAACCATATTTGTTCTGTTGTCGGGAAATTGTGAGGCTCCTCACATTTCCTGGTTATCTCCCCCTTTCTTTTTATCTAATGGCCACAGTATCAGGAATGCAGGGTACTTTGTGAGGCAGGGAGTCTGATAAGACGGGGCAAACCTTTTGGGATTACTTCTGTCCCTCCTTGCTCAACCTCTTAGTAGAGAAAGACACTGACAAGATAGACGCACTCCTCAGGTCAAGCTCTGCCAGGCTCTACCACATCCTCACAATTTCCTGACAGTTTTGCTATGCAAAAACTTTTTCAGACAATCGTGTGTGTGTGTGTATGTGTGTGTGTGTGTGTACACACAACTACATGACCTTGAAGGTACTTTTCAGTTTAAAATTAACTTCTAAACTTAACTTTTCAAATCTATTTATACATACAGAAAGAGCTGGAAAAGCCTGTTCATCTCTGTTCTGAATCTCATAAAGTAAACGAGATTCTTCTATAGCTTGCTTCTCTCTTCGCTCTTCTGGGGAGAGGCCAAAATAATTAGATTCTCGACTTGTGTGATCAAAATCTTCAGCTCTTTCACGGTCTGATTTTCTGTTAAATAAAACACAAAAGAACAAAATGGAGAAGGTACCTAAAACAAACCACTTTTGACAAATTTAGCTATGCTGTGATATTATAGATTTTTTTTTCTTTTTCTTTTTGGCCTCCAGGGTTATATTGCTGGGGCTAGATGCCTGCACTACAAAACCACTGTTCATGCAGCCTTTTTTTTTTTTCCCTTCGATAGGACAGAGAAATTAAGAGGGGAGAGGAGGGGAAGGGAAGACAGGGAAGGGAGAAAGACTGCCACCTGCTGACCCACTTCACTGCTTGTGAAGCACCACCTCCAGGTAGGAAGCCAGGGGCTTGAACCGGGATCCTTGTGCGCTCATCCTTGAACTTAGTACCATGTGCGATTAACCCCAGTATACCATCACCCAGCACCCATTACAGATATTTAAGAATAACTTAGTTACTGCTTTAAAAAAAAAGGAAGCAAGCAAAAATAGACATTCCATTACCATAGTACATGACACGACAGAGTCAAGATATTACAATAGAAGTAATCTATTAGTGTCTTGTTTTCACTTTTTCAGATACACAGCACTAGAGAAATTCCAGAACTGTAGTATCTGTCACTCTGCTGGCATAGATAGGATGGAGAAATGGTCCATGTACAAGGTCCCAGTTCCACAAAAAAAGTTAATTATAAAGCTACCAAGAATAAGTAAGAAACCATAACATGATACCCTTAATATTTTGATGTAGACAAGTATATGAACTACGGATCTATTAAAATGGGTACAGTGCAGTGAATAAAAGAAATGCCCCTCTGTAATTTGCAGGTCTCCTGCATTCAAGACTACCTTATGATCTGTGAAGGTGTCCTGTTAAGGTTTCTGTGCTCACTAGAGGGTTTCTGAGATTGTGGCCCCGCTGAGAACGTGTGCTGTCTCACTCCAGAAGGGTGCTGGAGCCGAGGAGGTAGTGCTGAGGGGGCTTTTACTGGCTTGCTGGAGTTCTTTGGCCCTCTGTAATCCACGTCTGTGAGAAAAGCAACAAGCACCTCATAATTTTCTCATTATAAACAATCCCAAGTACATTCTACCAGTGGTCACCCATCCCCCAAGAGTAAAGTGATATATTCCTACCAGAATGAAAATTCTGTCCAGAAGTGGAAGGTTTTTTCATCTTCTTCCCTGACACTGTGTTCCAGCTTTCTGAGGGAGCTGTTTTGAGGTTTTTCAGTGATTGTCTTCAGATGGGAAAAAAAATATTTGTAATAAGGTGCTCCTAGAGTAAGAAAACCTAAGTGTTCTGCACAATTTTCAATTCATTAGGAATTGTCAGCTTTAGTTCTTACATTTAAAACGAAGTTAAGGAACCAACAGTGGCATACCCAGTTAAGGGCAGGAGGTTGTGTGCAAGGACCTGGGTTCAGGCCCTAGCTCCCCACCTGCAGAGAGAAGCTTTACAAGACTCGAAGAAGTACTACAGGTATCATTCTGTCTCTCTGCCTCTCTGACACCATTTCATCTCAATTTCTCTCTATTCTTTCCAATTAAAATTTTTTTAATTTTTAATTTAAAAATTTAGCAACCCAAATGTAACTGCAGTTAAACAGATGTCATATCAAAAGCATACTTTCCAAACTAAACTAGAACATCTTGATCGCAACTGAAACAAGTTAGACAAAGGAGGAAATGATTGTTCTTTCTGTGTGGTAGGAAGGATGGAGAGACTCAAGTTGCAGTGGAGGAAGGAGATGCCTTCCAGTGTTAGATACAGATAAGCAGGGAATGAAAAGTAGTTCGATCTCAAGGATTTGCTTTAAAATATTCTATTCCAGCATTTTCAAAAAGGCTTAGAAAGAGGGGCCGGGTAGTGGCGCACCTGGTTGAGCCCACATATTACAGTGCACAAGGACACGGGTTCGAGCCCCCAGTCCCTACCTGCAGGGGGAAAGCTTTGCGAGTGGTGAAGCAGTGCTGCAGGTGTCTTTCTCCCTCTCTCCCCTCCTCCTCTCAATTTCTGGCTGTCTCTATCCAATAAATAAAGAGAAGAAAACACCGCCAAAGCACTGCTAGCTGCTGCAGAGGGATGCTGGTTATAATGGGGCTGGCTGATCTGGCCTCTTTTGTGTGTTTAGAGTTTGCCAGTCAAGTGTGGATGTGATTATTTGCTTTAAAAAAACTAATAAAGTGGTCTGGGAGGTGGTGCAGTGGATAAAGCATTGGACTCTAAAACATGAGGTCCTCGGTTTGATCCCCGGCAGCGCATGTACCAGAGTGATGTTTAGTTCTTTTTCTCTCTCTATTTTTATTTTATTTTATTTTATTTTATTTTTTGCCTCCAGGGTTATTGCTGAGGCTCGGTGCCTGCATTACGTATCCTCTGCTCCCGGAGGCTATTTTTTTTTCCTTTTGTTGACCTTGTTGTTTATCATTGTTGTTTATTTTTATTGTTGTTATGCTGTCACTGCTGTTGGCTAGGACAGAGAGAGACTGAGAGAGGAGGGGAAGACAGAGAGGGGGAGAGAAAGACAGACAGCTGCAGCCCTGCTTCCTTGAGCTTCACGCCATGTGCGCTTAACCTGACGTGTCACTGCCCGGCCCCTCCTCCTATCTTTCTAATATATATAATCTTTAAAACAACAACAACAACAAAAACCTAAGGAGTAAGGCGGTAGGATAGCGGCTTAAGTGCATGTGGCATGAAGCGCAAGGACCGGCATAAAGATCCCGGTTCGAGCCCCTGGCTCCCCACCTGCAGGGGAGTCGCTTCACAAGCAGTGAAGCAGGTCTGCAGGTGTCTATCCTTCTCTTACCCTCTCTCTATTTCTCTCTGTCCTATCTAACAACGACAACATCAATAACAACGATAATAATTTAAAAAAAAAAACAAAGGCAACAAAAGGGAAAATATAAAAAAAATTTAAAAAATAAAGGCAGTAGAAAGTGAAACAAAGTGCTCAGAAGTAATACTGTACGATAGCAAGTCAGCCAACAAATTTCACTATATCATAAGCATACCTATACAGAATGCAGTATTTGTGAAGTTAGAAATGAATACAGTCCTCCTATATATACTTTAATTTCTTAAACTGTCTTTAGTGTGAATATCATGTTTTAAACAATAAGCAAGTTTTTTTAACTTAAAATATGCCAACGCACAAAACACCAAATTGTTTCCTTTTTCAAAAGATTTCAATGTGTTTTCTACATAGACTGTAATTTTAACAGAATTTGCAAATTCATGATTATATATTAGAAAGAGAAGAAAGGTCTTAGTTGAACAGTAGTACATACTTCTTTCCAAGTTCTTCGACTAAAACTGGTCCATTTTCAGAGTGAGCCCCTTGTATGTCTGCATTAGAAAATTTTCCATTGTGATCCAATCTAACCTGTTGAATAATTCCAGAACGAAAAACTAGTCACTTGTACCCCACACCATCTTTACAGGCTTAGCCCTTCTTCTTATATCAAAACGACCTTGACAAGCTACTTATCTGATGTTTCACTGCCCTCACATGCAAAATAGGCCTAATTGCAGGACCTGCATCAGAGAGCTCACAGAGGTGGGATGAGGGACATGTGATATAGTGTACAAAGAACACCATCAGTACACAGCAACAGGAGTCACAATTGCTATTATCTTTTCACTTCTCCAGTACTTAAAATGTGACTTTTCCCTTCCCTGTAAATACCAACAGACGCGTCATCTTTTCTCTAATACACAATGGGAACCACGCAATTTCACATTATGACAAGAGTTATGTCTTAAAGGTTTCTTCCTGAAACAGCACAGCTGCTTAACCTGGACTGAGGGCTCAAAGCTGTGATAATCCTACATTTACCGAACTAGAGCTCTCAATTTAAAGTTTCATTTTCGGGAGTCCAGTGGTAGCGCAGCAGGTTAAGCACAGGTGGCGCAAACTCCAAGAACCGGTGTAAGGATCCCGGTTTGAGCCCCCGACTCCCCACCTGCAGAGGAGTTGCTTAGAAGCGGTGAAGCAGGTCTGCAGGTGTCTATCTTTCTCTCTCCCTCTGTCTTCCCCTCCTCTCTCCATTTCTCTCTGTCCTATCCAACAACGATGACAACAATAATAACTACAACAATAAAACATGGGCAACAAAAGAGAATGAATAAATAAATATTTTAAAAGATAATGTTTCATTTTTATCAATAACAATAAAATTTTGTTTTTTCCTTCCCTCGTCACACACTTTTAATTCCTCTCTTCAAAAAGTTCAACAATAAAAAATTTTTTTCAGGGTCCAGGTGGTGGCACACCTGGTTGAGCGCACATGCTACAATGCCCAAGGACCCGGGTTCCAGGCCCCAGACCCCACCTGCAGGGGGAAGGCTTTGCAAGTGAAGTGAGGCTGCAGGTCTCTTTCTCCTCTATCTCCCCTACTCTTTAAATTTCTAGCTGCCTCTACCCAGTAAAAGATTAAAAATAAACTATTTTCAGGGCCAGGTGGAGACACACGTGGATGAGCACACATGTCCCAAAGCACAATGTCCCTACCTATCAGGGGAGAGCTTTATGAATCCTGAAGGCGGGCTACAGGTGTCTTTATTCTATCTTCCCTACCCTCTTGATTTCTGACTGTCTCTATCCAATAAATAAAGATTTTTTAAAAAGATTGTCTTTCCTAATAAAATATTCGGGCTAGGGAGACAGCATAATGGTTATGCAAAGACTTTCATGCCTGAGGCTCTGAAGTCCCATGTTCAATCTCTCGTCTCTACCATAAACCAGATGGGAGAGGTGCTTTGTCAATGCTATTTGAATCATGTCAAGGCTATCTGAATCATTTCTAGGAAGGCCTCTCATTATTATTTTTTTAAATAAATGCATTTTTGTTAATATTTATTTATTCCTTTTGGCTGCCCTTGTAGTTTATCATTGTTGTAGTTATTGATGTCGTTGTTCTTGGATAGGACAGAAAGAAATGGAGAGGAGGGGAAGACGGGGGTGGGGGGGAGAGAGAAAGAGAGACACCTGCAGACCTGCTTCACTGCCTGTGAGGCCACACTCCTGCAGGTGGAGAGCCGGGGCTCGACATTCGTTATTTTTTATGGGAACCATTCTTGATGAAATGTACCTTCCACAAACTATACTTCTGTGTTTCTCATAAACAGGGAACAGAAAGGGGACCTTAAAATTGTTCTTACACGTAGTATCTACTGTTATTAACACACTGCATCAAAAAATGCTTTGGGGGTAAGCAGGCCTGTACGCCAGCATCCTGGCCTCTGACCCATCTCGGCCATCATTCCTAGAAACGGCGATCACCAACCTAATTTTAATTTTCCCCTTTAGGAATCTGTACTCCATCCAAAGGAATAGCTTATTCAAAATGTCAGACCAACAGAAAAACCAGGAACAAAGCAATGGAATCTATGTCGAATCTGAATCACTTTCAGTATGATATGCCAGCTGTACTAAAAATATGTAAGGCTCTAAAATGCAGTTACCTGAGTGAAGCATGTAATATCAAAGATTGCTCTGAAAACTAATGTAGTAGGGGGTGCCTGGCTAGTGGGGCTGTTATGCCAGGAGCGCAGCCCAGGCTGGCACCCCAATCCCAGTGCACTGAAGGCTTCAGTGCTTCTCTACCTGATGGGGCAGTCCAGAGTAGTAAAAGTCCCAACGATGAAACGAGAAAAAGTGACTTAGTAAAATACCATGGTTTCAGACATCACCAACTTTATATCTGAATTGGTCAAGGAGCTAAATATTAATAACTTATTAGTATGTACACATGATAAATTATATTGTGAAAGAGCAAATCATCAACATTCAAAATCAAGCCTATTACATCTCTTTCCTATGCGCCAACAACTAGTAACCATTAACCCAGTAGGAAATCAAGTCATTTCGTACTCTATGCAGCTCACTTACTTGGCATTTGTCTCCAACTTCATACTGTAATCCAGCAGCAATGGAGTAGTCACGCTTCTGTTGAGCTGTAAACAATATTAGCATAGCATCAAGTTGGCTTGTTTGAAATGTAACAAAGCAAATCTATAAAAATACACAAAGTTCTAACTCACCTTGTTTGGATTTCAGCCAAACCTCATAGTCCACATTCCTATACACTGCCGGGTTGAGTGACTTGAGGACTTTTCTAGACAGAGGAAGGCCAGGAGAGTTCCCGTTGTTTTTCGGGTGCTAAATAAAGTCAAAAGTGCAACCAACAAACAAAAGTTTTAAAAATACTGAATTAAGGGGGTTGGTTGATAGCGCATCGGATTAAGCACATGTGACGCAAAGCAAGGACCGGTGCAAGGATCCCGGGTTGAGCCCCCGGCTCCCCACCTGCAGGGAAGTCACTTCACAGGCGGTGAAGCAGGTCTGCAGGTGTCTGTCTTTCTCAATCCCCCATCTTCCCCTCCTTTCTCCATTTCTCTCTGCCCTATCCAACAACGAACGATATCAATAATAATAATAACCACAACAGGCTACAACAAGGGCAACAAAAGGAGGATAAAATGGCCTCCAGGAGCGGTGGATTCATGGTGCACACACTGAGTCCCAGCAAAACCCCTGGAGGCAAAAAGAAAAAAATGCTGAATTATTTACAATAATAAATAATCTAACTTCAAAAATTTGTCAAAAAATTTACTGCATAATCTTCACTGAAATTTTGGCAGACACATGCACACATTAAATTCATGTGCACTTAAAAAAAATAAACCATTTTTTTATTTTTAAAAAATGTGTTATCTTTTATTTACGGGATAGAGACAGTCAGAAGTTGAGAGGAAGGGAGGGGGAGGTAGAGGGGAGAGAAACAGAGATCTGCAGCACTGCTTCACCACTGAAGGTAGGGACTGATGGCTTGAACCTGGGTCCTCAAACACTGTAGCATGTGCAATCAACCAGCTGCACCACCACACAAAACCCCCTTATGTTTTCTTTTTTTTTTCTTCTCAAGATTGTTTTGGCAATTCTAGGTCTTTTCTGGTTTCAGATAAACATTTGTAGCATTTTTTCTTTTTTAGTGAAGTTTTTTTTTTATTTCTTTATTGGGGGATTAATGTTTTACATTCAACAGTAAATACAATAGTTTGTACATTCATAACATTCCCCAGTTTCCCATTTAACAATACAACCCCCACTAGGTCCTCTGTCATCCTCTTTGGACCTGTACTCTCCCCCACCCACCCCAGAGTCTTTTACTTTGGTGCAATACGCCAATTGTAGCATTTTTTCTATTTTCCAAAAAAATGTGCTTGGGATCTTGATGGGGATAGCATTAAATTTGTAGATGGCTCTGGGTAATAATATTCATTTTGATGATATTGATTTCAATTTCTTCTAACTTAGTGTTTGCATAGAGGAATGCCACTGACTTTTGAATGTTAATTTTGTAGCCTGACACCTTACTGTATTGCCTGATGATTTCCAAAAGCTTCTTGCTGGATTCCTTAGGTTTTTCCATGTATACTATCATGTCATCTGCAAATAAGGAGAGTTTGACTTCTTCTCTTCCAACCTGTATGACTTGAATTCCTTGCTCCTGCCTGATTGCTATGGCAAGAACTTCCAACACTATGTTGAATAGTAATGGTGATAGTGGGCAGCCCTGTCTAGTACCTGATCTGAGGGGAAATGCTTCCAGTTTTTCACCATTGAGTATGATGTTGGCTGTAGGTTTGCTATATATAGACTCCACTATCTTCAGGAATTTTCTATCTATTCCCATTTTGTGTAGTGTTTTGATCATAAAGGGATGTTGTATTTTGTCAAAGGCTTTCTCTGCATCTATTGATATGACCATGTGGTTTTTGGTCTTGCCTTTGTTGATGTGGTGGATCACAATGATTGATTTACGTATATTAAACCAACCTTGCATGCCTGGGAGATAAACCCCACTTGGTCATGATGAACCATCTTTTTTATATACTCCTTATGTTTCCTTACACCAGAGCTCAGGTCTGGCTTCTGGATTGGGGATTGAACCTGGGACCTCAAAATCTCAGGCATGAGTCTTTCTTTTGCCTCCAGGATTATTTTGGGGGCTCAGTGACTGCACCATGAATCCACTGCTTCTGGAGATCATTTTTCCCCCTTTTAATGCCCTTGTTGTTATTATTATTACTGTTGATGTTGCTTGCTGTTGGATAGGACAGAATGAAATGGAGAGAGGAGAGAAGACAGAGGGGGGAGAGAAAGACACCTACAGACCTGTTTCACCACTTGTGAAGCGACTCCTCTGCAGGTGGGGAACTGGAGGCTTGAGCCAGAATTCTTCCACCCGTCCTTATGCTTTGCGCCAATATGCTCAACCCGCTGTGCTACCGCCCAACCCCCCATGACAGTCTTTTTGCATAACCCTTATGTTGTGTCCTCAGCCTAAAACCCAATTTTTTCCCCAAAGTTATAGGCCTGCTCTTTTTTGTTGTTGTTGTTGTTAAGAATTTATTTATTTAATCATGGGGATTACAGGAGAGAAAGAACCAGACATTATTCTGTTACATGTGCTGCCGGGGACTGAACTCGTGACTTCGTGGTTGAGAACCCAATGCTTTATCCACTGTACCACCTCCTGGACCACCAAAACCACATTTTTCATATTTACTTTATTTTACTTTTTTTTTTTCCTTTTTTAATGGGAAAGAGAAGGGAGAAAGAACCACGGAACTCTATTACCGCACTAGTGTGTACTCAATGTTGGAGACCCTACTCAGGACTTCAGTGTAAGAGTTTAGCCAATATCCAATTCACTGTGCCATCTTATTTAAAAAAGTGCTTGATGCTGTAGTCTGGGAGGCAACACAGTAACCAGAGCTTTGGACTTAAAAGCATGAGGTTCACATCGACCCTGGGCATTGCATAAACCTGACAATAGGTATGCAAAAGGCTCTGAGGTCTCAGGTTCAATTCCCAGCAACACATTAAAGCAGTCTCTTTGTCTTTATTCAAAAAAAAAAAAAAAAATTATGGGAGTCGGGTGGTAGCACAGCAGGTTAAGTGCATGTGGCCCAAAGCACAAGAAGCAACGGAAGGATCCTGGTTTGAGCCACTGGCTCCCCACCTGCATGGGAGTTGCTTCACATGTGGTGAAACAGGTCTGCAGGTGTCTTTCTCTCCCCTTCCTCTCTCCATTTCTCTCTATCCTATCCAACAATGACGACATCAACAATAAAAACAAGGGCAACATAAAGGAAATAAATATTAAAAAATAAAATAATTATAATAATCAAACGTACCTGATCATTCGATAAGGCTTTATGTCCATTCATGTCATTAGCAGTGGTAGTTTTATTCCTACAGAGTGAGAAATAATTAATATTCAATTAGGAACACAAAAATACATCTGCACACTACTAAGTGACTCAAACTTCACATCAAATCTCAAAGGTTATACTTATAGTCCAGAAAGTCAAAGCTGTATTTCAATGTGCTCACACAATATTTGGTACAAATTATTTTATGTATATATGCATATATTACATGTGTATACATGTGAGTCAAAAATTTTAGGAGTGATATTTACTGGCTGCATTTCAAGCATTAAGAAAAAAAATAGAAAATAGAAAAAAGAAAAACCCAAAATTTGGGTGTCTAAAAAAGTTTATTAAGGCTGGTGTGAAAGCAGTCATCTACAAACAAAAATGTATGCCTCAGTCTCTGCACTCCAGATTCAATCTCTGGCATCACCCTAAGTCATCACTGTGCTGTACCTGGATTGAGAAAAATAATAAAAAACGCTGTTTCAACAAATGAGGCACCATTACGCAAAACAAGATATATGATTCTGTAAGAATAAATCATCAACACAGTTGGTATAGTACTGATAAATGTCATGGGAGGATAGGGCACAACTTTGTTGGTGGGTGGGGTATGAAACTACATACTATAATCTTACAACAGTCTTGTAGCCTACTATTAATGACAAATAAAAAGTGAAAATAAAATGTTATGGGAGGAAAAGTTAGTGGGATGAGGAAACATCTTGCTGAGATGTCTCCTTCTCCCTTGAGATATCAGGCAGCAAACCATCTGGCTACCTCACATTCCCAGCTGAGCAAGTGCAGGGTTGCAAGTCCCCCAGCCAAACAGCAGGTAACACAAGTTGTAACAAGTCTGCATTTACTCATCTTCATCACAGGAGCCTGCAGAGAACCACTGAGCAGACCTTCCCACAGCACAGAATGAGTCTACTCTGTGATTTCATCACAACTGCAGGGCTGGAGGGACTGTTCACTGGACAGGCTGCTTTGCTGCTCTGCCACACATGGCTCACGCCAGGCACGGCACAGGGAGTGCTGGGCATGGGGAAGCGTACGTGCTGCGCTGAAATCCTTCTACTGAATGAACAGTGGGGAAAATCTGCATCAGCCGAACCAAATTCTAATTTAACCAACTACTATTTTAGGAATACTGTAACAGAATACCGTAACAACTCAGGGTAGAAGACAATCCAAACATTCACCGAACTGCTTCTTTGTATCACAATAGAATGCCGTCTTAGAAATTAAATTCTTACTTGCAACTGTCATCCTCTGAGTCTGATATTTCACTGTTGTTTTCTTCAGCTACTTCAGAGCTGTCTAATCCCATGAAGATTTTACTGACATCAGTTTTAAACACCTTTTCATACAGCAATTCATAAAGGAGAGCTGCAAGAGCCATTAGTTACAATTAGAAAACAAAAAGGAAACAGAACAGAGCATAAAAATATGACCATCTATCGCCAAAACATCTAAAATTCTAACTAGACACCTGTAGAGCATTAGGGAACCACAATTTCTTCTGAAAGTTACACAGAGATTGAGAATTTCTGCATGTAGAATTTTACTT
This sequence comes from Erinaceus europaeus, assembly GCF_950295315.1. Taxonomy (NCBI): domain Eukaryota; kingdom Metazoa; phylum Chordata; class Mammalia; order Eulipotyphla; family Erinaceidae; genus Erinaceus; species Erinaceus europaeus. Next base: position 57,164,974 of record NC_080180.1, on the reverse strand, counting down.
TGTTCTTTTTTTTTTTTTTTTTTTTTTTGCCATCAGGCCTCGGATCAATACAATTCCACTTTTCCCAGAGGACTTTTCTCCCCGCTTCTTTCTTTCAACCTCAGTAAGAGATAAAGGGAGAAGAAAGATACTGTGCATGGAGCATTCTGTCAGAGCCATGCCTGGTGTGCCTCCACGATGCTGGGAGCTTAGGCACATGGCAGAGGGGGGCACAGGGGAGCTGTGCGTGGCAGCCCATTACAGGCTTTAATGGGGGGAGGGGTGCTAGCAAACAGCTCACCTAGATAGTGTGTGTGCTTTGTCCTGAGCATGACCCAGGTTTGATGTCAATCCCCATGTCTGAGACACGGAAGGTCCCAGGCTCAATCCCCAGTGCAATAAAGCTGGGCTGAGCAGTGCTCTGGGGAGGGATGGAGGGAGGGAAGGAAGAAATGAAAGGAGAGGGAAGGAAGGGAAACAGGAGGGAAGGAAAGAGAGAAATCTACACATTACACTTCTAGTTCCAGAATAAAGACAAAAGCTATTTTACTACTGCTTTCAAAAACAGGCCATGTCCAAATAGATAAAAAAAAAAAAAGAAAAAAAATTTTTAGTGAGGTTAAGAAAGTAACAACTAGAACAGTAATTTTCAGTAAGATTTAAAATTGGAGGTTGCACTCCACACACTTTTACCCACTTGCAAAATGCTAAGCAGATTTGTGGCTATCACAAAGCAAGCTACTGACATCTGCTGGGTAGAAGCTGAGGAAGCCAAGGAGGCATTAAATAATCTGCACTGCACAGAACCCGCTCCCACAACAAAGAACTTAGCTGGCCCCAACTGTCAGTACTGCCAGAGCTGCATGGACTCTCATGTATGACAGCCCCAAGTTCTATTACCACACGAGCCAGAAATGATGCGCGTATGTGTCCGCACTCTCTCTCTCCCTTCTCCTCTCCCCCTTGCACTAATAAGTAAAATCAAAGATTATTTTTAAAAAACCTTTATTACTGGAATTAAATTTTCCAGCAAAGAACCTGTACTTACAAATGACTAGCTGACTTGTTGCTTTCTCATGTATTTTATCTAACAGAACAGATTGTGTATTTATCCTGATGCCTGTCACGCTTAGCAGTAGCATTTCCTAGACTACCATAAGGCTGATACTTACACTGACACACAGCAGAGCTCTCTTTATATTTTATAGGATAGACAATATCATAATGATTTCCATTTGAAAAACATAGTAATACCTGAAAAGAAAAAAAATAAAAGACCTTTTAGCTTTCCACACAGGAGTTTATATAACAACTTTCATCTCCAAGATCTCTGAATTATCAATGGAAAACATTTTAGAGAAAAAAAAGAAAACATTTTAGAGGGGACTGGACAGTGGCGCACCAGGTGAAGCACAGTAGCACGAAGCACAAGGACCAGCACAAGGATCCCGGTTCAGCCCCCATTCCCCACCTGCAGGGGGGTCACTTCACAAGCAGTGAAGCAGGTCTGAAGGTATTTATCTTTCTACCTTCCTCTCCCTCTCAATTTCTCTAGGTCCTATCAAAAAATAAATCAATTAATTTAAATACTTTAGAAAGAAACTCAAATTTCAATATGGTAGGTCATGGAACTCCCATATAAAGGGATGGGGGGAGATAGCACAATGGTTGTGCAAAGACTCTCATGCCTGAGGCACTGAAGTCCCAGGTTCAATCCCTGACACCACAATCCAGAACTGAGCAGTGCTCTGGTTTAAAAAAAAAAAAAAAAAAAAAAGGTTCGGAGGGTGGGGGGAAGTGACACAGAGACACACCTGGTTAAGAGCACACATTCCTTGGGGCCAGGTGGTCGCGTACCTGGTTGAGCGCATGTATTATAATGTGCAAGGGCCCGGGTTCAAGCCCCCGGTCCCCTCCTATAGGGGAGAAGCTTTGCAAGTGGTGAAGTAGTGCTGCAGGTGTCTCTCTATCACCCCCTTCCCTCTTGTTTTCTGACTGTATCTATTCAATAAATAAAGATTAAAATATTTTTTTAAAAAAAGAAGAACACACATTCCACTGTGCAAGGACCTAGGTTCAAGTCCCTAGTCCCCACCTGCAGGGAGAAAGTTTCACAAGTGGTGAACCATGGCTGTAGGTATCTCCTCTACCCCCCCCCCCCCAATTTCTGGCTGTCTGTATCCAATAAACAAACATAATTTTAAAAGTTTAAGAAAAAGTTAAGAGAGCAGAGGAGAGAGCATAATGGTTATGTCCATGCCTGAGACACCAGAGGTCCCAGATTCAATCCCCCATATCACCATAAACTAGAGCTCTGGTAAAAATAAAGGAAAAGGGAAGCTTCAGCCATTAAATAAATGGTTGAAACTTAATGTGTACTGCATCAAAACAAAGAACTCTGGGGAAGGAGAGGATGGCAGGCAGTGGAGAAGGCGCCAGGGTGCTGGTGCCGTGATGGTACGCACATGTTCACACATCAGAACCTTCGTGAAAGCCCAGGTCCCCACCTGCGGGGGGAAACTTCACAGCTGCTTCTCTTCCACCCTGCCCCAGCCCGTAATTTAAATGGGCAGGAACCAAAGAATTGTGCAGGTAGGTACCTAGACCCAGCAATAACCTTGGTAGCAAATAATAAATAATACTATAATAATAAACAAGAGCTAAAAGACTGGTGAGGAGATAGCTTAATAGCTATGCAAAAAGACTTTCAAGTCCCAGGCACCAAATGTCTCTGGTTCAATCCCCACCATCACCACCATAAACCAGAGCTGACCAGTGCTCTGGGGGAAATGGGGAAAAAGAATAGAAAGAGACAGGGGTAGATAGAATAATGGTTATGCAAACAGATTCTCTAGCCTGATGCTTCAAAGTCCCAGGTTCAATTCCCTGCACTACCATAATCCAGAGCTGAGGAATGCTCTGGTTGGCGGAGGGGGAGAAAGGGAGGGAGGGGGGAAAGAGAGAGAGAGAGAGAAAAGAAAGGGAGAAGAGAAAAAAAAAAGCCAACTTATACAAAGTATACTCGGGCTGGGGAAATAACAGAGTGGTCATGCAAATGGCATTCATGCCTGAGGCTCTAGAGTCCCAGGTTCAACCCCAAGCATCACCATAATCCAGAACTGAGCAGTGTCCTGGTTAAAAAAATAAAATAAATAAAATTGCTCTCTCAGTTTAGATTGTGTCATATTCCAAGAATCATACTGTAAAGGCCAGATCCAAATTCAGGCACCCTGGAGACTCACGTGTGCTTATAAAGGTGTTTCACTAGTTCCCTGATGCTGTACCACCATGAGCGTGGGACATACAAGTCACTTAAACTTGCTTAGAATGACTCCAAAGCACTAATAACACCAAGTTCCCTTTTAATAAATCAGCTGTTTTTCTTTCTAGGCTTCACAAGATTGTTGAATTACTACTTTGTAAATAATGTCATAAAGGTATAGCAAGTAAAAATATGTATGTATTGCCATCACGGTTATTGTCGGGGCTTGGTCCCTGCATTATGAGCTCACCACTCCCAGTGGCTTCTTCTTTCAGCAGAGAAAGAAATGAAAAGGAGTAACAAAGAGGGGAAAAAAGAGAGAGGACACCTGCAACACTGCTTCCACTGGTGAAACTTTCCCACTGCAAGTGGGAGCCACAGGCTTGAACTTAGGTCCTTGCGCATGGTGACATGTGTGTTAGACCGGTGCAACACCACCCAGCCCCCAGTAAATTATTTATAATGGAAACTCAGTATTTATGGCTGTATAACAAAGGTATTTTCACTATGTTTTTTACTGTTTAGCATTTAGGTAGACAACAGTGACACAAGGTTCATCATACACATTAGCACACCTCATAGTTTTCCTTTCATGAAACATTACACGTTTCAACTCAGTGAAACGTGAGTAACAAATACAAAATATTATGACTCGATGATTAAGGGAAAACTCAGTATCATCGCCTTCATAAATTAAATATTTAGTGGTTGGGGGAAATAGCTCAAATGGTAGAGTATCCAACTTAGATGTCTGAGGTTCCTGTTCAGTGGCCTGTCTCACCACCACCCCCTGCACCTCCATCTGCTTCATGTCAAATTCTCTAACATGTAATAAATAACAGTAAACCCTTCAAAATACATATAGTAAAAGGCAAAAAATCGAGAAGAGGTGGTGATCAAGGTGGTAAATGACTAGTTCTCTTACTTAAATCATTTAGAGGCACTTATAAAAATTCTTACCTTTTCGGGAAAATTATTTTCAGTCACTTGTGAAGGAGAAACATCTGGTTCCCGATAAATTATAAAGTCTTTCCTGAAAAGAACATTTAGAAATTACTCTTGAGGTGGGGGTAGATAACATAATAGTTATCCAAAGAGACTCTCATGTCCGAGGCTCCAGACTCCCAGGTTCAATCCCCCACACCACCATAAGCCAGAGCTGAGCAGTGCTCTGGCAAAAAAGAAAAAAAAATTGCTCTTGACATTTCATGAACTGAGAGAGCTCATCATTTATTCATTCAAGAGCGCCATATGCTGGCAATGCTCTAGACACTAGAAATAATAGAAAGAAAAGCAAGCAGTGGAATAACTAAGTCATCAAATACCCGTAACAGCCAGGAACTACATAGCTCACTTGGATAGTGCACTGCTTTGCCATGTGCAAGACACAGGTTCGAGCCCAGCCCCTACTGCTTTGAAGGAAGCTTTAGTGCTGTGGTCTCTGCCTCTCTGCCTTCTATGCCACTCCCCCTCCAAAAAAAAAAAAAAAAAAAAACCATAAAGTAAATGTTTCCAAAATAAACTCCAAATATAGTTCATGTATATATAACCTGATGTCTACAAAGGAAACTTCAAACCTGCAGAACTTGTTTACATTAAAATCAAAGGCATTTCTGAAAGAATAATGTTACCTGATAGCAGTGAACATTAAGCTCCCTGACAAAAGCAGTTCGATCAGTAACAATGTGATTCGGACAGCTATGAGTGACCATTCAGTGCTGCCAGTCCAAGACAGTCAGGTCATTTCTTTGTTTAGGTCATTAAGCGGCAGCATATATCTAATAAAAACTGCACTCCTTTCCACAAACACTTGAGAGTTAAAACTTCTAAAATGGGCAGGGGTAGACAGCGTAATAGTTAATGCAAAGACTCTCATGCCTGAGTCTCCAAAGTCCTAGGTTCAATCCCCTGCACCACCATAAGCCAGAGCTGCTCAATGCTCTGGGGGAAAAAAAGATTCTAAAATGTACCCAACAACAGATGAATAAATAAGTAAGTTATGGTATATATCCACAATGGAGCCCTATGCAGCTATTAAAAACGGTGTGATCTCCTTTCCCATATATCGGACAGAAATCAGAGGTCTCATGTTGAGTGAGATCAAACAAAGAAAAAGGCGAATACTGGATGATCTCACTCAAAGGTGAAAATTAAGCATGGACAGTAAAGGGAAATAAGGTGAAACTTGGACTCGGTGTGGTGTATTGCAACAAAGCAAAGGACTCTGGGAAGGAGGGAAAGAATGGACGGAGGGGCACAGGGCCCTAGTGCAAGGTGGCAAGGGCCTCGGTTGGGGGAGGAGGTGGTAAATCAGTTATATAACAACTAAATCACAGTTATGTCACAGCTATATTAGAACCCACCCCCTTCCAATAGAGTGGGAGACAAAATTCCAAAATCAAAAAAAAAAAAAAAATGCTGACAGCTAAATATCAAAATTTATTAAACAAAAATACATAGAAATAACAAAGATTCTAAGATGGTTTACAACCTAGACATAAAATTCTATCGGTGTCTTAATAACTATAGATTAATTTCCCAGATTTTTTCATTTATGTTGTTACTATTTACCTGTACATGAGAGAGAGGGCACTTATTTCCACTTGTCCAACCCATTCCTGTATTGAATGGAAAAAAAAATTGGCACTTAAGTGTCTCAATCTTTTTATAAGACAAAACTTTACACAACTACTCAGTGAGCTAGAAAAATGTCAATATTAGTGATGTGAATACCATAAATCATTTACATAAATGGGTGATATGTAGTGTGCTCTAAACTAAAGTCATTCATGTATCTATTTTGGGTAGAGACAGAGAGGGAAGGGGAAGGTTAGAGAGAGACGCCTGCAACACTGCGTCACCACTTGGGAAGTTTCACCTTTACTGGAGGGACCAGGGGCCTTATGCACTGCAACGTGTGCGCTCAACCAGGTGCACCAATGCCTGGCCCCTCTGTATTGTATCTTTACCAAGAAAATGGGTCGCCTATGCTAGTTGTGAAATTACTAGACTAGGTACACCTGTGGAGCACTCGTGTTACAATGCACTAGCCCCCAGTCCCCACTGGAGGGGAGGAGCTTTGCAGTAGGTAAAGCAGTGCTGTGGGTGCCTCTCCTTCTCTCCCTAGCTCCCCATTCTCTCAATTCCTGTCTCTAGCCAATATACTTTTAAATACCATAAAACAAAATTAGTGAAGACTTATAAACCAAGTCATTAAAAGTAACAGTGATGGTTAAGTGAGTGTGCCACTTTTTTCTTGAAAGAAATTTGAGATAAGGAAAGCATTTTAGATGTTTTGATTTCAAAGAAGAATAATCTTTCCACTTGTCATTTTAACAGTTCTTAAAAGTTGGCTCCATGTTTCAAAATGAAGTGAGTGCCATATATTAAAATAGAGTTCTTAAAATAGGCCTCTTCCTAACAATCGTGCCTGCATCTCAGGAACCCTGCAAGTGACGCCCTCTAGGGGAGAGGAAACCCTTCTCTGAGACCAGTCTGCTTAGCTACGTCTAGCTTGTTCAGAAGAGGTTACATCACTTTAAAACCAGAAAACTACTACCTCTCAAAGTACCAGTGTGTAAACTGTAAACTATTGGACTTCAGAATAAATTTTGTTGTAGTTAAGGTAACAATAGCTACCATTAAAATCTTGTCTTCTCTAACCAAAGCCAGTTTCAAGTTACAATATATCATATATATAATATATAATTACACATATATAATTTAAAATCACGTTCTACCTTAGTGCTCCTTAAAAAAACTATTAAAAACTGAAACCAAGAAATGTGAAAAATAAAACTTGTAAGACATATATATTATATATATTACATATTATATATTATAATATATTGTATTATATATATAATATATACAATACAGAATCCTTATAGCAGGAGAGACAGCATCGAAGTCATGCAAAAAGATTTCTTTTTAATATGTGAGGCTCTCAAATCCCAGATTCAACCCCTGGCATCATCATAAGTCAAAGCTGAGCAGTGCTCTGGTAAAAAAGATAGCAGTAATCCTATAATATAACCAACATAACTTAAAAATAGGTAAAGCACCTAGGAAAGTGGCTCAACTGGTTGAGTTGGAAAGCCTGAGATTCCTGGTTCAATCCTTGGCAGTGCATGTACTGTGCTGAAGTAGTTCTGGCTTCTCTGTCTTTCCTAAAACTCTTTTTTAAATAATTTATTTATGGGGGGTTTGGCAGTAGCGCAGTGGGTTAAGCGCACATGGCACAAAGTGCAAGGACCAGCGTGAGGATCCCGGTTCGAGGCCCCGGCTCCCCAACTCCAAGGAGTCGCTTCATGGGCAGTGAAGCAGGTCTACAGGTGTCTCTCTTTCTCTCCCTCTGTCTTCCCCTCCTCTCTTTATTTCTCTCTGTCCTATCCATCGATAACAATGATAATAACCACAACAACTATAAAACAAACAGGGCAACAAAGGGGAAAAAATGGCCTCCAGGAGCAGTGGATTCATGGTGCAGGCACCAAGCCCCAGCAATGACCCTGGAGGCAAAAAAAAAAAAAAAAAAATTTATTTATGCATTACTGGATAGACAAAGAGAAATTGAAAGGGGAGGGGAAGACAGAAAGGGAGACAGACAAGATACCTGCAGGCCTGCGTCACCACTTGTGAAGCTTTCCCCTTGCAGTTGGAGACCAGGGGCTTGAACCTGGGTCCTTGTGCACTTAACCAGGTATACAACCACCTGGCTCCAAGACTCTCTCATATGTAGTAAAGAAATCTTTTTCAGGCAGAGGAGATAACATAGTAGTTATGCAAAAATACTCTCATGCCCCAGACTCCAAAACCTGTTTCAACCCCCACCTCCATAAACCATAGCAAGCAGTTCTGAGGGGTGGGGTGGAGTGTACTTATTAATGAGAAAGTGATACACTGCCAAGAAATGAACTCAGGACAGGATCTCATGCCTTATCTACTGTGCCAATCACCTCCCAGGGTGCCAGCAGATGTTTCAAAGAAAACACATGGAAGCACAAAATGATTAGAACTACTAAGAAATAAAAGTAGGGTGGGGGTAGATAGCATAATGGTTAAAAATTGTCATGCCTGAGGTTCCGAAGTCCCAGGTTCAATCCCCCGTACCACCATAAGCCAGAGCTGAGCAGTGTTCTGGTTAATTAATTAAAATAATTAAAAAATAAAAAATTAATTAAATAAAAGTTTAAATCACAATAACATTACATGCAACCAAAGAAAGTCCCAATTTAAAGGTTGGCAAAACTGAGTGCTGACAAAGAAACTGAGCAGCTGGACTTCTCATATTGCTGGTGAAAAAGGAAATGGCACAGCTCTTTGGGCAGTTTGGCAAGTTAAACATCCATTTACCATATGACCCAGCAACTCCACTTCCAGATGTTAATCTGAAGGCAAAGAAAGCGGATGGCAGCACAAAAGCTTATCATAAGCAGCTTTAATCATAACAGCCCAAACTGGAAAGAACCCCAATATACATCAACTGGTAAACCGGTAAATAACTGTAGTACATCCATCCACACAAGGACGACCACTTCACACTGAAACAGAAGTAACTTCAAGATACACGTGGCAACGTGGTTTCCAGCAGGCCAAGTGAGACGAGGCAGGCCAGAAATTACAGACCACATCTCCCCATTCACGAGTCCAAAGAAGAAAAAGAAAAGCTTAAAAAGCAGTTCAGCAGCTTCCCAGCAACAGGGCGAGAAGATGGGGATGAAGTTCAAATGGGTTATCTGACACAAGTCAAATCTTCCGTGACTGTGGTCCGGGAGGTGGTGCAGTGGATAAGGCTTTGGACTCTCAAGCATGAGGTCTCAAGTTCAATCCCCGGCAGCACATGGGCCAGAGTGACGCCTGGTTCTTTCTCTCCTATCATTTCTCATGAATAAATAAATAAAATCTTTAAAAAATTTGACTGGTGATTTTTGTTGCATGTCAACACATCATCCCACACATCATCGAGAAAAAGAAAGCCGCTGAGGAGGTGGCACAGTGGGCGGAGTTGAGTGCCCGAGATGTGCCCAAGATCTGGAGTTCAATCCAGGCATTGCACGGACCAGAGTGATCCTCTAGTTCTCATTCCCCAGCACCCCCAATTTAAATAGGGTGGGAGTAGATAGAATAATGGTTATGCAAACAGACTCCCATGCCTGAAGCTTCAAAGACCCAGGTTCAATCCCTTACACCACCAGAAGCCAAAGCTGAGCAGTGCTCTGGTGAAAATAAATAAAAATTAATTGATATAAAAATCTTTTAAAAAGAGAGAATAAATGAATACAAATACAGCCTACTGATTAAGAGCAAGTAACTGTCCATAAGGTACCAAGACTGGGGAAGGAAGCTATGTCACAATAAAAACCTCTGGTCAAGGTCAGAGCCAGCAAAGCAGTCCACAGGACTTGCACTGGAAAGAATCCAGGGTCAATCTCCAGCACCAACTGTCAGACCTGAGTGGTAGGCTGATCAAAAAATATCAACTGTCCAAAGCACAAGGACCAGCATAAGGATCCCGGTTCGAGCCCCGGCTCCCCACCTGCAGGTGAGTCACTTCACAAGCAGTGAAGCAGGTCTGCAGGTGTCTTTCTCCCCCACACCCCCCGTCTTCCCCTCCTCTCTCCATTTCTCTCTGTCCTATCCAATGACGACGACATCAGTAATAACAACAACAATAAAACAACAAGGGCAACAAAAAGGAATAAATATTAAAAAGAAAAATATCAATTAAATTCTAGGCGGGGGAGTCGGGCAGTAGCGTAGCAGGTTAAGCGCAGGTGGCTCAAAGCCCAAGGACTGGCATAAGGATCCTGGTTCAAGCCCCCAGCTCCCCACCTGCAGGGGAGTCGCTTCACAGGCAGTGAAGCAGGTCTGCAGGTGTCTTGTCTTTCTCTCCCCCTCTCTGTCTTCCCCTCCTCTCTCCATTTCTCCCTGTCCTATCCAACAATGACATCAATAACAACAATAACTACAACAATAACAATACAAGGGCAACAAAAGGAAATAAATAAAATTAAAAAAAAAAAATTCTAAGTGGGGCTTAGACCAGGATCCTTGCACTAGTCCTTGCGCTTTGCGCCATGTGCGCTTAAACCGCTGCGCTACCTCCTGACCCCCATACAGAATTCTTAGAGTGAGGAAAGCAAAGTATGGGTCTGGTGGTGGCACACGCAGTTGAGCAAACACAGCACCATGCACAAAGAGCTGATTTTAAGCCCTTGGTCCCCAAGTGTAGGGGAAAGCTTCACAGGTGGCGCAGCAGTGCTCCCTTCCTCTCTCCCCCCACTTCCACGTCAATTTGTCTCTCTGTCTCTATCCAACGAATGATATATAAACTGAATGTCTGAAGGGATATCGAGGTTGTGTAGTGGAAGGAGTGCTCTCGTGTAATACTGTTCACAGTGCATATTTGCACACAGGCAGAATCACAATCTGACGGGTAGGAAAAATAGCATTATTTAAATAATAATATTAAATACATGTTTTATTTGTCCCCCCTTCCAAATTCTCCTAGGTAGGCCTGGCAGTTGAGCATACACCTTATAACGCACAAGGACCCAGGCTCAAGCCCCCGCCCCCCCATCGCAGAAGGGGAGCTTCACGAGTGGTGCTGCGGTGCTACAGGTCTCTCACCCCTTCTGCCTCCCCCTTCCAGTTTCTCTTTTCTCTATCCAAACTAAATTAACAAATATATATATTTAACTTTTCAAGTCAGCACCCCTATAGGGAGGTACCGATATCAGATGCTCAAATTACAGCACTTTCACTCTTTTCTCTCGAGAATGCTAAATCAAATCTGTCTCATTTCAGATCACACAATTCTCTCTGCTCCACTGTGTCTATGCTAGCAGTCTCAGAGGCTAGTAGCCTGAGAAATCACTCAAAAACTGTTAGAAAGGACCCAGAAAATAGCCTCTCAGGTTCAATCTCTAGTACTATTCCCTATAAACTGGAACTCAGCAGTGCTCCGGTGAAAATAAATAGTAAAAAGAATCACCTGTCATGTGGGGGTTTGTACTGTTATGTGGAAAACTGAGAAATGTTATACATGTACTATTTTATTTATTGTCGACTGTAAAACATTAATCCCCCAATAAAGAAATTAAAAAGAAGAATCACCTGTCACATTACTACCTAGAGATAACAGCCATTAGCATTCTGATATTATGTAATAAAATATGGTTTTAGGGTGGGGGAGATAACATAATGGTTTAAGCAAATACACTCTCATGCCTGAGGCGCTGAAGTCCAAGGCGCTCTCATAAAAAAAATAATAATGAAAAGGGACAAGGCCGCGGTGCACTTGGTGCACTCACATTAAAGTGTGCAAGGAGCCGGGCTGAAGCCCCTGGTCTCCGTCTCCACCTGCAGGGGAAAGCAGGGGAAAGGAGAGGTGAAGCAGGGCTGCAGGTCTCTCTCTCTCTCTCTCTCTCTCTCTCCCTCCCTCCCTCCCTCCCTCCCTCTTTATCCCCTCTCCCTTCCCCATTTCTGTCTCTATGCAATAACAAACAAATAAAACTATGTTTCCACAATATTCTTTCATCCAGGTACTATTCTTGGTTCATAATAGCAAGCAAAAACTCACTTCCTATCTCAAAACACTTGAATGGCTTCCCAATGTCAAATTCCCAAACCTTAAGCCCAGGGCCTGAATTCACACCTGGAATGCAAATCAGAGAGAGTGTGCATTGTCACAAGCATACTAGGTTCATGATCTGACCCCTAACTTATTTCTGAATTTGGCTCGCTTTGCACTCTACAAAACTCCACTGCTCGGTGCAGGGAAACAGCATAATGGCTATGCAAACAGACTCTCGTGCCCAAGGCCCCAGAAGTCCAAGTTTAATCCTCAGCACCACCAGACCAAGGCTGAGCACTACCCCAATAATATCATCATCACCATCTCCACTGCTTAGTCTGCCTGGCTAACCACATTCTCAATGCTTGGGATATCCCTCACCACAGGCACTCCTTACTCAAAATCTATCAAAGTTTCAAATACTAGCCCACTATTAAACTCTTGCTTTGCTTGTCCAGATAGAAATAAAATTCTGGGGCAGAGGGTAGATAGCATAATGATTATGCACACAGAGCTGAACAAAAAAAAAAAGAAAGAAAGAAAATTCTGAATGTCTACTGCTTTATAGCTATACTTTTAATATATATATATATATAAAACTTATTTATTCATGAAGAAGATAGAAGAGACAAAGAATCAGACATCACTCTGGTTCATGTGCTGCCGGGGAATGAACTCAGAACCTCATGCTCGAGGAGGTGTGTCCTATCCACTGTGCCACCTCCTGGACCACCATACCTATACTTTCTTTTTTGTAATAGGACAGAGATAAATGGAGAGAGGAGGGGAAAACAGAGGGGGAGAGAAAGTTAGACACCTGCAGACCTGTTTCATGCCTGTGAAGCGACTCCCCTTCAGGTGGGGAGCCGGGGACTTGAACCGGGATCCTTATGCCAGTCCTTGTGCTTCGTGCCACATATGCTTAACCCGCTGTGCTACCGTCCGACTCCCTCCATATCTGTACTTCTTATAACACGTGACTTTACTCACTTACTTTACTCCTACTACAAGAAAATAGTCTTGAGAACTAAATCCAAGGGAGTAAACCCAGCTCCCTCTGCACCCCCCAGGGTGCCTGGCAATGACTGGCCTAGAATAGGAACCCATATCAGTGTTGGATAATCAAACAGGTGTACGAATCACTGCTCTAAACCCAGACCCGGCCCTACATCTCCTCTGTACCTGACTCTTAGCCTCTTTCTTTGCTAGTGTCACTGAAACATGATGGTGATTACCTCAGGTGATGATGGGCTCTCCTAACATTCTACTTGGCAATCCAAGTTATAATGACTTTTTCCAAAGAAGAGTATTAGTTTTATAAGGAAAAAAATTTAATTCAACATGAGAAACTGTGGCAAACGGTGGAGGAAGTACTTCCTTTCCTTTCTCAACGGTCTCTTCCCTTTTCTCAAGCTGATCACAGGAAATGGAACCTCCACAAAAGAACCTATCTGCTCATTTGCCTAAGGAAGCAATCACACCCCACCAAGATTCAAACACAGGCCAACAGAATAGCCTGAAAATCATCCCTGATGTGATGTCAGGGCCTTTTAAATCACATTCACACATTACTGGGGAGATAAGCCACACAACTCTAGCCATTGGGGACATCAGCCAGTGCACAGTACGTAACTCCCAACTCTCATGCAGTTAAATGTTACCGAAAATGTGCATCCAAGAAAAGATTTACAAGACACCAGGGTAACTTTTATACACAGTAAGTAATACCTTATATCTGGTGACTTATGAATATGTAATTTGAACACATACAGTATTAGAAATGGATTATAACATACCTGTGGGTTTTCCAAACGTTTTAAATATTCTTCAAATGACCCTTCTATAAACTGTACCAAAAAAAAAGAAAAAGAAAGTCTATAAGAAATAGATCAAAACATTTAATCTCTTCACTATAAATAACATTCACCATGAATTACTGAGTTCTTATAAAAACCCTGGAAATTCACATGTAAATCCTAGTATGAAAGCACACACAAATCATTAAAAGGGAATCATTTTAAGAAGGAAGCATGTTCTGGAGAAGTTTCCTGGTAAGGACCTGGGTGGACATAGGGGGAAAACAGCCTGGAGCGGCAGTGAGAGACTGGAGTGAGACCAGAATCACTGTCAGGAGCCACAGCACAGAACATATGGAGAAAGGCACTTCTGATCCCGGGAGGTCCTGAGCCTCGAGAAATAGGAATGCTTTCAGAATAAACGAGAAAGCCAATTGAGACTACTGCAGATTATAGTAGCGACAGCACAGTAAGATGAACCTGGCAATGACCAAGAATAAAAGAATATAACATGGGATGCAGAGAGCACAGTACTTTTTTTTGTTTTTAATTTTTTTACATTATCTTTATTTTATGTAATGGACAGAGACAGCCAGATATCGAAAGCGAAGGGGGTGATAAGGAAAGACAGAGAGACACTTGCAATACTCCTTCACCACTTACAAAACATTTCCCCCTACAAGTAGGGACTGGGGACTCAAACTCAGGTCCTTGAGCATTGTAACATGTGTGCTCAACCAGGCGCGCCACTACGCGGACCCCTTTTTCTTATATATGAATTAGGCAGTATTCTGGTTTCTCTTCTCTCTCATAAAAGATAAAGATTACATTTATCTTTAAAACGAGAGAATTAAGACAGTAATAGCATAGCGCTTATGCAAAAAGACTTCCAAGCCTGAGGCTCCAAAGCCACAGGTTTTATGCCTGGATCTACCACAAGCCAGAGCTGAGTAGTTTAAAACCAATTATTTTTAAACCAAAGCTCTGGTTTAAAAATAAAAAGAATTAAACATTCAACATAAGTATTAGTTGAACAATACAAGTATAACTGTTGTCTTAGGTCACTTATACTAAAAACAAAAATGAGCAGAATGCTAACACATGCTATTCTCCAGAATCAATTAGCTTTTGCTAATGAACTTACTTCACTGTTACTTCAACATAATAAAACTGAAATTTATGTGCTAACTTTTCTCAACAACTGCCTCAATTTGAGAAAGTTCTAAAAGGCACTTATGTGAAACACTAAACTCAATGGCAAGAAACAACCCGTTAATTTAGCAAACTGATATTTAAATACAGAAGTGTGCGCTCCCCAATCTATAAAAATCTTCTGCATGGCCATTTAGAGATTTTTTTTTTTTTGCCTCCAAGGTGGGGAGCCGGGGGCTCGAACTGGGATCCTTGCGCACACTTAGCCTGCTGCACTACTGCCTGACTCCCTAGAGATTCTTATATAGATTATCTATCATTTGTTTGTTCAACCTATTACCCTGACCACCTTCTGGTATTCATTTCAATGTCCTACCAACCAGAGGTCGATGTCCTATCCATCTGAGAATAAAGCAGCATTCTGACCCAGCTTACACTCGTCTTGAGATTCGCGTTCAGTAACAGGGCACTACACTCCCTCCCCGTGACAGCCCTTAACTCCTACCCAACATTTTCCCCATCAGATCCTAATACTCTTAGTCTAATCTTCAAATTTTTTTTTTGTAATATTTCAGTCTCCTGATCAAGTAGGCAGATTTTCCCTTCCTTGAAGACAACTGTCTATCCTACTGAGAAGATACAGCACCTAAAAAATGCCATCAGTAGCAGTAACCTGCTTGGACGTCAGAACACCAACCCAAGAGCCCTTCAAGCTAAGAGCTCTACCTTGGCCATGCTCACAAGCCAGTCTCCACAGCCAGCCCTGCAGGAAGCTCTGGCCTTGGTCTTCCCCTGTCATTTGAAAAAGTCAGCCAAGAGCAATGAAACCCTGGTGACCAAGAAAAAAAGGCTGTTTACCCACTTAAGTCTTAAAACTGAGTCATCAGCCTCTCATGCCTGAGGCTCTGCCCTCCCAAGTTCAATTCCCTCCACTACCACAAGCCAGTGCTGAGCAGTGCTGAGCAGAGCTTTCCTTTAAAAAAAAAAAAAAGTCACTTGCAGAGTCAACATTCTTTCTCCAGCCAATGAGAGTCAATAAGGCGAAGGGAAAAAGAAAAAAAACACTGAAAAGTAGCCAGATGACATACTTCTTAGCTCATAAAACTAATACTAGCAAATCCTTTAAGACTTTCAATATAAAATGGAAATAGGTCACTATAGAAACTTACTTCAGGGGAGTCGGGCTGTAGCGCAGCGGGTTAAGCGCAGGTGGCGCAAAGCACAAGGACCAGCATAAGGATCCCGGTTCGAACCCCGGCTCCCCACCTGCAGGGGAGTCGCTTCGCAGGCGGTGAAGCAGGTCTGCAGGTGTCTGTCTTTCTCTCCCCCTCTCTGTCTTCCCCTCCTCTCTCCATTTCTCTCTGTCCTATCCAACAACGACAACAACAATAACTACAACAATAAAACAACAAGGGCAACAAAAGGGAATAAATAAATAATTTTTAAAAAAAGAAACTTACTTCAGTCTAGTACCTACTATGGAAACTACAGTAAATTGCTGTGTGGTACCCTATTAGTCATTATTATATAATTACTGTCTTGGTGAGCATAATGGATATTGAAGGCTCTCAAGACAGCAGCTGAGGTCTCAGGTCCAGTCCCCAGCATCATCCTAAGCCAGAGCTGAATAGTCTCTGGCTCCTATCTCTCATCTTAAAAAGTAAGTTAATTTGAAAATAGGGCTGGCAAGATAGCTCACTTAGGATAGTGAGCTTACTTTGCAAGGGCCGGACCCATGTCCTATCTAGACCAGCCCCACTGCAGAGGGAAACTTCAGTGTTGTGGGGTCTCTCTTCAGACAGAGGCAAAGAAAATTAAAGACATCGTGACAGCACACTATATCCAGATGAGCTGAGCCGATTGTCTTTATGAAGGTGCGGGGGAAAAGTTGGTATGGAGCTGTACCAGTGACGACGACAACAACAAAAAAAAGTCACCAAAATAAAGGGGACAACCAAAAAAAAAAAAGTCAACAAAATAAAGGTCTTAAAAAACATAAATGCCGGTAGTCAGGCAGTAGCGCAATGGGTTAAGTGCAAGGACCGGCATAAGGACCCTGGTTCGAGTCCCCGGCTCCCCACCTGCAGGGGAGTCGCTTCACAGGTGGTGAAGCAGGTCTGCAGGTGTCTATCTTTCTCTCCTCCTCTCTGTCTTCCCCTCCTCTCTCCATTTCTCTCTGTCCTATCCAACAACAGCAATAATAACTACAATAATAAAAAACAAGGGCAACAAAAGGGAAAATAAATAAATAAAAACACAAATACCTTCTGGTAAATCTAAGTCCTCACTGGTGGGCAAACTAGCTCACCTGGCTAGTGACTCACCTGCTGTGTCACAGACACAACCACACTGGAGAAAGCCCTAGGTTACTGAGGTGATTTCGCTCTCTAGCTGAAAGTTACCTTCTTCTGACTTTGTGCCAGCAAAGGCCAGATTAAAAAAAAAAAAAAAAAAAAGGCTCAGCACTAGCCATGCTTAGCAGATTTTTACACTCCTAGTCTGAAAGCTTTTAAATCATCGGCAGCTCCAACACCCGTAACTACTTGCCCCCAAACCAGTCTTCCATCTTCAAGGGCTCAGTGTCTTCTCAGTCACAGAAGCTTCCAAACATCTGAGTGATACCACAAAGTGGCAAAATAAATCATCTTGGGCTGGGGAGACAGCATAATGGTTATACAAAAAGACTGTCAGGCCTGAGGCACCAAAGGCCTCAGGTTCAGGCCCCAGCACCACCATATGCCAGAGGCAAGCAGTGCTCAGATAAAAGAATCATTATCATCTCAAGTGAATTGAAATGAGACTTAAATTTGATAAGGTAGTTTTTACATGCACTTCTGTCATCAACTGCACTGAGATCCAGAGTGTGAAATTCCCCCCAGACCACTTCTAAAGGCTGAAATGTAAATGCAAGTCAAGACATCATGATGTGTTTGAAATTACAAATTACCGCTTCAAACTTCTCTCTGTTCTCTCGGAGATAGTGAATGCAGGCCATTCTGACTTCAACGTGGCGAGACTGGGAGTGCAGTACCTAAAAGGGAAAAGCAATATACTAGTAAGCCTTTGGCTCGCTCACAGGGTCTAAGTTGCCACCTAGTGCCTTCACTCACGTACAAAATGAAAATTAAGTTGAAAACCAACAGAAATAAGCAGCCCTTCACTTCCCGTTCGTTCCTCCTTTAAAAGCAGAGCGCAGAAACACCAACATCAGTCAATGCCAGGTGTAGCTGACTGCGGGTCTGCCTTTCTCCCTTAGGTCACTGACATCACAAATCTCATCATCGTTCTCAGTTGTAGACGCTTTCTTTCTCCTTCTAGCCATCCTTCTGTCCAAACTCTGCTCTCCACAAAGCAGAGCTGACAGAATCTCTGGTGTGCTTAGCTTCATCCAGGGCACGATGGGAACAAAAACAGGCTTCAGTAAGAAGAACCCTCTTTCAAGTTTCATGCTGATAATCTCTCGAGGCCTAAGAGCTGGCAAAGACAATAAAATGGGCTTGTTTCAAGCATGAGGTCCTAAGTTTGACCCCCAGCATCCCATGTGCAAGTGTGATGCTCTAGTTCCCTCCCTGATGAATAAATCTTTTTCTGAAGGAGGTGATTTCTCTTTGTCAATCATCTTGAGTTACCTGCTTCCTATAGCAGGCGGCTGCTCTTCCCCAAGCCCGTAGTTACCAGGCGAGCTACCTGAGCAGAGAGCACAGTGGCTACGCAGAAAGGTGCGTGCCTGAGGCTAGTACACGGAGCTTCCATACAGTACAATCACACCTTGAGGTATAGATTTTCATAAAGTTTCTTGGCTTTTAATGTAGTTGCTAATTTAAACTACCTTCGAGAGTCACACACACAAGTCAGAGCTCCTACCACAATTCAACTTGAAAGTTATCACTACTAGAATGTAAACACACACCTCTGGTGGCAGGTATGAACTAGAAACCTGCCCATGGAACCTTTACGCTGCATGCCTCATGCTTTATTATCCATTACACCACAACAGAAAAATGAAGAAATTGTCAGGTTGAGGAGAGACGAGAAAACACGGACAGCCAAGAGGTTCCGGATGGCCACGTCTCACCTGTCCCCACGCAGCTAGACACACCACTGTCCACAGGGCAAGGATGCCCCGCGACACTGAGATCCACTGAACTGCTCTGGCAGACTCGGTGAGCTGTTCGCAGTGCACCGGCTGCTTTTCAACTTCACGTAACTTACCTTCACCACTGCGGGGCACTTCTCACTCTGTGTTCTCACCTTCAGTACCGGGAAGCATGTCCACATGCAGAAAACTGCACTGCGCAAATAATCAGTCAACCTACCTTCCTTCCTTTCATTTTTGCCAATTCAACAAATGCTATTTAGCAACACTTCCCTTATAGAAGAGCCATGTGACACTATCACCAATCAAGGTATTATTAGTTTGAATAAACCACAGTGTCATCTGATAGGGCTTCCCAGCCGTTAGCAAAATGCAGCTAGTCTTAAAGCCATTTACCTAGCAGCAGGTGGCAGACATTAAGTGAGTCTGGTTTGCCATCAAACCAGTGACAGGCTCTTCTCACATCACATTTTCGCAAAGCAAATCTGAAGCTATTCTTCAGAAGCAAAACTCTAGGGAACTTCTTTTTATGTTTTCTAAAGATGTATTTATTCACTAATGAGATAAAAAAGAACCAGAGCATCACATTCAATGCCAGAAGTGACCAAGGGATCTCAGGCCGGCTCCTGCCATCAAGTCAAGCAGCAAGGTTAAGTCCCGCTTTTAAAGCACATTACTGCAGCCTGGAAGGTGGCACCACGGGGGAGGTTTTGGGTCCTGACAGGAAGTTCCAGCTTCAGTCTCCAGCATCAGCACTGTTCGATCTTCTCTCCTCCCCCATCTCCAATAAATAAAATACTTGTGGTCCACGAGGTGGCGCAATGGATAAAGCTGTGAACTCTCAAGCATGAGGTCGTGAGTTTGATCCCTGGCAATGCATGTACCAGAGTGATATCTGATACTTTCTCAGCTCTGATTATAAAAACGACTAAAAAAGAAAGACATCTTTTTTGAAAGTGCACTGTTGTGCAAGCTCAAGGAAACTCGAAATTCACTTATGTTTGCAAACTATGACATCCATAAAAATAAGAGAGAGGAGACTTTCCAGCCTTCACTCGGGACCAGAGAGTGATAAACACGGGGAAAGACACACGGCTTCAGCACGTCCTCTAAGAGCACACTATTTTTAGCTCGGTAGTCCCGGAGCCTGTGGAGCTGATTCAGGTCGAGCCTCCCACAGACCCAAGTCCAAGTGTCAAGTGGGAAGGGGCGAAGAATCAAGTAATTTGGAGGGAAAGATTGCTTTTTCAAGTCTCTCCTTCCTGTCGTTCAAAAGCTGGCATATTTTCCTAAGAAATGATACTGGAGGTACTGATGTTATTGGCAAAAAATAAATCTTTCCTGGCACTTTGTAAAGGGCAGCTGGAGGCTGGTGTTACACACACACACTGAGCCTCTGGCCATGAAGGGTGCATGCACACCCACAGTCCTCATCTGCCAGAGTGGAGTGCCCCCCAAAACTCAAACTGACATTTGTCTAGGTTCTGTAAACTACAGAAAAACGGAATCAAAAGCTCCTAGTCGGATGGGGGAGTCCGTCGTGCGTAACCTGAATCTCACTGTGTATTTTAGTGCCCTGATGAGAATGACTCACCCGACCCCACTACAGGAAGCCCACCAACCAACTGCCCCGGGCGTGGCTGCTGAAACCCGACACACCTCTCTCTCCTTAGTAGCAGCCAGGACTCAGAGACCCAGCTCCAAGGAAGAGTCCTCCCCGCCTCCTCTCCCCTCGTTTTGACTTTCTTCCTACAGCTACCAGAATGTGCAAATTTGAGCTAACCCCACTTTCACCTCTTCATTCAGCTTCTGGGGGGTGCCGAATCCAGGGAAGCTGAGGAGGCAGGACAGATGGACGGCCAGAAAGTTCAAACAGGACCGACTGTTTACCTACTAAGAGTTAGGACGGGGGTCCCCAACTTTTCCCCGGACACCCCAAATTTCTTTAAAAAAAAAAAAGTTTTCGAGCTGATACAGGCCTTGGTTGAAGTCTTTACGGAGTGTTTGCATGAAAATGACAAGTCGGTAAGGCTTCCCCCAGTTAAACCCTTTACTAGCGGTAAGAAAAAGAAAAAAGAAAAGGAAAAAAAAAAAAAAGATTCTATACTGTTGACGTGAAAACCGGGACCTCAGGAAAAAAGACAAATGAGCACGACGGCACTCCCAGACAGAACTCTAAAAAAATACGTTTCATGTATTTAACGACAGACAGACAGACAGACCGACCGACCGATCGGTGAGTCCAGCTCAGCTCCGGCGGTGGTGCCGGCGACCGAAGCCCAGGACTTGGGAGCCTCGGGCAGGAAGAGTCTTTCACGGAACCATTCAGCGGCCTCCCGCAGCCCCAAATAGAACTTTTCAAAGCTCTTTAGCAAATCAATAAAGGTGCTGGGGGCAGGGGGAGGAGGACTAGAAAGAACCCCCCCCAGGAATGGGGAGGAGGAGGAGGAGGAGGAGGAGGAGGAGGAGGGAGGGAAGGGGAGGGGAGGGGAGGATCAAACTGCCAAGCAGGAACCTCAGCCATTTTTAACTCTTCCAGCAGCCGACGCCGAGCCCCGGCCGCACACCTTCCAGGCGGCCGCCTTACATAACCGGGCCGGGCGCTGGGGGTGCGGGGGGAGCAAAGGGACTTCGGCGCGGCTGGGGAGCATCCCGGCTCCGCGACGTCACTGTCATGCCCGAGGCCCCGAAGTCTCCGGTTCAGTCCCCCGCGCCACCATAGACTGGCAGACACGGCAACAATTTAAAATTTAAAAAAAAAAGGGACGTTGCCCACCACCGGGAGCAAAGCCTGACCGCGACGGCCCCGGGCCGACACACCCCCCGCCCCCCGACAGGCGCCGCATCCGCGGGTCCCGGGGGTCCCGGAGAGAGACCGCAGGCCCCCCCGGCCCAGGGGTGGGGAGCCCAGAAGGAATCAGCCAAAATGACCACGGCCGCCGCCGTCCCGCCAGGCGGGTCCGGGAAAACCCAGCCCGGGGGCGCTGGGGGCGAGCCCGCCCGGCTGTCTGTCTTGCCGGGGGTTTGGGGTTTTGTTTTGTTGTTTGTAAGTTTCGCGTTCCGGCGCCCGGCAGCCCCGCGGGGGCCGGCGGTACAATGGGCCGCTGTGACGCCGCCGCCCGCCCGGCCCCGCGTCCCCGCGTCCGCTCACCTGCTCGGCCACGGCCCGGAAGAGGCACGAGCCGTCCTTGGCCACCAGCTTGCGGTACAAGCCCAGCTTCCGCAGATAGGCGTCCATGGGCGTCGCGTCGGCGCGGGGGCCCCGCTCCCCGCCGTCGGGGACGCCGACGGCCGCCTCCATGTTGCCGGCCCCGCTGCAAGCCCGGCGCGGCGCGGGTTAGCCCCACATGGCCGCGCCGCCGGCTCCTCGACGCCCGGGCCTAGGGCGGGCGGCGGCTCGGGCTGCGGCGCGGGCGCGGGCGCGGGCGGGGAGGGCGGCGGGCGGCGGCGGGAGCGGCCCGGAGCGGCGGTCGGCGCTGCCCGCGCGCATAGGGCGGCCCTGCCTAGTGCATGGCCGTGCGCACGCGGCCGCTCAGGGGTGAGCACGGAGGACGGGCGGCGGGGGGAAGGAGGGAGGGAAATAGTCCGCGCGCCCCGAGAGGGCGACGCAGCAGTCACTTCCCGGCGGCCACGCCGCCGCCCGGCTGAGGCGCTGGGCCGGGCTCGGCGCCCCCTCAAGTTTCCCGGTCCCGAGCCGGGCCGAGGCCACCGCCGCCCTTGTGTGCGCGCGCGCGCGCGCGCCGCGCGGGGCTGACGGAAGGGAACCGCGGCCGGCCTGCTTTGCCCGCGCGCCGCTCACGCCGGGAGCCCCGAGAGAACGCCGCGGCCTGCTGGCGTCGCCGCCACCTCGTAGGAGGGCGTTGGAGGGGCGGGGAGCACCCGACCGGAGGGCAGCCTCTGCGCCGCGCAGACCCGGTTTTCGCTTTCGGCCGCACAGCCCCGAGGGACGACGGGAGATGTAGTTCGAGCGGCCACAGGAACTAGGCGGGCGGGGACGCCCGGCTTCCCCGGTGCGGACTACAAATCCCGACAGCGCAAGCGCGGGCGCCGCCCCCTGCCGCCGCGCGGAGCCGGCTCGGTGCTTCCCGGGCACCGCGTCGACTAGCAGGCGAGGGTCTCCGGCAGCCGAGGCGCGGCGACCTGCGCGCGCCCGCCGGCCGGCTGCCCACTGCGTCGCGGGGCCGCGCGCCCGGAGCGAGCGCGCGCGCGCGCGCGGCGTGCGTGGAGTTGCCAGGGACACGGCGGCCGCGACGGCCCTTTGTGTACTTGCGCGCAGAGGGCGCACCTGTCCGTCCCCTCCCCCCGGCCGGCCCCCGGGGCGTTTCCATGGAGGTGGCTCTAACGGCTTGGAAGCAGAAAATAGCGCTGGTTGGCCGAGGCTTCTGGAACCCGGTGGGGCGCCGGGCGACAAAGGCTGGCGACCCCCCCCCACCCCATTATTGTCACCCCAAAGGAGGGTCATCCAGGCCCCGGCCACCCCCCGGCCCTGGCCGCAGACGTGCTGTACCCACCCTGCCACCTGGCATGTGCACCCCGACACACACAGCACAGGGCACAGAAAGTTAAAAAGCTAATTTCATTCTTTGGGTGGGGGGGGGAGACCCAAAAAGTCACCTTGCAGCAACAGTCCTTCCTGTAAATCGTTTCTCCCCAATACAGTTACTTTATTTTTAAGTACAAAATTCCAGTCTCCACCACCAAAGGAAAAAAAAAAAAGGGTTCTAATGTTAAAAAAAAAAAAAAAAAAAATTAAGGCATCTGGTCCCGGCTCCCCACCTGCAGGGGAGTCGCTTTACAGCGGTGAAGCAGGTCTGCAGGTGTCTCTCTCCCCGTCTCTGTCTTCCCCTCCTCTCTTCATTTCTCTCTGTCCTATCCAATAACAACGACATCAAGAACAATAATAACGACAACAAGGATGGAACAACAAGGGCAACAAAAAGGGGGAAAAATATCCTCCAGGAGCAATAACCCTGGAGGCCAAAAAAAGAAAAAAGAAAAGAAAAAGAAAAGAAAAAAAGAAAGACTTCTGCTAAGTGCTTGTTAGCCTGCTGGCCTGGCCTGGCCTGGGGAGGGAGGACTCCAGCTCCATTTCCCAGCCCCTCCCCAGTGAAAGACAAGGGAGCTGGCAAAAGCCAGGCATATTTTCCTGGACACAAGAACTGTGTTCCGCTACAGGACAACAGCAGCTGGTGTCCTGATGGCTCCAATTCACAGCTAGTCAAGAAATCTGCTGCAGGCTCCAAGCCATAGGTGAGCAAGGAGACAAGGGGAAGAGAGAATTTTATTTTATTTTACTTTATTTTAACCAGAACACTGCTCGGCTCTTGGCTTATGGTGGTGCAGGGGATTGAACCTGGGACTTCGGAGCCTCAGGCACGAGAGTCTCTTTGCATCAACATAATGCTCTCTACCCCCTGCCCCTGGGAAGAGAGAATTATGGCAGGTTTGGACCTGCAGCCAGATTCTCTGAAATGGGGGCCAGTAGTCCTGATGTGAGGGTCCCCATGCTGTTAGGGAAAGCTCGCTCTGAGCCATTTGTGTTGGCTACTTTGGGTGTGAGTAATTGATTAGTCCTGCCTTCACTTCATTTGCTTTCTTAAATGTTTAAAGATTCTGCATTTGACTGTGCTGTTTTCAGGAAATACAAATAAAATAATACATGTACACATATGTGTATATGTGTGTTTGTACTGTGGACTAAATGAATTCCCTTCTGTGTGTGTGTGTGTGTGTGTGTGTGTATCAAATTATAAAGAAATTAACACTTTGAAAACACTTAGGGAAGCCTAGCTTCAAGTCAAACCTGTAGCTTTTCCTTCCTTAAATATATTTACAATTCACGGACTTCTCACCCTGCTAAAAAAAAATAAAATAAAAATAAAGCTTACTTGCTATTAGGTGGATTTTTGTTGTTGTTTTCTTTTGTTTTTTAACTGTACCTTGTTTTTTAAACCTTCAGAGGAGTTTGAAGTAAAATAACATGTAAGCTGGGCAGGGAGATAGCATGATAGTTGTGTAAAAAGACTTTCATGCCTGATGCTCCAAAGTCCCAGGTTCAATTCCCTCACCACCAGAAATCAGTGGTGCTCTGGTGAAAGAGAGAAAGAAAATGCCTAAATAACTCCATGAGAGAAAGAGAAATCAAGTTCGTAAAAATGAATATATGGGGGCCAGGGGCCAGGCAGTAGTGCAGCCAGTTAAGCGCACATGCTGTGAAGGGCAAGGACCAGCGTAGGATCCCGGTTCGAGACCCCCCTGCCCCTCCTCCCCACCTGCAGGGGGTTCGCTTCACAAGAGGTGAAGCAGGTCTGTAGGTATGTCTTTCTCTCCCCCCCTTTTTTTTTTTTGTTTTATTGATTTCATCATTGTTGGATAGGACAGAGGGAAATTGAGAGAGTAGGGGAAGACAGAGAGGGTGAGAGAAAGATACCTGTAGATCTGCTTCACCACCTGTGAAGCCACCCCCTTTTATTTTATTTTATTTTATTTTATTTTTTTTATTAAAGAAAGGATTAATTAACAAAACCATAGGGTAGGAGGGGTACAACTCCACACAATTCCCACCGCCCAATCTCCATATCCCACCCCCTCCCCCGATAGCTTTCCCATTCTCTATCCCTCTGGGAGCATGGACCCAGGGTCATTGAGGGTTGCAGAAGGTAGAAGGTCTGGCTTCTGTAATTGCTTCCTCGCTGAACATGGGCGTTGACTGGTCAGTCCATACTCCCAGTCTGCCTCTCTCTTTCCCTAGTAGGATGGGTCTCTGGGGAAGCTGAGCTCCAGGACACATTGGTGGGGAATTAACATACAAAGCCAAACAAATTGTTGAAGAATCATGGACCCAAAGGTTGGAATAGTGGAGACAAGTGTTGGGGGGTACTCACTGCAAACTCTAGTGTACTACTGCTTTCAGGTATATATTTGCCCTGGTTTATGGATACCTGTGAACATAATGCTCTATCTCCTGGAACCTGGTCTATATCTAGGTTTTGGGACTTTGTTAGGAAGTGAACCACCTGGGATGGAATTAGAGAATACTATGAAAGGAATGGTCTCACCCGAGTGATGAAGCTGAAGGGTTGTCCTTCCACACCTGAAGTCTCTGGGCACAGTCTGAAGTGAAGCATGCTGGGGTGGCACTCGTTGCGTTGATTAGGTTGCGATCAGTGGATGCAATATTATTTGATAAGAACTGGGAGAAGGAAACAGGAAAGTGGGCCCTACACTAGGGTCCCAGGACTGGGGGAAGTTTAGGCTCTATAGTGGAAATGTGAGGTTCCTGCTGTCTTAGGGTTCAAGAAGACAATGGATAATTATTGTTATCATCACATTATTTGATAATTGGGTTAATTTTGAAAAGTCCCTTTGTTAGACATACAATCAATTTTCCTCCTCTCATATTAAATAGTGATTTTTATGACTACAATTTAATAGGTGTGTACATAAACATCATTCCCATCACCAAAAGATTGTGTCCCATCCCACTCTCTCTTTCTCTTTAAAACAAAACAAGGGTGAAGGAGATAGCATAATGGTTATGCAAAGATACTCTCTTGCCTGAGCCTCCCAGGTACTAGGTTCAATACCCTGTACCACCATAAGCCAGAGCTAAGTGGTGCACTGGTTTAAAAAAAAAAAAAAAAGCTTAATGATTATACAAAAGGTTTCAAGTTCCCCCCCCCCCAAAAAAAAAAGAAAGAATGTAACTGTTCACCTACAAGATGGGTTAGCTGATAAAAGACTTGGACTCTCAAGCATGAGGTCCTGAGTTCAATCCTGCCATTGGATGGTCCTAGTTGTCTCTCATTAGTAAACATTTTTAATAATATGTTTTATGAGAGAGACCAGAACATTCCTCTGTGAGGCCTGAAATATTTTCTGTTTTCTACAACTCAACCTAATATGACCACTTTCTAATATTCTCATATTCCTTTGAGATACTCAGAAACAGAAACTAAATACATCACTAATTCTACAATGTGTTTCTTTCCCATTGCAAGGATTTAATTCACTGACAGTAACCTAATCAAAATAACAATGGATGTAATTGTTTGAGTAAGTATTCTAGTGTAGAACCAGACACTCACGTTCACTTGCAATATTTTTAAATGGATTTTTAAAGGCCTTTATCACAGTTAATCAGAACACTGTGCTATCGCGTAAAAATGTGGTTTGTTATCAGAAGTAGTAGAAAATAACACTCCCAGTCTTTTCTACACTTGGTGTCTTAGCATAATCACTTACTGTCTTCACTCGTGCTGAATGAGTGCTGGACAAACTCACTCTAAGCTGGCTGCTGCTGGTTCCAAAATTAGAAGTAAAACACCTGTTATGTCTGCCACTGGGCCTGTTTAAGGAAATCCTCTAGGTATGTAGAGACTTAAGCCAAGACAGACCCTCTGTACGCCAGATCCCCAAATATAGCTCACTGTTCAGACAATCTTAGAGGATCCCGTGACTTCACACTGGACCAGAAACCTACAGAGGCTCAGCTAATCTCAATGGATCTGACTTCAGAACCTTATCTGACTGAAAATGTTCACTTTCTGGAAGACGTTTCTAGCCAGCAAAAGTAAATGGGCATTTGAATTGCACAAAATCAGAAAGATTCAATGTTCCAGAGAACTCAAGTTTTAAGTTTCTGTTTTCTCTGTTTACACACCTCAAGCTTGTTTGCTTTGACAAACTTTGGAGCTAATAATTGTACTGGACAGAGAGGTTTTTTTATTTTTTTTAATGGGCATAACCCCTCACAACATTGAAGGGAGCTTCAGTGATCTTTCCCTCCCCCCTCCCTTCCTTTCTTTTTTATTATTATTATTTATTGAATAGAGACAACCAGAAATTGAGAGGAGAGGGGGAGAGACAGAGGGAGAGAGACAGAGACCTGCAACACTGCTTCATCACTCATGAAGTTTTCCTCCAGCAGGTGGGGGCTGGGGGCTTGAACCTGTGTCTCTGTGCACTGTAACATGTGTGTTCAAGCAGGTGTGCCACCACCCAGCCCTCATCTCTTTCACTTTCTCTGGCTCTCAAAAAACAAACAAACAAAAAAAGATTTTCTAGAGTTTTGGTTTTGTTTTGTTTAACGTAGGTATTGTGACTTCCAGTCTCCAAGATGGCAACCAAGGATCTCTGTGCTGGCAAACATACCCACCTTGAACCAGTCATTTGGTTTGGGTTTGGGTGTGTTGGTTAATTTTCATAGAACACTACTCAGCTCTTCAACTCTGGCTTTATGATCCTGGAGATTGAACTTAGGACCTTTGGTACTTCAGGCATGATTTTGTTTTTCTTTTTACCTCCAGGGTTATCGCCTGAAACAGGGTTCAGTGCCTGAAATATGAATTCACTACCTCTGGCAGTCATTTTTTATTGGGGGATTAATGGGATTTTTTTGTTGTTTTTTACATTTTATTGGATAGGACAGAAAGAAATTGAGAGGAGGGGGAGACAGAGGAAGAGAGACACCACTTGTGAAGCTCCTCTGCTGCAGGTGGGGAGCCCCAGGGCTTGAACCCAGATCTTTGTGTGGGTTCTTGCACTTAGTGCTATGTACACTTAACCAGGTGCACCACCACCTGGCCCCCATGGGGAAAAAATATATATATATATATTTGTCTAACCATTATGCTACCTCCAGCTCCAGCCATAGATTACTTTTAATATTTTATTTATTTTCAGTGTTGGGATTCGGGAAGCTCAAGCAGTGGGACAGTACTGCAGGTCTCTCTCTCTCTCTCTCTTCCTACCTCTCCCTTCTCTTTAAATTTCTGTCTCCATCCAAGCAAAGTAATATTTAAAAGTTTTACTGAGAGACAGAGAGAGGAAGAGAAGCGCCCCAGCACTGCTCAGCTCTGGCGTGCACTAGTGCTGGAGACTGAACCCGGGAGCCTCTGAGCATGAAAGACTGGCTTAACTATGAAGCTATCACCCCAGTCCTTGTATTTTTTTTATTGGGAATTAATGGTTTACAGTCCACATTAAAATACTACTGTTTGTACATGTGTATCATTTCTCAGGTGTTTTTTTTTTTTTTTTTTGTAACCAGAGCACTGCTCAGCTCTGGCTTACAGTGGTGCAGGGGGATTGAACCTGAGACTTTTTTGAGCCTCAGGCATGACAGTCTCTTTGCATAACCATTATGCTATCTACCCCCCAACCACATATCTGTTTTCCATATAACAATTCAAGCCCCCACAAGATCCTCCTCTGCTATCATGCTCCAGAAACTGAATCCCAGAGTCTTTTACTTTGGTGCAGTCAGTGTATTTTTTATTTATTTATTATTATTATTATTTTTTTGTCTCAAGGGTTATCAGTGGGGCTAGGTACCTGCACTACAAATCCACTGCTCCTGGAGGCTGTTTTTTCCATTGCTGCTGTTGTTAGATAGGACAGAGAAGAAGATAGAGAGGGGGAGAGAAAAACAGACACCTGCAGACCTGCTTCACTTCTTATGTAGTGACCCCTCTGCAGGAGAGCCGGTGGGCTAGAATTGAGATCCTTGCACGTGTCCTTGTGCTTCACACTATGTACACTTAACCCTGCGCACTACCGCCTCCCCCCTACAGTGTATCTATTGTTTTTTCATATATATATATATATATATATATATATATATATATATATATAATTTCCCAGTGTATCTTTTTTTGCTTTGTTTTAAATATTTATTTATTCCATTTGTGTTGCCCTTGTTGTTTTATTGCTGTAGTTATTATTGTTGTTGTTATTGATGTCATCGTTGTTGGATAGGACAGAGAGAAATGGAGAGAGGAGGGAAAGACAGAGGGGAGGAGAGAAAGACAGACACCTGCAGACCTGCTTCACCAACTGTGAAGAGACTCCCTTGCAGGTGGAGGGCTGGGGCTGGAACTGGGATCCTTACGCCGGTCCTTGGGCTTTGCGCCGCCTGCGATTAACCTGCTTCGTTACCGCCTGACTCCCCCAGTGTTATCTTTTTAAGGACGTTTTTATTGCTTTGGGAAGACAGCATAATGATTAGGAAAGTGACTTTCATGTCTGATGCTCTGTGCTTCCCAGTTCAATCCCCAGTACCACCATAAGCCAGAGCTGAGCAGTGCTCTATTTCTTTTTTAAATTATGAAATTATGATAAAGACCCTGGATTGATCTGTAGGACAAATAAGGCAGAAATGACACTCCAGGCATTTTGGTTGCTCTCTTGAACTCACTTTCCTGAGTGACTCACCCTGAGAGAGAGAGCTGTTTGTGTGTACTGAGTTCATTTACAGAGATTCCCTTGGTAGGAGCTTCTTGTGAGTCAACTTGGATGTTAATCTTTCAAACCTGTGCACCTTTCAGATAACTGGAGTCCTGACTCAAAACCTACTGGTTATTTCCCAAGAACCCCAAGCAGGACGCACCCAGCTCAGCTCCCGAGAGTCTCAGTTCTAAGGTTCTGAGATTCCTGGTCTCAGAAACTGTGAGGTAACAAGTGTTTGCTGCACCAGGCTTCTAAATGTTGGAATAAGTTGTTACGCCACAGTAGGGAAACAATACGGGGGTAATGAATTCCCGTATTGTTTCCTTTGTGAGGTAGACAAAGAACATTTCCAAAAACTCATGAAAATCACCACCAATTTAATATCCTCGGTGATTTCACTTGTTCTAGTTGACTTATTATCTTGTAAACTAGCTAGTGTGTGGATCCCTTTCTTAATTAATTAATTTTTTAAATATTTATTTATTTATTAATGAGAAATTTAGGAGAAGAGAGTGAAAGAATTCTGGTACATGTGCCGTCAGGGACTCATGCCCAAGAGTCTAATGCTTTATTATGCCATTTCCTTAATTTACCACCCTTTCTTAATTTATAAAGTCTTTTCACAGATAGTATGTTGGGGCCAGGTAGTGGTACACCTGGTTAAGTGCTCACATTACAGTGAGCAAGGACCCCGGTTCAAGCCCCCCCCCCACCTGCAGGGGGTAAGAGCCACAAGTGGTGTCTATCTATCTCACCCCCCCTCAATTTCTCTCTATCTCTATGCAATAATAAATAAAAATATGTTTTAAAATTGAATGTTCTGGTTCAAAAGGTAGAGCAGCGGGCTAAGCACATAGGGCGTGAAGCGCAAGGACCGCCGTAAGGATCCCGGTTTAACCCCCCGGCTCCCCCCACCTGCAGGGGAGTCGGTTCACAGGCGGTGAAGCAGGTCTGCAGGTGTCTATCTTTCTCTCCCCCTCTCTGTCTTCCCCTCCTCTCTCCATTTCTCTCTGTCCTACCCAACAACAACATCAGTAATAAGAATAACAACAATAATAACTATAACAAGGCTACAACAACAAGGGCAACAAAAGGGGGAAAAATAGCTTCCAGGAGCAGTGGATTCGTGGTGTAGGCACCGAGCCACAGCAATAACCCTGGAGGCAAAATAAAATAAATAAATAAAAATCGAACGCTCAAGCTTTACTAGCACATAGCATTTTCATTTGTTGCCTATAAAAATTCAAGTGGTTGAGCTCCATCCCCAAAAGGCCGACTTTATAATGAAAGGCTGACTTCATTCACATTCTTTGTGCTCAAGACTACTAATAACCACACTCTGCTGCCCAGCATACTTTTCCTGAATATTAATTAGCTGGGAATATGGGTGTCCAGCTTTGAGCTACATTTCCTGACCTGTCTGGGGACAACTGCAGTAAGTAGACACCTGCAGACAGGCACCTGCAGCACTGTCTTCGCTCCTCCTGAAGCCCCCCCCCCCCCCCCCCGCAGGTGGGGACTGGAGACTTGAACCTGGGTCCTCCCACAGGGTAACATGAGCACTCAGTCAGGTGTTCCACCAGCTTAACTTTTTTTTTTTTCTGAAAAGTTTATTTTTTCCCTAAAAACTTGGAAATCCCAAATGTCAACAGACATCCCACCAGATTCTCTGATGTCCTTTCACCCAGTGACTTTGTTCATCGCCGACCCACGTCCATTCTGTCCATTCTTCGGTGCCTGCTACTCAGGCAGCGCGCCGGAAATGCTCCCTGCCTTGGCCCTCCATTCCCACTTCGTTCCCTGCAGCCCCTCTTCTAAACCGAGAAGGAACCCACAGCGTCCATTTCAACCGGAAAACTCTCCAATCCATACCTGCATTTCTACGCAAAACATTTTAAAACTTTTTACGATTTTATTTTATTGTACTTTATCTTATTTTTCCAGAGTACTTGCTCAGCTCTGACTCACGGTGATGATGGAGATGAACTATTTTGCGATCTCCTTCACCCCCCCCAACACATTTTTAAGGGTTTATTTTATTTTTTAAAGATTATATTTATTTATTCATGAAGAATGATAGGCAGAGAGAGAGAGAGAGAGAGAACCAGATATCACTCTGGTACATGTGCTGCTGGGGATTGAACTCTGGACCTCATGCTTGAGAGTCCAATACTTTATCCACTGCCACCTTCTGTTCCACTATTTTATTTCATTTTTATTTGTTTTATTTTAATGACATATGTATATGCGGAGGGGGGGAGGGGGAGAGAAAGAGAGAGAGAGAGATGGAGTACATAGAGACAAGGAACCAAAGTGCTGCTTAGCTCTGGCTCATGATGGTGCAGGGGACTGAACCCTGGGACTTTGGAGTCTCAGGCAAGAAAGCTTTTTTTGCATAACCATTATGCTATCTCCCCCACCTCCCCAAACACATTTCTAAAAGTAAACTTATTTTTCTTTTTAACTCCAACGCTCTAAAACCAAACATCTGGATTTATATAGTAGGTGCTCTAAAGACATGCCAAACTCATATCAAGTGACTGATTTTTTTTTCTACTGGATATTATATACATAAACATATACATATATTTCACTCACCGGATCACTCTTAGCTTTTGCTTGACCATTACCCATTCTCTGTGGAGTACATAAGAAAAATGAAGGGAGCATACTATAGTTAAAATAAGTGGGTCAAAATCAACTTTTTAAAAAATGAGGGGAGTCGGGTGGTAGTGCAGCGAGTTAAGCACAGGTGGCACAAAGTGCAAGGACCGGTGAAAGGATCCTGGTTTGAACCCCCGGCTCCCCACCTGCAGGGGGATCGCTTCACAGGCGGTGAAGCAGGTCTGCAGGTGTCCTTCTCTCCCCCTCTCTGTCTTCCCCTCCTCTCTCCATTTCTCTCTGTCCTATCCAACAACAACAACATCATCAGTAACAACAACAATAATAACTACAACAATAAAACAAGGGCAACAAAAAGGAATAAATAAATATTTTCTAAAAATAAATAAATTAAATTAAATAAAAAATGAGACAGTCAAATTTTCTCAGATAAAGACAACGGTGTGTACATACTTAATTCAAATTGTAAGGGGGTTATCAGAAAGAGAACCTTGTTTATAATGTGTAGGCACTTGTTTATAATTTGTGGTATAGGCACCGAACCACAGCAATAACCCTGGAGGCAACAATATAAATAAAATAGTGAAAGGTAGCGATAGAGAGAAAGTGACACACACGCTCAAGGTTCCTTCAATATGGTGGCAGCCGGACTCATACTTGGGTTCTGCATATGCTAATGCAGCACCCTACCTAAGTGAGCTACTTCACTGGTCCTATGATTTAATGATAAAATGAACAGAGGAGAAAAAAAAAGAGAGAGAGAATATATGTAGTAGCTTCTGTTCTTTTGTTTGCAGCCTGTTCATACGAAGACATGTCATTAGTACTTGATCTAACAGGCCCCAGTCTCTATGCTCATTTTCTACTTCCTGTGGTAACTTCACATATTCAAGTTACCAAGGTCCTTCCTGAATGTATTTATTTATTTATGAGGGTGAGAGCAAGAGCAGAGATAGAACAAGAGATAATTCTGTAGAGCAAGAACCACAGCAGAGAGAGAGAGAAAGAGAGAGAGAGAGAGAGAACCAGAACATCACTCTGGCATATGTAGTGCTGGAGACTGAAGGCAGGACCTTGAGTTTGAAGGTACTGTGTTCTACTCTGTGCCACCTCACCAGCTCTATTAAAAACATATATTTATTTTATTTATTCTGAGAGATATGTAGATGAAGAGGAGAGTCAGTGACTACTGTCCCCCTTTCTTGTCTAATGTCTAGTGTCTTTGTTTTATTTTTAAAATATTTTTACTTATTATTGGATAGAGACAGAGAGAAACTGAGAGGGGAGGGGGAGATAGAGAGACAGAGAGACACCTACAGCCCTGCTTCACCACTTGTGAAGCTTTCCCCCTGCATGTGGAGACCAGGGGCTTGAACCAGGGTCCT
Source organism: Erinaceus europaeus (assembly GCF_950295315.1). NCBI lineage: Eukaryota > Metazoa > Chordata > Mammalia > Eulipotyphla > Erinaceidae > Erinaceus > Erinaceus europaeus. Next base: position 57,130,875 of record NC_080180.1, on the reverse strand, counting down.
TGTACATTGTAATGTGTGCGCTTAACCATCTTCATACAGAAATGGAATGACAGGAAACATACTTACCTTTCCTCCTGAAATGAGATAAAATATTTTAAACAATGGATTTAAAGACACTAGACAGGGGGCAAGGCAGTGGGAGATGTTTAAGGGGATTGAACCGGGACCTCAGAGCTTCTCCTCAGTTTGAACATTTCACACTTGCTTTTCAATATGCTTAAGTATCACCTGTAAAACCTCCCTTACCTGCAATGAATTCCCGTGTGGAATACACATTCAAGTATGTAGCATTTTTTTACTTATTTATTTTTTATTTTTATTTATAAAAAGGAAACACTGACAAAACCATAGGATAAGAAGGGCACAACTCTACACAATTCCCACCACCAGAACTCCACATCCCATCCCCTCCCCTGATAGCTTTCCTATTCTTTAACCCTCTGGGAATACGGACCCAAGGTCATTGTGGGATGCAGAAGGTGGAAGGTCTGGCTTCTGTAACTGCTTCCCCGATGAACATGGGCATTGACAGGTTGATCCATACTCCCAGCCTGCCTCTCTCTTTCCCTAGTGGGGCGGGGTTCTGGGGAAGCGGAGCTCCAGGACATATTGGTGGGGTTGTTTGTCTTACCCTCAACTTGGATCAACAACAGTAGAGAATGTTCCATCCTCCAAAGGGAGGCTGGACAACATACTCTATGCTACACCTGAAGAAGATGAGTTGATATTGGGGCAGCTTGGAATGCTCCTACTCATGACCACAGAATGTGAGCTCAGATCTACAGGGATGCACGGGTTACATAGGCTCCTAAGCTGAATATGGGCCCCAGATCACATCAAATCGATGGGGTTTACAATCGATAATATTTATACACCTTTCCCATATTTGGGAGCTACTCTCTTCCTAGATCCAGCTTTCCAGTCCTTTTCCCAGCCATGACATCATCTCCCCAGATAGTAACTTGGATCCACCTGCATTTCAGATTTAAGGCTCAGGAAAAAACAAACAGGCCCTTTGGAATATAACTAAAATATGCCTATTAGCTATCTACAAAACAGAGGCACCCCCCCAACTCTTCATCTGCACTACTCCAGGCTTTAGGTTCATGATTAGTCAACAATTTGTTTGGCTTTATGTATTTTTTTTTTTTTGGCTTTATGTATTAACTCTCTTTTCAGCCATCATGTTCTAGATGCTAGCATGATGCCAACCAGATTTCCCTCTACTTATTTATTTTTATAACAATTTATTATACATCTGCATGTCACCCTTGTTGTGTAGTATGTTTCTTTACAGTAAAATTTTATTTTAGATGCAATTCCATGGTGATGTCAATAAGTACTTCCAAACTATTGCCCAAGTCCATTTAAAAGATTACTTAACTCACTTTCTATCTTCACTCACCTATCTATTCTCAATCTCTCTCTCTCTCTCTTTTTGTTTTAAGATAGAGGCAGAGAGTGAAAGAGATCACAGCACCAAAGCTTCCTTCAATGCAGGGGGACAGGGCTCAGATTTTGTGTCATACATAAGCCATTAATCTATTAATCTATTCTGAACCAAAATTAATGCTCTTTATATGATAGGGTTTCAGGTTTTCTTCCCCCCCCCTTTTTTTTTTTTTAAATAACCAGAGCACTGCTTAGCTCTGGCTTATGGTGGTGCTAGAGACTGAACCTGAGGCCCCGGAACCCAAGGCCTGGAAATCTTTTACATTGACTTTCCTCTGTCAGATTAGCGTGTGGTTTGTCTCTCCTAATTGAATCCTGATGTACACTTCTGTGTTCTGTTTTACTTCATTCCATCTGTTACCAAAATAGCAAGCGATCTCCATGAACGGCTACAGAAATGCCTGCTACAGCCAGTCGTGAAAATCTGGAAAGGTTGAGACAGCCCAGGAAGTGACTCAGTGGTAGAGACCTGGACTTGAAAGCCTGAGGCCCTGAGTTTAGGCGATGTTACAGTGCTGGTGTACAGTCACCAGAAGCACCAACCCTAACCCTGTCCGTCTTGTGATTTAGTGGAGCCAACCATTCTTCTTTTTCCCTAAGTGACTTTGAGTTTGGTTTATTTGTTTGTTTGTTTATTTATTTATCTGTTTATCTATCTCCAGGGTTATCGCTGGGGTTCGGTGCCTGCACTATGAATCCACTGCTCCTGGAGGCTATTTTTTCCCTTTTGTTGCCCTTGTTGTTGTTATTGCTGTCATTGTTGTTGGATAGGACAGAGTGAAATCGAGAAAGGACGGGAAGACACAGAGGGGGAGAGAAAGATAGACACTTGCAGACCTGCTTCACTGCTTGTGAACCGACCCTCCTGCAGGTGGGGAGCCGGGGGCTCGAACCGGGATCCTTAAGCCAGTCCGTGTGCTTTATGCCATATGCGCTTAACCCGCTACACTACTGCCAGCCCCCTGAGTTTGGTTTATTTATATACCTGCTTATTTATGAGAGAAAGAGAAGACACAAGAACATTATTCTGGCACTTGTGATGCTCGGGGTTGAACTTGGGACCTCATGTTTAAAGTCCACTGCTTCATACTGCACCACCACTTGGGTTTCTATCGTTTTAAGAGTTCCCGTGGTCTGGGAGGTGGTGCAGTGATAAAGCTTTGGACTCTCAACATGAGGTTCGATCCTCAGCAGCACATGTGCCAGAGTGATGTCTGGTTCTTTCTCTCTCCTCCTGTCTTTCTCATAAATAAAATCTTTAAAAAAAAAAAAAAAAGAATTCAGAGTCCCTCAGGTCCTGGAATATGATGGCAGAGGACCTAGTGGGGGTTGTATTGTTATGTGGAAAACTGGGAAATGTTATGCGTGTACAAACTATGGTATTTAGTGTCCGACTGTAAAAACAATCCCCCAATAAAGAAATTTTTAAAAAAGGAATTCAGAGTCCTAAGGTCTTAGTTTCCCTGAAGACCCTTGACTACATTCTTATTCCTTATCTGCCATTTCTTCACCACATTTTATCTGTTCTAACCCATTCCTATTTTCATCATGCATTTTTTTTTAAATTAGGGAGGGTTCATGCTTTACAGTAAATATATCTGTTGGTACATGTGTAAGACTTCTCATTTTTCTGCAAAACACTCCATGACTTTTTCTTTTTTAATTTAATTTATTTATTTTCCCTTTTGTTTCCTTGTAGTTATTATTGATGTCATTGCTGTTGGATAGGACAGAGAGAAATGGAGAGAGAAGGGGAAGACGGGGGGGGGGGGAGAGAAAGACACCTGCAGACCTGTTTCACTGCTTGTGAAGTAACTCCCCTGCAGGTGGGGAGCCGGGGGCTGGAACCAGGATCGTTATGCTGGTCCTTGCACTTTGTGCCGTACGCTTAACCCACTGCGCTCACGCTCGACTCCCTCCCCCTTTTTTAGATTGATTTGGATAGGACAGAGAGAAACTGAGAGAGGAGGGGAAGATAGTGAAGGAAAGAGAAAGATAAATACCTGCAGACCTGTTTCACTGTTTGTGAAGCGACTCTCATGCTGGTGGGGAGCCGGGGGTTTGACTGGATGCGATCCTTCCGGGTCCTTGCCTTTCCTACTATGTGCGCTTAACCTGGTGCGCTACTGCTGGCCCCCTCCATGATTTGTTTTTAATTTCTTAATATGTCGTATGCTTTACATTGGTTTGTTCTAGCCCTCCCCCCGCCTGAGTTCCTGAATCCGAGAGTTCCTGAGTTCGAGAGTGACAGAGTTCCTGAGTTCCTGAGTTCGAGAGTAAGGGAGAGGGTTCCTGAGTTCGAGAGTAAGAGAGAGTGCTTGCGCCGCCGCAAAGAGACAGCGGAGTTCTGTTTGGTGATTAGTTTGTCTTAGTTTATGAATCGTTGTTCCTGAATAAAGAAATACAGCTTCCCTGCCCAGCCGTTGTCTCCGCGTCTCTGTTACCCGCCCATGAAGCAAGCCAGCCCGGCAACATTAATATTTGTTTATTTATTTTCCCTTTTGTTGCCCTTGTTGTTTTATTGTTGTAGTTATTATTGTTGTTATTGATGTCGTTGTTGTTAGATAGGACAGAGAGAAGTGGAGAAAGGAGGGGAAGGCAGAGAGGAGGAGAGAAAGACACCTGCAGACCTGCTTCACCTCCTGTGAAGCTACTACCCTGTAGGTGGGGAGCCAGGGGCTCGAACCTTGATCCTTACACTTTGCGCCACGTGCGCTTAACCCCCTGCTCTACCACCGGACTCCCGATTTTTTTAAATCTGCCTTTGTGATACAATTAAACATTGTGATATATATTTCATTTTCCCTTGGGGTCAGCACCAAGGGATGCCGATTTCAGATACAGAGACAGGGACAAAGAGGGAGAGAGAGTGAAAGAGACCACAGCATCGAAGCTTCCTTCAATGGGGGTCGCGCTCAAACCAGGGCAGTGCACATGGCAAAGCAGCACACTCTCCAAAGTGAGTTGTTTCACAGGCTCCCGCTCACATTTTGCACGTACCCTGCTGCCTGTAGACATAGCTTTAGATAAATGTGGATTTACATACACAGGTGCCAGTTGGTTAAGTCCACTGGCGTGGAGCACATGCATCCAGAAGGCCAACTCAACAGCCCGGGCACCTTCAGATCAGGGTGTCCTCAGGGCTGGGGATAACCACTCCCCTGGGAAGACTGTATTGAGTTTTTGTGGAATGGAAGTTGCAGTGTGGGTGGGTAGGTCCCTGATGCCCTGTGGCTCAGGGTCAGCTGTCTTTCAATTCTTGCCAGCCAGGGGTCACGTGCAGGTCACGTGCAGTGCTGTGCACATGGAGAGCTGTCAGGGCATTCCTGGGCCCCCAGTCTGGCCTACCAACTGCTTTCTGGCATCGTCTCTCCCTCTCCCTCTCTTTTTTTAATCTATCTATTTATCTATCTATTATTGGATAAAGACAGAAATTGAGAGGGGAGGAGGAAATAGAGAGGGAGAGAAACAGAGAGACACCTGTAACCCTGCTTTACCACTTGTAAAGTTTTCCCCCTGCAGGTGGGGCCAGGGCTTAACCTGGTCCTTGCACACTAATGTGTGTGCTTCACCAGGTACACTACTGCCTGGCCCCTTTATCTACCTCTCTATGACACTCAGAAATACCTAAGAAATTATTATTTTTTTCTACCAGAGCACTGCTCAGTTCTGGCTTATGGTGATGGTAGTGGGGGTTGAACCTGGGGCTTTGGAGCCTCAGGCATGAGAGTCTCTTTGCATAACTACTATGCTGTGTAGCCACCACCCCCACCCCCGTAAATTTCTCTGTAAGCAGTTTCACTGCTTTCACTGTGATTTTTTTTTTTTTTTAACCAGAGCACAGTTCAGCTCTGGTTTATGGACCCTCAGGCATGAGAGTCTCTTTGCATGCACATTATGCTACCTCCACCCAGAAATATTTAAATGTTACATATACAGTAAAACAGCAGCCTGCTGGGAGTCGGGCTGTAGCACAGCGGGTTAAGCGCAGGAGGCGCAAAGCGCAAGGACCGGCATAAGGATCCCGGTTCGAACCCTGGCTCACCACCTGCAAGGGAGTCGCTTCACAGGCGGTGAAGCAGGTCTGCAGGTGTCTTTCTCTCCTCCTCTCTGTCTGCCCCTCCTCTCTCCGTTTCTCTCTGTCCTATCCAACAACGACAACAACAATAATAATAATAACTACAACAATAAAACAACAAGGGCAACAAAAGGGAATAAATAAATAAATAAAAGAAAAAAAAACCGCTAAAAAAACAGCAGCCTGCTAAGGCAGGCTCTATTATATATATATATATTTTAAAAAATATATTCCCTTTTGTTGTCCTTGTTGTTTTAGTGTTGTAGTTATTATTGTTGTTGTTGTTGTTGGATAGGACAGAGAGAAATGGAGAGAGGAGGGGAAGACAGAGAGGGGGAGAGAAAGATAGACACCTGCAGACCTGCTTCACCGTTTGTGAACCGACTCCCCTGCAGGTGTGGGGGGGGGCTTGAACCCGGATCCTTACATGGGTCCTTGCGCTTTGTGCCATATGTGCTTAACCCTCTGCACTACAGCCTGACTTCCTGTTATATTTAATTTATATACCTTGTCTTATTTATTTCTATAAGTATATACATATATATATACACATATATATATGCTTTTTTCTTTCACTACTACTACTACTTATTATTACTATTATTATTTACCTCCAGGGTTATTTCTGGGGTTTGGTGCCTGCACTACAAATCCACTGCTCCTGGAGGCTATTCTTTGCCTTTTGTTGCCCTCACTGTTCATCATTGTTGTTATTATTGCTGTTATTGCTGTTGAATAGGACAGAAGGAAATAGAGAGAGGACGAGAAGACAAAGGAGGAGAGAAAGATAAACAGACCTGCTTCACCGGTTGTGAAGTGACCCCCCTGCAGGTGGGGATCAGGGGCTCAAACTGGGATCCTTACGCCAGTCCTTAGGCTTTGCGCCACCTGCGCTTAACTCTCTGCATTACCACCCGATCTCCACTTACTATTTTTTAAAATCTATTTTTAAATATTTTTTTATTTATTGGATAGAGACTGAGAGAAATTGAGAGGCTAGGGGGAGATAGAGAGGGAGAGAGACAGAGATTTGCAGCCCGGCTTCACCGCTTGTGAAGCTTCCCTGCCTGCAGGTGAAGACCAGGGGCTTGACCCCCGGGTCCTTGCATACTGTAATGTGAGCACTTAACCAGGTGTGCCACAGCCTGGCCCCTCGTTGCTTTTTTTTTTTTTTTAATTTTTTCTTTTTTTAATATTTATTTATTCCTTTTTGTTGCCCTTGTCCTATTGTTGTAGTTGTTGTCGTTATTGGATAGGACAGAGAGAAATGGAGAGATGAGGGGAAAACAGAGACGGGGAGAGAAAGATAGACACCTGCAGACAAGCTTCACTGCCTGTGAAGCGACCCTCTCCTGCAGGTGGGGAGCCGGGGCTAGAACCAGGATCCTTACGCTGGTCCTTGGGCTTTATACCATGTGCGCTTAACCTGCTGCACTATCACCCTACTCCCTCATTGCTTATTTTTTTGAAATATATTTTATTTACTTTATTTTAATGAAACACACAGAGAGAGACACACTAAAATACACAGACCCAGGGGGAAAAAACAGAGCACCATTCGGCTCTGTTCTATGGTGGTGCCGGGGATTGAACTTGAGACCTTGGAGCCTTGGGCATGAAAATCTTCCGCAGAACCTTTATGCTGTCTCTCCAGCCCCTTATTTATTAATTTGTTGTTATTTTTTTTTTAGAGAGGCAGAGAGAGTGTGAAAAAAACCCACAGCACTGAAGCTTCCCCCAGGACTGGGCTCAAACTTGGGTCTCACATATTGCAAAGCAACACGCTATCCAAATGAGCTATTTTATCACCTCTATTTACTTACTTTGTCATTATTTGGACTTCAAGGCTCTAAGCTGATTGAGAAAGAGAGAGAGACAACACTGAAGCACCCCTGCTCCATGTCATAGTACTCCCGTGTGGTACCAAGGGCTTGAACCTGCTGCAAGTATGGCAAAGAAGGCATCCTGCCAGGTGAGCTACATCACAGGCCCTACTTTTATTTTGATTTCACACACACAAAAATAAATAAATAAATAAATAAATAAATGCATCATATGACACATTTATTTATTTATTTATTTATTTACTTATTTATTATCAGATAGGACAGAGAGGAATTGAAGGGGATCAGGAAATAGAGGGAGAGAAAGATAAGACACCTGCAGACCTGCTTCACCACTTGTGAAGCTTTCCCCCTGCAGATAGGGAGCAGGGGCTCGAACCCAGGTCCTTGTGCTTGGTGATATGTGTGCTTAACCAGGTGCACCACTCCCCACCCCCGAGATTTATTTATGAACACGAGAGAGAGGGGAAGAGAGAAGCAGAGCATCACTCGGATACATGTGATGCTGGGGACTGAACTCAAGACTTGCTACTTTTTAATCGAAAGTTCTATCCACTGAGGCACCTCCTGGGGCACCTCATTCATTCATACATTTAGCTATTCATTTTTTTTTTTTTTTAATGTGAGTGGGGGTGGAGAGAGCTTTGCCTCATGCTGGTGCCAAGATTGAACCTGAGACTTTTCAATATAGAAAATGGTTAGGATGGGGTCAGGCAGCGCAGACGTTACCATGGATGCAGGCTCATCTCCCTGGCTCCTATTTGCAGGAGGGCTATGTGACGAGTGGCAAAGCAGTGCTGCATGTCTCTGTCTTTCTTTCCCTTTCTCTCTTTCTCCCTCTGTATCTCCTCCTTTTCTCCTCTCCATTTCTCTCTGTCTCGTTAAAAAATAATAATAATAATAAGGGAGTTGGGCGGTAGCACAGCAGGATAAGCGCACGTGGCACAAAGCGCAAGGACCGGCATAAGGATCCCGGTTTCAGCCCCCGGCTCCCCACCTGCAGGGGAGTCGCTTCACAGGTGGTGAAGCAGGTCTGCAGGTGTCTATCTTTCTCTCCCCCTCTCTCAATTTCTCTCTGTTCTATCCAACAATGACATCAATAACAACAATAATAACTACAACAATAAAACAACAAGGGCAACAAAAGGGAATAAATAAATATAAAAAATAAAATTAAAAAAATAGAAAATAAATAAAAGAAGTTAGGGTGGCCTGGGAGGTGATGCAGAGTGTTGGATCCTCAAACTTGAGGTCCTGAGTTTGATCCCCTGCAGTGCATATGCCAGAGAGATGCTTTGGTTCTCCTCCTCTTCCTCTTCTTCCTCCTCCTCTTGCTCCTCTCTCCCTGATAAATAAATCCTAAAGAAAAGAAAAGGAAAGAAAGAAATTAAAGAAAGCAAATGGTCTGGGGTGAACAATTAGGTGTCATCATCACAATAACTGGTACCTTAGGCTACCAAATATTTGTTACTAAACTTTAGACATCACAAAGATAACCCCTTTTCCTCTGACAGCTGTGAGTCTGCTCAAGCCGGAGCTCCCCTTCCCCTGTTTATTCAGAGGTAGGGGCACTGGGTGTGGTAGGCTCCATCTGTCTTGCTTTGAAGTTGCTTTATTTTCCAGGGAAAGATCCCCGGCTCCAACCAGCAGATACCACCAGGATCTGCTTTATTTTTCTGAGAACAAAACAAGACAGAACAGATATGTAAGAAGACCTTAGTGGCTGGTCTTGCCTTACTATCCTCTGGTCAAGTCACCTTTCTTTCTTTCTTTCTTTCTTTCTTTCTTTCTTTCTTTCTTTCTTTCTTTCTTTCTTTCACATGTAACCTGACATTGAAAGGTGCATGAAAGAAACCACTACCCAAACCAAGAGACCCCTCACAGAATGGGAGAAGATCTTTACATGCCATACATCAGATAAGAGTTTAATGACCAACATATATAAAGAGCTTGCCAGACTCAACAACAAGACAACAAATAACCCCATCCAAAAATGGGGGGAGGACTTGGACAGAATATTCACCACAGAAGAGATCCAAAAGGCCGAGAAACACATGAAAAAATGCTCCAAGTCTCTGATTGTCAGAGAAATGCAAATCAAGACAACAATGAGATATCACTTCACTCCTGTGAGAATGTCATACATCAGAAAAGGTAACAGCAGCAAATGCTGGAGAGGGTGTGGGGTCAAAGGAACCCTCCTGCACTGCTGGTGGGAATGTCAATTGGTCCAACCTCTGTGGAGAACAGTCTGGAGAACTCTCAGAAGGCTAGAAATGGACCTCCCCTATGACCCTGCAATTCCTCTCCTGGGGATATATCCTAAGGAACCCAACATATCCATCCATAAAGATCTGTGTACACATATGTTCTTGGCAGCACAATTTGTAATAGCCAAAACCTGGAAGCAACCCAGGTGTCCAACAACAGATGAGTGGCTGAGCAAGTTGTGGTCTATATACACAATGGAATACTACTCAGCTGTAAAAAATGGTGACTTCACCGTTTTCAGCTGATCTTGGATGGACCTTGAAAAAATCATGTTGAGTGAAATAATTCAGAAACTGAAGGATGAATATGGGATGATCTCACTCTCAGCCCGAAGTTGAAAAACAAGATTAGAAAAGAAAACACAAGTCGAACCTGAAATGAAATTGGAGTATTACACCAAAGTAAAAGACTCTGGGGTGGGTGGGTGGGGAGAATACAGGTCCATGAAAGATGATGAATGACATAGTGGGGGTTGTATTGTTAAATGGGAATCTGGGGAATGTTATGCATGTACAAACTATTGTATTTACTGTTGAATGTAAAACATTAATTCCCCAATAAAGAAATAAATTATTAAAAAATAATAAATAAATAAAAATAAAAATAAATTTAAAAAAAGAAAGGTGCATGAGCCCAGCTTCCAGGGCCAGGTGGTAGCTCACCTGGTTGAGTATACACACTACCATGTGCATGAGCCAAGGTTCAAGCCCCTGGTCCCCATCTACAGAGGCAAAGTTTTATCAACAGTGAAGTAATGCTACAGGTCTCTCTCTCCCCACCTTCTCTGTGTTTCTCTTTGTCTCTATCCAACATCATAAACATAAGTAAAATATGTTTAAAAAGGAAGTTTTCATTTTATATCAAGTGCACTTTCTGTATTAAGAATAGAAATACACGCAGCAGCATTTTCTCAGTAATTATTACATTTTGGGTGAGTGAAAACCATTTGACTTTAGGTCATAAGTCAAAATTACTTTGACTTTAATAGCGTTTATTTCTTGCAAGCTGAGCCAAATTAATTCCCCTTTTCAGCTAAGTTATTTTGAGCAATTAGCCTTAAAGATGCACTTGCTGTAGTTTTTATTGTTAGTTTTCTTAAAAGAATGATTCTTAAAAAATATTTATTTATTTCCTTTTGTTGCCTTATTGTTGTAGTTATTATTGTTGTAGTTACTGATGTCATCATTGCTGGATAGGAAAGAGAGAAATGGAGAGAGGAGGGGAAGACAGAGAGGAGGAGAGAAAGATAGACACCTGCAGACTTGCTTCACCGCTTTTGAAGGGACTCCCCTGCAGGTGGGGAGCCAGGGGCTAGAACCGGGGTCCTTCCGCCCGTCCTTGCGCTTTGCACAACGTGCAATTAACCCACTACACTACTGCCCAACTCCCTAAAAGAGTGATTATTGATGCAAATAAAGCAATTGCCATCTATCTGCTGTTGCTCCCCTTTCAGCGTCACAGCTATCCCTGGAGAGAAGCTCGAGAAGGTTGGGGGGACGGTACCAACAATACTTCTGTGGCTGTGTTCACGGCATCAAAACAGACAGATGAGTTGCGTCCTAGTTCGGCAAATAACTGATTTGTGTTAATATCACACAACAGATTAAATTTTACTTTTACCTTTTTCTGTCTTTTCACTGAAATTACAAGTTCCTCCATTTTCAAAGATTAATTTGTTAGCGGTAAAGAAAAAGGGTAAAACGTCTTCACTCTGGAAAACACCACAAGGCTGGACAAATTAAATCCAGTGTCACTGTTGAACTGGAGTTTAGAATCAACATCAGTTAAATACCTGTGCAAACTGCAACTTGGAGAAAACTTTTGTTGGGCTTGTGTTGGTATGCATGAGACCCCTTCTGTTTCATTTGGTTTAAATCCCCCCTGCTTAACAGAATTCTATTTACATAACCACTTCATTCTATTTACATAACCGCTGTTAACAAGCACTACCCTCCCTCCAGGGCATTAGTGGTTCAGTGATAGAATTCTTGCCAGCTCCACCCCCTCTCCTTGTCACACCCTGATCCTCTCCTTGTCACACTCTGATTTTCACCAGTCACTTTTCTCTCCACCCTCTCTATGTCACATCCTGTTTCCACCCTACTTGGCAAGTATATATAAAGACAGCATTGTGAGTTTTAGGGTACTTTAGGTTAGTTTAGCTTAGCTTGGTATAGATTGCGCTGCGTCCTGCATGAATAAAGAGATACTACGTACAACCCAGCCATGAGTCCCGGGTCGTCTGTTACCCGCCCGTGAAGCCAGCCCGGCGAAAACAACAGGCTTGGGGAGACAGCATGATTGTTATGCAAAAAGACTTTCATACCTGAGGTTATAAGGTCCCAGATTCAATCCTTAGCACCACCATAAGCTAGAACAGAGCAGTGCTCAGTGTGAGACAGAAAGACAGCACTGCAGCACCGCTTTACCACTCATGAAGCTTTCCCCCTGCAGGGGGCGACTGGGGGCTTGAACCTGGATCCTTGCACATTGTAACATATGTGCTCAACCAGGTGCGCCACCACCTGGTCGCCTGGTGTTTTTCTTTTAAGATTTATTTGAAACCAGAGAAATGGTTCCAGGGATAGAACAGTGGATTTGCCTGCCTGAGGCTCCCAGTTTCATCCCTAGTGTGGCATGTTCTCTCTGTCTCTCTGTCTCTTTCATGTAAAGCACTGTTCACTTGGGCAGTGTGTTGCTTTGCCATGTGTGTGGTCCAGGTTCAAGCCTGGCCCCCATTACACTGAAGGAAGCTTTAGTGTTGTGGTCTCTTCCACTCTGTCTCTGTTAAATAATAATACTAAAAACAACAAAATAGAAAAAAATTATTAATTTATTTATTTATGGGGAGGGACCAGGGCATTAACAGGTCTGGTGTACATGGAACCAAAGATTTGTCATAGCTAAAGAGGGCTTCCAAGAGGGCAGACATAGATAGCATAATGGTTATGCAAAGAGACCCTAATGCCTGAGGCTCCAAAGTCCCAGGTTCAGTCCCCTGCACCACCATAAACCAGAGCTGAGTAGTGCTCTGGTAAACAAAGAAACAAACAAAAAATTTTCCTAGAGTAGAAAGTGACAAGCCCCAAACCACACCAAGAAAACACCTCCGTGTGAGCTGCTGCCTGGCACACTGAGCCTTGGGAGCACCGCTGCTCTCCTCAGTGGATGTTTCTCCCCCTCATCTCCTCCTTATTTAAAACCAGGAGTGGGTAGAGTGTTATACTCCAGAGTTGTTGCCCTAGCCATCTAGGGACAGTCATCTGAGGCTGTCTAAGTAGGTGTCACCATGGAGACAAAGAGAAATCTTTCTGAGATGTAGCTTCTTCCTGGAGCTGATCACAAACACTGAGAGCACAAAACTCAATGTTATCAGGCCTGAGCGGGACCCCTGACCGATCAAGCTAACTGAACCTGCTGTCTCCATCAGGTCTTGAAAATGGGAGTTTTCTTTCTCTTGTTTTCTTTCTCTTCTTTATTCAATGGGTATCAATATTTTTATTTTCACACAGGTAATTTTCCTATTGAAACATTTTTCATTTAAAATTTTTTTAAATATGTATTTATTTTCCCTTTTGTTGCCTTTGTTGTTTATCATTGTTGTTATTGTTTTCGTCGTTGTTGGATAGGACAGAGAGAAATGGAGAGAGGAGGGGAAGACAGAGAGGGGAGAGAAAGATAGACACCTGCAGACCTGCTTCACTGCCTGTGAAGCGACTCCCCTGCAGGTGGGGAGCCCGGGGCTCGAACTGGGACACTTATGCCGGTCCTTGCGCTTTGCACCAGGTGCACTTAACCCTCTGCTATACCGCTGGACTCCCTGAAATGTTTTTGTTTCAAAATTAACAAGAATCCCCAAAGTTTAGTTCTGGATCACTTGGTCCTTTCTCTTTCTTCTTCTTCTTCTTCTTCTTCTTCTTCTTCTTCTTCTTCTTCTTCTCCTTCTCCTTCTCCTTCTCCTCCTCCTCCTCCTCCTCCTTCTACTTCTTCTTCTTCTTCTTCTTCTTCTTCTTCTTCTTCTTCTTCTTCTTCTTCTTCTTCTTCTTCTTCTTCTTCTTCCTCTTCTTCTTCTTCTCCTTCTCCTTCTCCTCCTCCTCCTCCTCCTTCTACTTCTTCTTCTTCCTCTTCTTCTTCTTCTCCTTCTCCTCCTCCTCCTCCTCCTCCTTCTCCTTCCTCTTCTTCTTCTTCTTCTCTCTCTCTCTTTTTTGCTTTTAGGGTTATCACTGGGGCTCAGTGCTGGCACTATGAATCCAATGCCCCTGCTGGCCACTTTTCCCATTTTATTGGATAGGACAGAGAGAAATTAAGAGTGATGGGGAAGATAGAGAGGAAGAGAAAAAGACAGATACTTACAGACCTGCTTCATTACTTGTGAAGAGTCTCCCCTGCAAGTGGGGAGCTGGGGGCTCGAACTGGAATTCTTGCGCTTTGTACTATGTGCGTTTAGCCGGGTGCATCACTACTCATGCCCAGGGCCCACCCTTTCTCTTCTTACCTCCTCCCAGTTCGAAAAGCTTGCATGTTTTAATGGCCAGCATCCCCTTGGACCTGCAGTTGGGCTCAACACACGTAAGTCTAAGCACAGCCTTCTTTGTGGTTTTAGCCTCCTGGGAAATTGGCCCAGTCTGCCCACTGTAGCCACTCTGCTTGCAGTCACATCTCCTCCTTCCCTGGGCACACAGGAAATCTTTGCCCTTCATAGACTGGGCCACTTTGTGACGCTGATGCTTTCCACACCTTTTGCAGAAAGTTCTTTGGGTTTTAGGTTCATTGCCTATCTTCAAGGTAGCCTTGTCTACAAAATGAAACAGAAAACTGAGCAGCTGTACAAGGACGCCCAGCACCCTGCTCCCTGTACAAAGCAGGCTCCTGTGAGCCGCAGTTCACCGTGGCTGCGAACTCAGAGCTGGTGCCCCCTGTGCGTCTCTCCGCCCGCGCCCAACTGGAAAGGCAAAAATGGAGCTTTGCAATGTCTACCTACTCTTAATCGGTCTGCGGAAGGGTATAACCTTCTTGGAAAACAGTTTGCGAATTATCGCCAAAATTATAACTTCTTATACCCTTTGATCCAATAAGTCTTTCTCCAGGAACTTTATCCACAGGTAGTCTGTGGCTACACACATGCTAAATAATACATGGACTAGGTTAAAGCCATTTGTGGTAAAGCCATTTGTAAAAGCAAACATCCCCCCACCCCCAACAACCCAACTTTGTGTTATTATTAGGACACTGGCTAAAATTAAGTATGGAGGGGGCCGGGTGGTGGTGCACCTTGTTGAGCGCACATGTTACAATGCACAAGGACCCAGGTTGGAGCTTCTGGTCCCCACCTGCAAGGTGAGAGCTTTGAGAGTGGTGAAGCAGTATTGCAGGTGTCTCTCTGTCTCTCTCCCCTCTCTATCACCCCTTCCCTCTTGATTTCTGATGGTCTCTATCCAATAACTAAATAAAGATCATTAAAAAAAAAAATCAAGTATGGAGTGGCCCAAAACATAAGGTATTAATTTAGAGCATGAGGTTCCGAGTTCTAGCCTCAGTGTTGTATATGCCAGAGTGATGCTCCAGTTCTCTGTCTTTGTCTTTCATTAAATAGATAAACAAAGAGAGAGTACATATGAATGAAATGGTTCACTGACCCACCAGTTTTCACTAGTCCTGCCCACATTTAGGAATGTTTTATCATCTGGGTTTCATCCTTTCATAAAAAAAAAATGTTTAGGGGCCGGGTGGTGGCGCACCTGGTTGAGCGTACATGTTACAGTGCACAAGGACCCAGGTTCAATCCGCCGGCCCCCACCTGCAGAGGGAAAGCTTTGCGAGTGCTGAAGCAGGGCTGCAGGTGTCTGTTTCTCTCCCTCTCTATCACCCCCTTCCCTCTCAATTTCTGGCTGTCTCTATCCAATAAATAAATAAAAATAAAAAAAATGTTTGTTGGGGCTGGGCGGTACCACACTAGGTTAAGTGCACACAATACAAAGTGCAAGGACCTGCACAAGGATCCCACTTCAAGTCACCGACTCCCCACCTGCATGGGGTCGCTTCATGGGTGGTGAAGCAGGTCTGCAGGTGTCTATCTTTCTCTCCTCCTACCTATCTTCCCCTCCCCTCTCAATTTCTCTCTGTCCTATCCAAAAAAAAAAAGAAAAAGAAAAAAGAAAAAATAGCCCCAGGAGCAGTGGATTCATAGTGCAGGCACCAAGCCCCAGCAGTAACCTCGGAGGCAAAAAAAAAAAAAAATTGATTATTTATTTATTGTAATCAGAGCACTGCTGAGTTCTGGCTTGTGGTGGTGGTGGTGGGGGAGGGGTTTGAACCTGGGACTTTTGGAGCCTCAGGCATGAGAGTCTCTGCATATCCTTTATGCTACCTACCTCCACTCAAAAGAGTTTTTTATTGTTGAAGTTAGTAGCATGATGTCATAACACTATGCAGGTTTCAGGTATGCATCACTGATCATCAGTGTGTGTGCCCACTTTGTCATGCTCTAATACCCCCCTTGTGCCTCCTCCCCATCCCCCCCTTTTTTTTTCTAGTAACCACCCACTGGTCTTCTAGTCCATCTGTTTATTATCGTGAAGAGATTTTCTGACATGGAAAAGGTTCGGGACAAATCTGCTCAAATAGTAAGGGCGAGTTAAACACAGGCTAGCAGCCAGGTAATATTGCTCTTGGCTGTCTGGTTTGATTTTCACAACTCCAGAAGATTCTTCTTATCTTCACGTTCCAGAGGGCGCTGATGGAACACAGCTAGGTGCACCCAAGTCTTACACACACAAAAACTTAGGTTTGATCCCTCTGCCATGTCATTTTCTGTTCTTCTTTCAATAAGCTTAAAGTCTTCAAGGACCTTTGTCTCTCAGCTCACTAAAATTGGGTAAGTAGAAAAAAACTGTGTAGGCATTCTTTGGCAACTGGTTGTCTTATTTGAGCAGTGAGAGGCCAAAGTGTTTTTGAACAGAGGCCAAGCACGCTGGCTGCATCTTTGCCTATGACAATGTGCTATGATCCTGGAGCCATCTGGTCAGAATCAGAAGCTATTAAATATAATTTGTGACTGAACAGGAACTTCCATCAAGTGTAGACTGATCCATTAAAAAAGAAATCTCAGTCTTCCTTGGTGGCTTGGCATCCAGAGCCACATGTGGAAACATCACTTATCTCTGGGCTTTGTGCAGATTTAAAATGTCTTAGGTTTACTGGCCTTGAGGCCTGTGGAGTTCAGATTTCACTTTGCATTGGCAGACTTAGCTCTGTTCTTCAAAGGATAAAGATATTGGAAAGACATCATAGACCTTCAAATGTTTTATACCAAATCAGGCTGATTACTGAAGTGTAAACAAATTAGCAACATCTGGATTATCTGCAACCTCACATGTGACTTTTTTTTTTTATAGTCAAACTCAATGTTTTAATCATGCTTCCACACTGAGGAAGTTCTGTGCCAAATGGCAATGTCTTACAGTACTTGCCCAAAAAGGAAGAAGAGGAAGAAAGAAAGAAAGAGAGAAAGAAAGAAATGTCCAGATTTTGTGAGAACTATGATGGTTATAGAGAGGGTGACACAGAAATTTACTGGTGGTTGAGGCATAAAGCTATAAACCCCTGAATTCTTATAATTCTGTACACCAGGTTTGATTGTGTCCCTGTCTGCTTTTGGTATCAGGGTGATGTTGGCTTCATAGAAGCTGGTAGGGAGTACTCCAGTGTCTTCAATCTTCTGGAAGACTTTTAAAAGTAGAGGTATTAGTTCTTCTTTGAAGGTTTTGTAGAATTCATTTGTAAAACCATCTGGTCCAGGACTTTTATTTTTGGGGAGATTTTTGGTAACTGCTTCAATTTCATTAGCTGTTATGGGCCTGTTCATGTTATCCACTTCCTCTTGACTTAGTTTTGGAAGTTGGTAGGTATCTAGGAAATCGTCCATTTCTTCCAGGTTCTCTAGCTTGGTGGCATATAGTTGTTCATAGAAGCCTCGCATGATATGTTGAATTTCTGAGGTGTCTGTTGTGATATCTCCTCTTTCATTTACTATCTGATTTATTTGGGTCTTCTCCCTTTTTTGTTTTGTGAGTGGCTAAAGGTTTGTCGATTTTGTTTACTCTTTCGAGAGCCAACATTTACTTTCGTTGATCTTTTGTATGGTTTTCCTATTCTCAATGTTATTTATTTCTGCCCTTACTTTAGTGATTTCTGACCTTCTGGTTGCTTTAGGGTTCCTTTGTTGTTCTTCTTCTAGTCTTTAAGATGTGCAATCAGGCTGTTTATTTGTGCTTTTTCTTGTTTCCTAATGTGTGCTTGTATAGCTATGAACTTCCCTCTTAGGACTGCTTTAGCTGTGTCCCAAATATTTTGATAGCTTGTGTCTTCATTTTCATTGAACTCTTGAAACATTTTGATTTCTTCCTTGATTTCCTCTTTGACCCAGAAGTTGTTAAGAAGTGTACTGTTGAGCTTCCACATTTTGGCACTGTTACTAATCTTTTGTTGATTGTTAAGTGTTAGTTTAATTCCACTGTGGTCTGAGAAGATGCTTGGGATGATTTCAATGCTCTTGAATTGGCTGATGTTGTCTTTGTGGCCTAACATATGGTCTATCCTTGAGAATGACCCATGTGGATTTGAGTAAAATGTGTATTCCAGATTCTTGGGATGAATGACTCTGAAAATGTCCAATAGTTCTAGTTTATCAATCTCTTCATTTAGCTCCCTTATGTCTTTACTGATTTTCTGCCTGGATGATCTGTCAAGTTGAGAGAGTGGGGTATTGAAGTCCCCTACTATGATTGTGTTACTGTTAATATATTGCTGTAGCTCTTTCAGTAGAAGTTTGATGTATTTAGATGGCTTCTCATTGGGTGCATAGATGTTAATAATTGTTAAGTCCTCTTGATTGACTGATCCTCAGAGCATTAAGTAGTGCCCATTCCTATCTTTTTAAATCTTATATATTTTAAAGTTTATCATGTCAGATATGAGAATAGCTGTTCCTGGCCTTTTTTGTGGGCCATTGGCTTGTATGATAGTTTTCCATCCTTTCACTTTAAGTCTGTGTTTGTCTTGTTGAGTTAGGTGGGTTTCCTGTAGACAGCATATTGTTGGGTTGTGTTTTCTGATCCATCTTCCTACTCTGTGTCTTTTAATAGGTGAATTCAGGCCATTGACATTTATTGATATCAAAGATTGAAGATATTTTAACACCATTCTTGTAGATTTTTAGCGTGTTTTGATATATGGCCTATTTGTGGTGGTCTGGTTGTTTATAGAAGACCTTCTAGAACTTCTTTCAGGGCAGGCTTGGTGATGGTTGATTCCTTCAACTGTTGCTTGTCTGAGAAGGTTTTGATGCCTCCATCTAGTCTGAATGACAGTCTAGCAGGATATAGTATTCTTGGCTGAAAGCCTTTCTCATTGAGCACTCGATAGATATCTTGCCATTCTCTTCTGGCCTGTAGTGTTTGTATAGAGAAGTCTGCTACTAATCTTATGGGTTTTCCTTTGAGGTGACTCTGTTTTTCTCTTGCAGCCTTCAGGATCCTTTCTTTATCCTTATTCCTTTCCATTCTAAGTATGATATGTCTTGGTGTCTTTAGGTCTGGGTTAATTCTGTTTGGGACCCTCTGGGCTTCTTGAATCTTTATGTCTTTGATGTTGTCTAGACTAGGGAAGTTTTCAGCTATTATAGCCTGGAAAATGCTTTCTTCCTCTCCTTCTCTTTCTTCCTCTGGTATGCCAATAATGCATATATTGTTTCTTTTGAAGTCATCCCATAGGACTCTGTTGTTGTTTTCAGCATCTCTTAATCTCTTTTTGAGATCTCTTACTTCTTTTTTAGTTGTCTCTAATTCATCCTCAATCTTGCTAATTCTGTCTTCAGCCTCATTTATCCTATTCTCTCTGCCCTCTACTGTTTTCTGGAGTTCATCTATTTTGTTGCCCTGCTCTGATACTGTTTTAGCTTGTTCAGCTAGTTGCATTCTTAGCTCAGCAATTTCAGCTTTCAGCTCTCTAATAACCATGAGATAATTAGTATTTTCTTCCATATTCTCATTCGTTGTTCCTGTATTTCTGATTACGATTTTTTTCAAATTCTTTACTCACTTCTGTTATTATTTCCTTAGCTAATGTTTGGATGTTGAACTCGTTATTTTGTGCTTCACCCTCTGGAGGACTTTTAGCTGGACTCTTGTCCTGGTTTGATTCTCCAATATTTTTTCTTGTTGTTTTAACCATTTTATATATTATGTTATGAGTTCCCTTTATCAGTACTTTTCAAATTATTGATCACTATTGCCTGGATTGACTTGTGTCTAAGTAAGTTAATTAAAGGGTTTACAGTGGTGGAAGTTAACAGTTGTTTCAATCCCTGAGTTCGAGCTCAGTGGTTTAAAAGCCTCTTTTTTTTTTCTTCCCTGTAGGCTATGGGAGCCTGAGGGCTTTTAAACTATCAATAGGCTTCAGCTTAATCACTGACTCCTGACCAAGAGATAAAGCAGGGTGTGGCAGAGATAATTCAGTGGTTATGCAAAGAGACTTTCACAGCCCCTCAGCTATGCCACCGAGGTATAGGTCTTCTCCTGAGTTTCCTGGTTAGATCTCTGTCCCCTGGTGTCCCTCCCTGTCGCTGCTCCAGATTCTGAGGGTAGTAGCAATGGAGACTGAGAGTTGCACTTGGTGAGTCTCTGGGGAGTCTTCTCCTCCCTTAAACTGTCCCCTTGTTGGTGGAGCAGACTGGAGGTGGTGTCTCCACTGATAAACTGCTGAACTGTTAGCAGTCACTTAATCACTCCTTAGGCTCCTCTCTCCTCTCTGTCACCAGCCACGCGTGTTTGTACTCACGGGTGATTTACTGGGTTCCTGTGGTCATTCTAATCCTGTCTTGTTTCGGTCCGGGTGGTCTCCTTTAGTATTCCTAGTTGATCTCGGAGAGGAGAGGAGAGGAGAGAAAGCGATCTGCTGCTTGTAGCTCCGCCTCCGGAAGTCAGAAATTCCTCACATGTTACTTTAAAGAGGAAAAAAAAGTTTGGAAGCACACATTTAAGTCTTGGTCAAATATCAAATGTAAGCAATAGACTTCTTTGGGTAGCTCTGAAAAGCTTCATGCATCAAAAGATTATCTAGTGTTAGAGAGATAGTATAGTGTAGTATATAGGTAGTATAGTACACTATACAAAAAGAGACCTTTTCTTTTTTCCTTCCTTCCTTTTTTCCTTTCTTTCTCTCTTTCCTTCTTTGTTTCTTCCTTCCTTCCTTTTTTTCTTTCAGATTTTATTTATTAATGAGAAAGCTAGGAGGAGAGAGAGAGAGAGAGAGAACCAGCTCTCATTCTGGTGCATGTGCTGCTGGGGATCAAACTTAGGACCTCGTGCTTGAGAGTCCAGTGCTTTATCCACTGCCCCAACTCCCAGACCACAGCAAGAGTATCTATGCCTGAGGCTCCAAGATTCCAAATTCAATCCCAAGCACTATCATGAGCCTGGATTGAGCAGTGCTTTGCTAAAAAAAAAAAAAAAAAAAAAAAAAAGACAAACAACAACAAAAACATATATATATGTGTGTGTGTGTGTGTCAATCAAGACAAAATTTAAGAGGTAATTTATTTGTGACATTAGTAGAAAAATACTGAAGTGAGGGCCTGGGAAGTGGCACAGTGGATAAAGCATTGAACTCTTAAACATGAGGTCCCGAGTCTGATAGGCAGCACTGAGTGTACCAGGGTGATGCTCTGGTTCTCACTGCTCTCTCTCATGTTAATAATTAAATGAAAAAAAAAAAGAATGAAACATACTCAATGAAACTCTTGTAAATAACAGCCTACCTCATATTAAAGGGCTTTGTCATTTAAAAAAAGATGAAGATTTTTCTGTTTTCACATTTTGTAAAACTAACAGCCATAATACTGTTGGTTCTTATTCCCAGATTGAAAAGATTAAGAACCAGGCTGGGCAAGATTACTTTGCCCCTTGCAGCAGCCATGGGGTGCGTTGTCATAGAAAGGAGTTCGAGAGCAAGGTCCGAGGTCCTATCTCCCCTTTACTTCAGCCCTACACTGCAGCCAGGGTTTACTTGGCATTGATGTGTGCCAAATTCCAGCCAAGGTGATGGGTGTCTCTCAGCTATTCTTACTGATGACTTGCTCTGTTGACTCTCAGGATGTGCAGTCCCTCTCTGGGGTCCTATGAGGTCAAGTCTTTCTTTTTCTAAACAATGTTTAAATTTATTTATTTATTCACTCAGTCATTTATTACTTGGTAGGGCAGAGAAACATTGAGGGGAGAAGGGGAGATAGAGAGGGAGAGAAAAAGAGAGGCACCTGCAGAGCTGTTTCACCATTAATGAAGCTTACCCCCTACAAGTGGGGAGTGGGGGCTTGAACCCAGGTCCTTACTCATGGTAATGTCTGCCTTTAACTGGGTGTACCACAAAGTCATTTCTAATCATTTCTAGAACCAGTGGCCATGCTTATCATCTCAGTGACTGAGACAGAACGTTGACAGAGGGGCAGGGAGATAGCACAACTGTTACGCAGAAGACTTTGCTGCCTGAGGCTCTGAACCCCCAGGTTCAATCCCCAGCACCAATATAAACCAGAGCTGAGCAGTGCTCAGGTTAAAAAAAAATGCTTACAGGGTAAAGTAGGAGATGTAGAAGCCAAACACGGGGCTTCAGCACTGTTGTGGGGGTGGGGGCAGGGGTGGGCACTATGAGGTAAGGCTTAGCTCATACAAGAGAGATGTGTTTGTTAAATGCTGTTTGAGGAAAAATTGTTAGCTCTTCAAGGCAAAATTTCTTGGAAACTGAATACAGCTCAGGGCAGGTAGACATTGGCCAATGGCAAGAGTTGGCCTAGACTCCTTTGTCCTTAACATGCAGCCGCGAGGAATAGCGCTCGACCAATGGGACCACTGGCAGGCTGAGTCATGCATCCAGGTTACCAGGCCACATGGCTTCAGGTCAGGAGATGAGGGGACAAAGCTGAAGCTGGTAGGAAAGAGTGAGGTCCACCTTTCCGCCCCACCATGCTATAATGTCCTAGGACTGAAGCATTTCCTAATCGCAGAGCTTCAGAGCCTCAGAACTCCGGAGCTGGGGCCCCTGCTGGGGTCCCTCTGCCACAGGCGGACTCAGCTGGAAGTCTCTGCACCACTCCAGGAGGCAAAGCAGTGAGAGACTGTTCTCTGGAGACTATGTTTGCATGAATCTGGCCCCGAGGATGCCCCTCAGCTCTGTGCCGCCTGCCTACTTGGTCTTGTGCGCTCAGCACCCACCCTGCAGCCTCTGTTCTGGTTCATGCATTGTTTCCTTCCCGTGATTCCTCAAGGGGGCTTTGCAGGTTGTTTACAGAGGTGGTAGAGTCTCTGAAGCTCTGGTTACAACTTTCTCAGCTAGCCAGATTAAAACAGACAAACAAACAAACAAAAAAACTTGATAGGAAATTTCCCAAAGTTTAGCCTCAGGAAATGTGCTTACAGTATGATTGTGGTATGTTTGTAAGAAGGCCTCAACACAGAACAGAATAACTGAGAATAAAAGGGTTAAGGATAGGTAGAATGGGGAGGAGGCAAGTGGTAGCACAGTGGGTTAAGCACACATGGCGCAAAGCACAAGGACCAGCGTAAGGATCCTGGTTCGAGCCCCGGCTCTCCATCTGGAGGGAGGTCGCTTCACGATCAGTAAAGCAGGTCTGGAGGTGTCTTTCTCTCCCCCTCTGTCTTCCCTTCCTCTCTCAATTTCTCTCTGTCCCAGCAATAGCAATAATAATAGTAACAACAACGATAAAAAAATAAAAACAAAAGGGAAAAATGGCCTCTAGGAGCAGTGGATTTGTAGTGCAGGCACTGAGCCCCAGCAATAAATCTGGAGGCAATAAATAAATGAATAAATAAATAAATAAAGGGTAGAGTGGGGGCCAGGTGGTGGCGCACCTGGTTGAGCGCACATGTTACAATGTGCAAGGATCCAGGTTTGAGCCCCTAGCCCCTACCTTTAGGGGGAAAGCTTTTCAAGTGGTGAAGCATGTTGCAGATGTCTCTCTCTCTCTCTCTTTTTCTCTCTCTCTTTGTCTCCCCCTTCCTTCTTGATTTCTGGCTGTCTCTATCCAATACGTAAATAAAGATAATTTCACAAGCGGTGAAGCAGCTCTGCAGGTGTCTATCTTCTCTCCTCCTCTCTACCTTCCCCTCCTCTCTCTATTTCTCTCTGTCCTATCCAACAGCAACAATGGCTATAACAACAATAACAATAACAACTATAACAAGGGCAACAAAATGGGAAAAATAGCCTTCTAGGAGCAGTGGATTCGTAGTGCTGGCACCGAGCACCGAGCCATAGTGATAACCCTGGAGGCAAAATAAATAAACAAATAAAAAAAAAAAGAATGTGGGGGCCAGGCGGTAGTGCGCTGGGTTAAGTGAACATAACGTGAAGCACAAGGCCCGCACAAGGATCTCAGCTTGAGCCCACGGTTCCAGGCCCCAGCTCCCCACCCATAAGGGGTTTGCTTTGCAAGCAGTGAAGCAGGTCTGCAGGTATCTAGCTTTCTCTCTCCCCCACCTCTCTCAATTTCTCTCTGTCCTATCCAGCAACAACACCAACAATAATGGAAAAAGAGAGGGCCACCAGGAGCAGTGGATTCATAGTGCAGGCACTGAGCCCTAGTGATAACCCTGGAGGCAAAAAAGAAAAAAAAAAGTAGAAGGACTGAATATGTGCCGGAAAGTTTGAGACACAGCAGGTGGTAGCGTAGAAGGTCAAAAGAGTGAAAAGCAAGTTGAGAGGATGAAGGGCAGACTGAACTCTACTGAGAAGGCGACAGCCAAGGGCCAAGAAAGTAAGATGCTTGATATAGAAAAAGCCAATGTGCCAACTTGTCTCTATAGTAACCAAGGTCACTGTCATGTTTTTGTCTTTAACTGTTGTCACATCAGCTTCTGTAGCCCTGATAGCTTGTACCGTCCCTTTGTTTGAGGCCAGAGTCCTCAGAGAGATCTGCTCAGCTCTAGTTTATGGTAGTACGGGGGGGGGGGGGGGGGTGTGTGTGAACCTGGGACATTGGAGCCTCAGGCATGAAAGTCTAGTTGCATAACCACTATGCTATCTACCCCCTTCTCAGAGAGACCTGAACTCTTGGCCTGAGCGCATAAAGCTCCTTCCTTCCTTCCTTCACCCACCTCAGCCCCGGTATTCTTGATTTATAGCAGATTTCCTTAGAAACTCTATGTAGTAAAGCAGCCTAGAGTTTCAGTTCCTTTCGAGATAATATATCAAGGAACTGGGAGGTAGCTCACCTGGTAGAAGACTCACCTTATCATGTACCTAGTCCTGAGATCAAGCCTTGGCACCGCTTGGGAACACTCTAGGGAAGTCCCACAGACGACAGAACAGTTCTGCTTTCCCTCCACCCTGGTTCCAGGAGCAACAGAACCACACAATGTGAGGACTCAGTGCTGTGAAAACAAATAATGAACAAACTGAGATGCTGTTCTATGAGTTTATTATTTACTTGTAGATAGAGACACAGGGAGAGAGAGAGTGAAAGAGACCACAGCACCAAATCTCCCTTCAAAGCAGGGGAGGCCAGTCTTGAACCCAGGCCCCACACATGGCAATGCAGAGTAATATTCAAGTGAGCTGTTAGGCTGACCCTGGATTGTGTCTTTATTAAACATCATCTGGGTGCATCTGGGTGACAAGTCTAGCAGATGGATACTTGTTTCAAGTGGCCTCCCCCAGGGCTCTGTTCTGGCTCCTACGCTATTTAATATTTACATCAATGACCTCCCAGAAACTTCTTCAAGGAAGTTCATCTACGCCGATGACATCTGCTGTGCAACTCAGGCATCCAAGTTCGACATCCTCGAGGAAGCACTCACGAAAGACATGTCTCTGATATCTGATTACTGTAAAAAATGGCGACTAATCCCTAGCACTGCAAAAACGGTATCATCTGTTTTCCATCTACACCATGCCTCGGCCTCGCGTGAGCTTAATGTGCAGCTTGGCGATACGAGAATCCGGCATGAAGCCCAGCCAGTCTATCTTGGCATTACTCTGGATCGCACTCTGTCATTTCACGAGCATCTCATAAAAACTGCAGCAAAGGTGGGCGCGAGGAATCACATCATTGCAAGACTGGCCAGCTCCTCATGGGGCGCGAGCGCTTCCACACTACGATCATCCTCTCTGGCATTATGCTATTCCACTGCAGCATACTGTGCCCCAGGATGGTTCCGTAGCCCCCATGTCCACTTGGTCAATTCCAAATTATATTCCTCCATGAGGATAATTTCTGGAACCATCCGTTCCACCCCGGTTCCATGGCTGCCAGTTCTTAGCAACATCGCCCCGCCAGATATTCGTCGGGATGCGGCATCATCTAAGTTCATTTCCCACATCTACGCTCGACCGGACCTGCCAATATACGCGGATATGTTCGCCCACCCTGTCCAACGCTTGACGTCTCGTCACCCAATCTGGTCCCCTACGCCTACACTGAACTTCTCTGTTCCAGACTCTTGGAAACAGAGCTGGCAGTCAGCTGAGGTAAAGAACAAACACCTCATCACAGACCCCTGCAAGCGTCCACCTGACTTTGACCTAGCACGTTATGATTGGGCCCTCCTCAATCGCTATTGGACAGGCCATGGCCGGTGCACCGCTATGTTCCATCGCTGGGGAGCCAGAGACGACCCGAACTGCCCCTGCGGCTCCAGACAGACTATGACCCACACAGTCAACGACTGCCACCTCTCCAGATTCAAAGGAGGTCTCGAAACTTTACATCAGGCTCAACCTGATGCTGTTGACTGGCTACGGAAGAAGGGCAAACGCTAGAAAAAGAATTAAACATCATGTATCCATTGGCATTTCAGTGGATTCCATATCTCAGCAATTATAAATAATTATCAGCAAACGTTGGGAGGGTATAATTGTGGCATTTTATGATTTCATATTCTTTTCACAGAGGCCCAGAAGTGAGGTTGCTGCCACATACAATAGTTCTCTTGTGTGTGTGTTTCTGCACATGTGGATGTAGATCTTACAGATCTGGAGTCAGATGATGGTTTATCTTTTTTCCCTTATAAAAAAATTTGATTTTTAAAAATATTTATTTATTCCCTTTTGTTGCCCTTGTTTTATTGTTATAGTTATTATTGATGTTGTTGTTGGAACAACATAGAGAAATGGAGAGAGGAGGGGAAGACAGAGAGGGGGAGAGAAAGACAGACACCTGCAGACCTGCTTCACTGCCTGGGAAGCGAGTCCCCTGCAGGTGGGGAGCCGGGGGCTCTAACCGAGATCCTTACTCCGGTCCTTGCGCTTTGCGCCAGGTGCACTTAACCTGACTCCCGAAAATTTGCTTTTTATAATCAGAAACTTTTATGATTTCCCCCTCAATATCCTTAGAGCTTAAAATTTACCAGAATATGGGTGAGGGGACAGCAAAATGGTTATACAAAAAGATTCTCATGCCTGAGGCTCTGAGGTCTCTGATTCAGTCCCCAGCACCACCACGGCTGAGTAGTGTAATGGTCTAAAATAATAAGGATAAAATAAAATAAAAATACACCAGACTATATTGGGTTGTTAGAAAACCATGATCCATTTTTGCATAGAAAAACACGTCATGACTTTTCTCACAGCCCAGTCCCAGGGATGCATCTTTCCTTATTGACACCATCGGGAGCACTGAGCCTTGTAGTTGGCTTCATTTAGTCATCACCTTCCCACTGTCTTTTTTTTCTTCCCATTTTTGTTGTTCTTTTTTTTTTTTTTTAAATTGTTGTTGTGGTTATTATTATTGTTGTTGATGATGTCATTGTTGTTGAATAGGACAGAGAGAACGCCATGTGTGCTTAACTTGCTGCACTACCGCCTGACCTCCCCCCCCATTATCTTTTAAAGAATGTCTTTCATTAATACGTTGGTTCTTTGGCCCTGTCCTTCAAGACTCTTATCATTCCCCTAATGATTTACATCTCTTTACATTTTTTCCTATGCTTTGTGAAATTTTGCTTCATCTTCAGTTTGAATAAACATCTCTCTGAGTTAACAGGCTGAATTTCTAGTCCAAACGTAATGAATTAACCCCCTTCAAAGCTCTCATTCTTTTAATTCTCTTCCAGCAGCACTGTGGCGGTTATTGGGGAGCTGGGCTAAGTGCACATACTTTTGAGAAAAAAAATGTATGATGTAAAAACCAGATCAAAACCAGATCACCATTCTGGCAAGTGTGATGGTGATGGTGGGGATTGAACTCAGGACCTTGTGCTTTTGAGTCCAACTGCTTATCCATGGAACAGTCACCCAGGGCATATATATATATTTTCCCCCTTTACCAGAGCACTGCTCAGCTCTGATTTATGGTAGTATGGGGAATCGAACCTAGGACTTTGGAGCCTCAGACATGACTGTCTATTTGCATAACCATTATGCTATCTACCCCTGCACCACACATATGTTTTTACTGCTTCTGGGGGGGGGCAATCCTTCCTTCCTCTCCTCCTCCTCCTCCTCCTTTTTTTTTTTTTTTTTTTAGATTGAGACAGAGAAGAAGAAAGAAAGAAAGGCAGACAGAGAGAAAGAGAACACAACACCAAGCTTCCTTCAGCGTACTGGGGGCCAGACTGGAACCTGGGTCACGCATACAGCAAAGCAGTGCGCTACCCAACTGAACTATTTCTCCAGCCCCTTTTTATTTCAGGGAGAGAGAGAGAGAGAGAGAGAGAGAGAGAGAGAGAGAGAGAGAGAGAGAACATAGCACTGGTACTTTCCTCCAGTGATATGGCACTCCTGTGTGGGTTTTTTAACTGCCGAGTAGTGAGTATATGTCCCCTAACTTTGTTATCCAGCTACCTTGTAACAGATGTTTGTAAAACACATGAGTTCAGCGGGGAAGCAATTACAGAAGCCAGACCTTCCACCTTCTGCACCCCATAGTGACCCTGGGTCCATGCTCCCAGAGGGTTAAAGAATAAGAAAGCTATCAGGGGAGGGGATGGGCTATGGAGTTCTGGTGGTGGGAACTGTGTGGAGTTGTACCCCTCTTATCCTATGGTTTTTGTCAGTGTTTCCTTTTTATAAATAAAAATTAAAGAAAAAAAAAACACATGAAGATAATCCAAGCAAAAATTTTCCCCTTTTCTATTTGATTCTACGTGGCTAGAATTGCACACAGCAGCCTATAACCGGGTCCTCTATAATATATTTCTATATTTCCTTGTTAGAAGCTTTATAAGCTGCTTCCGATTTTTCATTACTATGAGTTGGATGATATCAACTTTGTACATTTTCTTTTATGTTATTGATATAATATATAATATATTATATATTAAAGTCCTGAATATATTATTAATAAAGCAAAATACACAAACACTTAAAAGCTCTACTGTATATTAGCACATTATTTTCCAGAAGGAAATATTGCACCAGTTTTCGCTTCCACCACCAGTGAATGAATGCCTCTCATGGCCCTTGGCTAGCCCTGGAATTTTTTTATTGTGATAAAATATACACAGCATAAAATGCACTATTCCTGCAGTTCTGCTGCATTTATCTTCACACTGTTATATAATCACCACCACCATCCCTTTCCAGCATTTTCACTAAACTGAAAATCCATACACATTAGATACTAACTGCCTCGCTCCCCTGCCCTCAGCCCCCAGCAACTCTGAATTCAACTCCGCTAGGCGCCTCCTATGAACGGCCACACAGAGCGCTTACTTGCCCTCATACGACTGGCTTGTTTCACCATAATATCTTTAAGGACTGTTCATGTTTCAATACTCCTAGAAGTCTCTGAGGTTTTTACTTTTTTTTTTTTTTTCTTTTTTGAAGATTTATTCCCTTATGGGGATGATGCGGGTAGAGAAAGAAGCAGAGCATCATTTTGGCTCCTGATGTCAAGGACTGAACTCAGTACCTCATGCTTAAGAGTCCAACACTAGGGGGGAGTCCAGCGCAGCGGGATAAGCGCACGTGGTGCAAAGTGCAAGGACCAGCTCAAGGATCCAGGTTCGAGCCCCTGGCTCCCCACCTGCAGGGGGGTCGCTTCACAGGTGGTGAAGCAGGTCTGCAGGCATCTCTCTGTCTCGATGTCTCTCTTCCTCTCAATTTCTGGCTATCTACACAATAAATAAATAAATAAAGATTAAAATTTTATATATAAAAAAAGAGTCCAACACTGACCCACTGTGCCACCCTCTGCATTGTTCTCTCTCCTCTCCCTTTTCAAGCTTGCTTCCTCCCTTCCTTCCTTCCTTCCTTCCTTCCTTCCTTCCTTCCTTCCTTCCTTTCTTTTTTCTTTCCTTCCTTTCTCTCTCTCTCTCTTTCCTTCCTCCCTTCCTTCTTTTTCTTTCTTTTTAGAAAGAAAGAAGTGGGGATCTAGCGGTAGTGCAGTGGGCTAAAGGCATGTGGCGCAAAGCGCAAGGACCAGCACAAGGACCCTGGTTTGAGCCTCCGCAGGGGAGTCGCTTCATGAGTGGTGAAGCAGGTCTGCAGGTGTCTGTCTTTTTCTCCCCCTCTCTGTCTTCCCCTCCTCTCTCTATTTCTCTCTGTCCTATCCAACAATGATATCAACAACAACAATAATAATAGCCACAACAACTATAAAACAACAAGGGCAACAAAAGGGAGAAAAATGGCCTCCAGGAGCCGTGCGTTTGTGGTGCAGGCGCTGAGTCCCAGTAATAACCCTGGAGATAAAAAAAGAAAGAAAGAAGCTTTTTGCCTATGTTTTATTTTAGTTTTTACATTTTTCCTTATTTTATTTGAGGGATGAATGGGGGGGGGGGGAGAGAGAGAGAGAGACCAACCAGAGCACTGCTCAGCTCTGGCTTATGGTGGTACTGGGGGTTGAACCTGGGACTTCAGCATCTCAGACATGAGAGTCTCTTTGCATATCCATTATGCTGTCTCCCAAGCCCCCACTCAGCTTTCTATTTCTTTGTAAAGTTTTCTTTTTCCTCTAGAGTTTTCACTGGTATTTTTGCCTACAGGATGAATCCACCACTCCTAACAGCCACTTTCTTTCTTTATTTTTTTGAATGAGATAGAGAGGGGGCCTGGTGGTGGCACATCTGGTTGAGTGCATGTGCTATAATGCACAAGGACCCAGGTTCAAACCTCTGGTCTCCACCTGCAGGGTTGACACTTTACAAGTAATAAAGCAGTGCTGTCATCAACAACAACAATAATCACAACAAGAAAACAACAAGGGCAACAAGAGGGAATAAATAAATATTAAAAAAAAGAAAAAAAACTGAAAAAGGAGTCGGGCAGTAGCGCAGTGGGTTAAGCACACGTGGTGCGAAGCGCAAAGACTGGTGTAAGGATCCAGGTTCAAGCCCCCCCACTCCCCACCTGCAGAGGAGTCACTTTATAGGTGGTAAAGCAGGTCTGCAGGTGTCTGTCTTTCTCTCCTCATCTCTGTCTTCCCCTCCTCTCTCTACTTCTCTCTGTCCTATCCAACAACGACATCAATAACAACAACAATAAAACAATAAGGGCAATAAAAGGGAATAAATAAATAAATATTTTAAAAAAATAAAAAGAAAACACTGCCTCCAGTGTGTCTTACTCTTTCTCTATCTCCCTTTCTTCTCAATTGATCTCTGTCTATTCAATAAACAAACAAAATAAAAATAAATAAAATATATTTAAAAAGGTAGAAATGTCTGTCTATCTCTGTGTGGGGGTGTGGGCATCAGAGAGAGGAAGAGAGACACCTGCAGCACTGTTCCAATGTTGTGAAGTTTCCCCCGTGCAGGTGGGGAATAGGGTCTTAAACCCTGGTCCTCATGCCTGGTGACATGTGCTCTCTCCCAGGTGTAGCACTGCCTGGTGGTCCCTGCAGCCACAGTCTGTCTGTCTCTCTCAATAATTTAATTCATTCATTCATTCATTCATTCATTTACTGGATAGATACAGAGAAGTTGAGAGAAAAGAGGGGGATAGAGAGAGACAAAGAATGAGAGACGCCTGTAGCACTGCTCCACTGTTTGTGAAGCTTCCCTCCTGCAGGTGGGGACTGGGGGCTTGAATCTAGGTTCTCGAGCATGGCAACATGCGCACTTAGCCAGGTGCCCCACCACCTGGCCCCTCACAGCCTCTTCTTAACGCTGAAGAACATTTCTTTGCAAGACTATGTCAAATTTGGTTTATTCATTTATTTTCCTTTTTTTCCTTAAATTTTTTAAATTAACTTAATTTATTTATTTATTGGGTAGAGACAACCAGAAGTTGATAGGAAGGGGGAGACAGAGAGGGAAAGAGACAGAGAGACACCTGCAGCCCTGCTTCACCACTTGCAAAGGCTTTCCCCTGCAGGTGGGGACTGGGGGCTCGAACCTGGGTCCTTGAGCACTGTAACATGTGCGTTCAACCAAGTGCGCTACAACCCAGCCCCTATTTATTTATTTTTCAATGGGCACTTGGGACACTTCTACTTATTGATGTGTGCATGAGAGAGAGAGAGAGAGAGAGAGAGAGAGAGAGAGGGAATACAACACTATACAACCATATATTGTGTGAGAGAGAAAGAGAGAGAGAGAATACAACACTATATAACCATATATATTCTTCAATTTGCTTTTTTATCTCTTTCTCTCTCTCCATATATATCTGGGTAGAGAGAGTTAAAGAGACAGAGAGACACCTGTAGTCCTGCTTCAACACTCGGCAACTTTTCCCCTGCCAGTAGGGACCAGGAGCTAGAGCCCAGGTGTTTGTGCTCTGTAATGTGTGTGCTTCACCAGGTGTGCCGTAGTCTGGCCCCTGGATTCTTTTTGCGCTTTTCTATATGGTGAGCAAACCTATGCAAGGCCTGTACTTTCTTTTCTAAGTCTTTTTCATCTTAATTTTTAAAAACAATTATCTTTATTTATTGGATAGAGGCAGTCAAAAGTTGAGAGGAGGGAGAACTTAGAGGGAGAGAGACAGAGAGACACCTGCAGCCCTGCTTCACTACTTGTGAAGCCTTCCCCTTGCAGGTGGGGACTAGGGGCTTGAACTCAGGTCCTTGCGCATTGTAACATGTACAGGTGCTCCACCACATGCCTCCCCCCTTAAAATTTTTTTTAAATTATCTTTATTTATTGGATAGAGGCAGTCAGAAGTAGAGAATGAAGGGAGAGATATAGAGGGAGACAGGGAGATAACTGCATTACTGCTTCACCACTTGTGAAGCTTTCCCCTGCAGGCCTGGGTCCTTGTGCATTGTGACATGTGCGTACCCGGTGTGCCACCACTGGGCCCCACCACTAACCCCCTTTTTAAAAGGCAGCTCCCTTTCTAGTCTTTTAAAATGCATTATTGTTATCATCATCATTATTTTTATTATTATTCTTTAATGTATATTTATTTATTTTTTCCTTTTGTTGCCCTTGTTGTCTTTTTACTGTTGTAGTTATTATTGTTGTTGTTATTGATGTCATCATTGTTAGATAGGACAGAGAGAAATGGAGAGAAGAGGGGAAGAAAGAGAAGGAGAGGGAGTCAGGCTTGTAGCTCAGCGGGTTAAGCGCAGGTGGCACAAAGCTTAGGACCAGCGGAAGGATGACGGTTCGAGCCCCCGGCTCCCCACCTGCAGGGGAGTCGCTTCACAAGCGGTGAAGCAGGTCTGCAGGTGTCTATCTTTCTCTCCCCCTCTCTGTCTCCCCCTCCTCTCTCCATTTCTCTCTGTCCTATCCAACAATGATGACATCAATAACTACAGCAACAAAACAACAAGGGCAACAAAAGGGAGTAAATAAATAAATAAATATTAAAAATGTAAAAAAAATTTTTTTTAAGTAAAGAAAGAGAAGGAGAGAGAAAGATAGACACCTGCAGACCTGCTTCACCGCCTGTGAAGGGACTCCCCTGCAGGTGGAGAGCTGGGGGCTCGAACCAAGATCCTTACACCAGTCCTTATATTATTATTCTTTTACCAGCAATCAGGTGATTGAATTTGGGACTCTAGGGTCTTTAGCATGAAAGTCTTTTGTGTCACCATTATGCTACTTCCCACCTGATTTATTTATTTAAGCTTATTTTTTGTAGCTTCTAATTTCAAGTTTTTTTTTAATTATTTATTTAATTTGATAGGACAGAGAGAAACAGAGGGAAGGGGAAGAAAGAGAGGGAGAGAGACAGAGACATCTGCAGCCCTGCTTCACTGCTTGTGAAGCTTTCCCCCTTCAAGTGAGGAATGGGGGGCTTGAACTTGGCTCCTTGTACATGGTAATATGAGCACTAACCAGGTGCACCACCACCTGACCCTTATTTATCTATTAATGATGGAAAACAGTGAAAGTAAGAGCATCACTGTGGCTTAAG
Organism: Erinaceus europaeus; assembly: GCF_950295315.1. Taxonomy (NCBI): domain Eukaryota; kingdom Metazoa; phylum Chordata; class Mammalia; order Eulipotyphla; family Erinaceidae; genus Erinaceus; species Erinaceus europaeus. Next base: position 57,096,915 of record NC_080180.1, on the reverse strand, counting down.
TGTTATTGGGAACTGAACTTGGGACATCATGGTTGCAAGCCTAGTATTCTGTGTAACCTCCCAGATTCTCCTAGGTGGCTTTATTTTTTGTTTGCTTTAGAGATTTATTTATTAATGAGAGAGAGGGAGAAAATCGGAGCATCACTCTGGCACATGTGATGACAGAAATCAAACTTGAGACCTCGTGTCTGAAAATTCAAAAGCTTATTTACTGTGCCACCTCCTGGGCTGTTTTCCTCTATAGTTTGAATTACATTCATTGGAATTCTTGTAATGCTGAGAACACACACACACACACACACACACACACACTCACTCACTCACAAGTGTATTTGTCCCCTCCTGACAAGGTGTTTGTATTTTGCTTCTGTTGGGTGTTTGGACAAAAGCTTCATTAAAGTTTATAGATATATTATGAGATCAATCCAGGAATACATTAAGAATTATCTTCATGTTTGATAGGACAAAACATTCTTTTTTTTTTTTTTTTTTGCAATTTCCACATTTGACTCTAGATGGCATTTGACACTTGGAAATTCAGGGAGTCTGATTAGTGCCATATGTGAAAGATCTGATTCAAATATTTTTTGAGGCCTAAGAACTAAGAATGCAGAAAATGTTAAAATATATACGGATATCCCTTGCTATCCCTTCCAATATACAGGCATAATCATTTTCTTTCTTTAATTGAAGTGTAATTGACATATAATATTGCATTCTTTTCCAGTGGACAATATAGGAACAATGGAGAGAGGGATTTATTCGAGTTCTAGGCCCATCAAGTCTGTTTGGGAATCCCAGGACTCCCCGATTAGGGCCCCAGGTAGTTATTTATTTATTTTTATTATTGGACAGAGACAGAGAGAAATTGAGAGGGGGTGATAGGGAGAGGGAAAGAGATAGAGAGACATCTACAGGACTGCTTCACCATTTGTGAAACTTTCTCTCTGTAGGTGGGGACCAGAGGCTTGAACCCAGGTCCTTGCACACTATAATGTGTGCGCTAAACCAGGTGTGCCACCACCTGACACCCCCTTTTTCTTTCTAGAACAATTATTTCAACTTCTGACTCATGATCATTTAATTTTCTATTTTGTATTCCTTGTCTTTCCTCCTTCTAGTCCTTATCTACTTTATTTATTTTCTTTTTAACCAGAGCACTGCTTAGCTCTGGCTGATGGTGGTTCAGGGGATTGAACCTGGGACTATGGAGCCTCAGGCATGAGAGTCTCTTTGCATAACCATTATGCTATCTACCCCTGCCCGGCCCTCATCCACTTCATTTTTGAATTTGCAACCTTTTACCTAAAGGGGCAGAGCCCTTCCCTGCCTCTTACCAGCAGGGGTCACCCTAGCTCCTGCCCAGAGGACCACCAGGTTCCGACACCCATTGTCACCTTGGAGAATTTAGCTTGTAGCAGGTCCCATCTTGAAGCAGGTCCCATCCCCATGTAATGGTGTAAATACTAAGAGCTCCATGTTCACATGGCAGACCTCTCCATCCCTACCTGACACTGGGCAGTAGTCAAGTACTTTTTCAAAGAAACCAGTTTTGTTTCAAAGTTGCATTGTTTATCTTTACTGTATTTACTGCAGCAAGGAGAAACTCAAACATGCCTAATACACTGCAGATCAAACTTCCTCTATTTGGATAATCACTGCATTTCTTTATCTCTTTTTCAGTAATATATATATATATATATTTTCAGTAATATATATATATATATATATATATATATATATATATATATATATGCATTTACCTTGTGTTTTCTCCAAGGTTAATGTGTATATTTATTCAAAGTGCTTAGCCTCTAAAGGATTCAATCAAATAAGATTGAATTCAGATATAGGACTGGGGAGATAGCATAATGGTTATGCAAAAGACGTTCATGCCTGAGCCTCTGGGGTCCCAAGTTCAATCCTCAGCACCAGTGCTCTGGTCTCTCTCTCACTGTATTTTTCTCTCTAAAAGTAAGTTAATAAGGTATTAAAATACACACACACACACACACACACACACACACACACACACACACACACACACACATATTCTCTAAAATTCAGAGAGAGAGGCAGGGAAGAGCATTCTACCAATGCAGTACCAGGGATAATCTGGGACATACAAGGAATGTTTTGTCCTTGTCGCATCATCTTCTCTGGTATATTCAGATATATTGAACATTTATTTTTAAACTAAGCATTCTATTTTACATTATTTTCTGTAGTTATTTGTGCCATCTCAAATGTATGAAGTTAGTTTTTACAATGCTAAAATAAACAGGAAAAGCTAGCTACCAGATAGTGATAACATAAGAGAGTATTAAGTGATAATTAGAGTTGATCCTGGGGAGCAACTAGATTTAAACAAAGATATCCCACCAAAAATTCTACCTTCTCACTGCTGGCATTATTAAACTAGATCATTCCCACAAGCATCAAACACGCCATTATCTTCTTATCTTAAGAACAAGTGAACATTTTCTTTTTGCCTCCAGGGTTATTGCTGGGGCTCAGTGCCTACACTATGAATCCACTGCTCCTGGTAGCCATCTCCTTTCCATTGTTGTTGTTGTTGCTGCTGTTATTATTGTTGTTATTGGGTAGGACAGAGAGAAATGGAGAGAGGAGGGGAAGACAGAGAGGGGGAGAGAAAGATAGACACCTGCAGACCTGCTTCACCGCCTGTGAAGTGACCCCCCTGAAGGTGGGGATCCGGGGGCCCGAACTGGCATTCTCTCTCTCTCCTATCCTAGTAAATAAATAAAATATTTTAAAATATTCTATTTATTTATTTTTGTTTTATTGGATAGAGAGAGGACTCAAGAGGGAAGTGGGGTGGTCTGGGAAGTGGCACAGTGGATAAAGCATTGGACTCTTAAGCATGAGGTCTTGAGTTCAATCCCTGGCAGCACATGTGCCAGAGTGATGTCTGGCTCTTTCTCTCTCCTCCTATGCTTCTCATTAATAAATAAATAAAGTATTTTTTAAAAAAGAGGGAAGTGGGGAGGGAGACTTGCAACACTACTTCCTGCTTGTGAAGCTTTCTCCCTACAGGTGGGGAGGACAGGGACTTGAGCCCAGGAACCTGAGCATAGAAATGTGTGCACTTAACCAGGTGTATCGCCACCTGGCCCCATAAATAAAATCTTAAAAAAAATTCTTTTCCCTAACATTACAGTGTTGCTGCTTTTTAAAAAAGATTTTATTTATTTATTAATGAGAAAGATAGGAGAGAGAGAGTAAGAGAAAGAACCAGACATCACTCTGGTACATGTGCTGCCGGGGATTGAACTCAGGACCTCATGCTTGAGAGTCTAGTGCCTTAGCCACTGTGCCACTTCCTAGACCACCAGTGTTGCTGTTTTTTTATTTTTTATTTTTTAACAAATTATTTGTTTTCATGAGCATGAGTCACAGAAAGAGAGGAGGGAGGGAGGAAAGGAGAGAGAGAGAGAACGGGAGAAAGACTGCATCGTTGTATGGCACATGTGGTGCTGAGGATTAAACCTGAGACCTCTGGGGTGTCAGGCATGAAAGTCTGGTGCATAATTGCTGTGATATCTCCCTGGCCCCAAAACCACTTTAAAGTTTCCCCACCATTCCTCTGAACCTGCTCTCGGTTGCTAAATTCAACCATCAGGTCTCAGCTCTCATCTTACTTGACCCATGAGACGCACAGGGCTGTTAACTACAGATGAACACGCTCTTCCACCAAACCCTTTCTTCGCTTCTTTCCAGGATTCTGCTCTGGCTTGGTTCTCCTGACACCTTGTGGGTTTCTCATTGCCCATCTCTTTTCTTATATCTTCCTCCTCCAGATGTTAGGCTTCTGTAGGCTCTGGCCTTGTTCTCATCTGGTTTTGTTTTTGTGTTTTTGACCTGTTTAGCATGGCTGAACTCTAGCTTCTAGTGTTGCTGGGGATTGAACCTGAGACTTTTGGTGCTTCAGGCACGAAGGTTTTTCTGCATAGCCGCTATTTGATCTCCCCTCTCTCCTGCTCTTCATCGCCAATGGTGCCCTACAGGATCTCTTCTCATTCCATGTTTGAAACTGCCAGTTGTTCTGTGAGGAGCTCCCTTCCACCGCCGACTGCTATTGTCAGACACACACGAGCTGGTCCACAGCCGACGTGGCAGACACACAGAGTCCCCAAAGACTTGGGCTGCTTGTGACTTTCTTTCTGTCCCACCATCCTCACCTGAGACTTACATGGCGGCTGGTGTGAGGCCCGGTTGAGACAAGTGTGGAGGAAGGTGAGGCATGGGGAGGTCAGAAACGTGAAGAGCAGTTTGGTACCAAGAAGTGCAGGGGTACAGGGAAAGGAGCAGAGGGTGAGGATGTGACATGGGAGGGGGTGGCTTTGGGTGGTAGTTTTATTAGTAATAATGGCAGGTGAAGATGTTGTCTGATGACGGAAAAGGAAGGAGAGGAGAAGAAACTAACTCAGGAAAGGACGGACTCAGGAAAGGACGGGGGCTAACTGCACTACAAGGTCCCTCAGAAGACATGGAGGAAGAATGAGTGAGGATGGAGACTGGCTTTGATTTTTGCTTGCTCTTTTGACCAGGGTACCACTCAGCTCTGACTTCTGATGGCACTGGGGATTGAACCTGGGACCTCTGCCTCTGCATGTAAGTCCTGTGCACTATCCATGTGCCATCTCTCCTGCCCAAGGCTATTTCTATTTCTTTCTTTCTTTTTTCTTTTTTGCATAACAATTATGCTATCTCCCTTGCTTCCAGGTTGGCTATTAATAGAAACAAGAGAGAAGGCTTGGGGAGGTAGCATAGTGGTTATGCAAAAAGATTTTCATTGATGGGGTTTACAGTCAACAATATTTATACACCTTTCCCATATTTGGGAGCTACTCTCTTCCCAGATCCAGCTTTCTGGTCCTTTTTCTTTTCTTTTCCCTTTCTTTCTTTCTTTCTTTCTTTCTGTCTGTCTGTCTGTCTGTCTGTCTGTCTTTCTTTTCTTTTTAACCACTGTTCAGTTCTGGCTTATGGTGGTGCAGGGGATTGAACCTGGGACTTTGAAGTCTCAGGCATGAGTCTATTTGCATAACCATTATGCTATCTACCCTCCGCCATCTGGTCCTTTTTCCAGCCATAACATCATTTCAGACAATAACTAGTATCTACCTGCATATCAGATTTCAGGCTCAGGGGAAAAAAAAAACCCAAACAAACAAACAAACAAAAATTGGATATCTAGAGGCCCTTTGGAATATAACTAAAATATGCCTACTAACTATCTACAAAATGGAGTACCCCCCAACTCTTCATCTGCTTTTTTTTTCAACTCTTCATCAGCCTTTAGCTTCATGATTAGTCAACAACTTGTTTGGCTTTATATATTAGCTCTATTTTCAGCCACCAGGTTCCAGATGCTAGCATGATGCCAGCCAGACTTCCCTGAACAGACAACCCCACCAATGTGTCCTGGAAATCTGCTTCCCCAGAGCCCTCCCCCACTAGGGAAAGGGAGAGACAGTCTGGGAGTATGGATTGACTTGTGAATGCCCATGTTCAACGGGGAAGCAATTACAGAAGCCAGACCTTCCACCTTCTGCATCCCATAATGACCCTGGGTCCATAATCCCAGAGGGATAAAGAACAGGAAAGTTATCAGGAGAGGAGATGGGATACGGAGTTCTGGTGGTGGGAATTGTGTGGAGTTGTGCCCTCTTATCCTATGGTTTTGTCAGTGTTTCCTTTTTATAAATAAATTAAAAAAATTTTCATGCTCTGAGTTCCAAGTTCAGTCCCCAGTACCATCAGAAACCAGAGTTGATCAGTGCTCTGATCTCTCACTCACTTAAATAAATTAAATAAATATATATTTTCTCTCATATATATATATATGATATATATATTAATATATATATTAAAGAAAGAAACAGGAGAGAAGACAGAGTGGGTATAGCTGAGGCAGCATGGCCCACTGAGTTCACACTTTGATAACCAAACATATGACAAAAACAGACCAGCCCTCAACAGGGAAAGCAGTAAAGATAAACCCACAACTTGGACTGGATCTGGTGTACTGCACCAAAGTAAAGGATTCGGGGTAGGGGGAGAGAGTTCAGGTCCTGGAACATGATGGCAGAGGAGGATCTAGAGGGGGCTGAACTGTTATGTGGAAAACTGGGAAGTGTGAACAGAGCTAGATGGCATAATGATTCTGCAGAGACTCTTATTCCTGAGGCTCCCAAGTCTCAGGCTCATGGTGAATTCACCCTCTTCACCCCATCTTGGATGGAGCTTGAAGACATCATGTTAAGTGAGATCAGCCAGAAAGAGAAAGATGAATATGGGATGATCTTACTCAGAGATAAATTGAAAAACAAGATCAGAAGGGAAAACACACAGCAGAATTTGGACTGGAGTTGGTGTATTGCATCAAAGTCAAAGACTCTGGGGTGAGGGGGAGGGTTCAGGTCCTGGAACATGATGGCAGAAGAGGACCTAGTGGGGGTTGTATTGTTATGTGGAAATGTTATGCATATACAAATTATTGTATTTTACTGTAAACCATTAATCCCCCAACAGAGAAATTTAAAAAAAAGAAAAAGAAAAAGATAAACCCACATCCCAAGACAAGATAAGCCGTACCTTGATGGAAATAATGAATAGAACAAAGCCACTTCTTCTTCTTCTTCTAGCGTTTGCCCTTCTTCCATAGCCAGTCAACAGGTCAGGTTGAAAGCTGTCAGGAGCTGCTTGTTGCTGGCTTTGAAAGTGACTGGGATCCATGTGGATTCAGTCGGCTAGGAAGGATCGTCAGTTTCCCCAATGAATGGGTACTCATGGGATGCACCACAAGAAGGTCGATCCAATGCATCCCAACAAAGCCACTAAAGCAAGTGGACCGAACCCAGAAAGTTGGTGGTGAATCTGGAAAACACAGACTGGGGACCAGGATCTCAGCTTCTCTGATGCTGAGGACACTTAAGTTCTCCATAAGAAACTGGACCCAGCTTTACAGTCTGGAATGTCTCCCTTCTCAGGAGGAAAGCAGAACATATATTAAAACTCCAGATGACTTGTAACCTGCCTTGTAGAGTGCTGAGGGCCTAGGGAGGTGGGGGTGCAGAGATGCAATCTCACAGTCCCAAGCAAAGCCTCAAATTTCTCTGCAGAATCCACACTGTTACCTGAGGACAGGAATTCCGATTCCATACTCTAAGACTTGGCTTGAGATGGAGGGGCTGCTGACAGAGCGGGCTGAGCTCATGGGGGATGCACGGGGAGAGAAGAAGGAGAAGCAGGAAAGGCTTCTAAATGCCTCTATCTGAGACTGCAAACCTAGCTTCCCAAAATACGTGGATGGGTCTTGGGCTTTAAAAAACAAAGGCATCGGAATAGGTTGTGATTGGCGGATGCAATATCATTTGGTATGAATTGAGAGAAGCATGCAGGAAAGTGGGCCCCACCCTAAGGTTCCAGGACTGGGGGAAATATAAGCTCTATAGTGGAAATGTGAGGTTCCTGCTGTCTTAGGGTTCAAGAAGACAATGGATAGTTATTGTTATCATAATTGGTAGTTGTGTTAACTTTGAAAAGTCCCTTTGTTAGGATTTGCTGTATAATACCCAATATCCTGTATATAGCTGTGCCACCTGTTGCTTCTGTTCTCCCTGGTCTAGACTTTTGAGAGAGTCAACATATCAAAGACTCAGCCTATGTATTAAAAAGACTTAGTCTGTGTTTTAAAAAGTTCGAGACATACAATCAATTTTCTCCTCTCATATTAATTAAATAGTGATTTATATGACTACAGTTTAATACGAGTATACATAGACACCATTCCCACCACCAAAAGACTGTGTCCCCTCCCACCCACCCCCACCCCCACCCCCCGCCGCCCCGGGAAGCCGAATGTCCACCCTCCCCCTCACCACAGGGTTTGTACTTAGGTGCCCTGCTCTAGATTAAGTCAGATCCTGCTTTTAGTTTCCTTTCTGTTCTTCTTTCTCAACTTTTGTTGATGAGTGGGATCATCAACTCTTTATCTTTCTGACTTATCTCACTTAACATAATTCCTTCTACCTCCATCCAAGATGGGTCAGAGAAGGTGGGTTCATTGTTCTTAATAGATGCATAATATTCCATTGTGTATATATACCACTGACAACTTTCAGCTTCATTACTCAGGTAAGACCTTTCCTTTCATAGTATTCTCTAATTCCATTCCAGGTGGTTCACTTCCTAACAAAGTCCCAAAACCTAGATATAGACCAGGTCCCCTGAGATAGAGCATATGTTCACACATATCCATAAACCAGGGCAAAATACATACCTGAAAGCAAAAGTAAACAACAGTCCACAGTGAGTACCCCCCAACACTTCATCTGTACAATTCCAGCCTTTAGGTCCATGATTGTTCAACAATTTGTTTGGCTTTGTATGTTAACTCTCTTTTCAGCCACCAGGTTCCAGATGCCAGCAAGATGCCAACCAGACTTCCCTGGACAGACAACCCCACCAATATGTCCTGGAGCTCTGCTTCCCCAGAGCTCTTCCCCACTAGGGAAGGAGAGAGACAGGCTGGGAATATGGATCAACCAGTCAACATCCATGTTCAGCAGGGAAGCAGTTACAGAGGCTTCCACCTTCTGCATCCCACATGACCTTGGGTCCATACTCCCAGAGGGATAAAGAATAGGAAAGCTATCAGGGGAGGGGGTGGGATATAGAGATCTGGCGGTGGGAATTGTGTGGAGTTGTACCCCTCCTATTCTACGGTTTTGTTAATGTCTCCTTTTTAGAATAAATGAATTTAAAAAACTAAAAAACAAAACAAAGGCGTCAAGATGTACAATTCAGATGGAAACTGACTACAGATGAAATCAGTATCATGTAAGGAATAGCTGGAATAGGATGTTAATGTAAGTAAAGCTGAGAGGCTCAGAGAAATAATGGCATCAGTTGGATTAAAAAGGGCACTTAACTAGGAAAAATAAATAAACATTTATCTTAGCATACAGGAAACAAAGCCATTGGGATATAAAAGTATTAGAGGTTTTGAATTCTAATATTGTTGAAGAGAGAATTAACGATTTCCAAAATGACAAAAACAAGAATTTGGGGGGGCCATATAGTGGCACACGTGGCAAAGTGCACGTTACAGCATTCAAGGACCTGGGTTCAAGCCCCTGACCCCCACCTACAGGGAGAAAGCTTCACTTCACAAGCAGTGAAGTAGTGCTGCAGGTGTCTCCCTTTCTCCTAGTAATTAGTTAATTTTGGATAGACAGAGAAGTTTAGAGGAAAGGGAGAGATGGAGATAAAGATAGAGAGAGACACCTGCAGCACTGTTTCATCACTCATGAAGCTTGCCCCTGCAGGCGGTGATGGGGCTTGAACCCAGTTCCATATACACGGCAATGTGCACACACATGAGGTGTGCCGCTGCCTGGCTCCGCTCTCTTCCACTCTGTCTCCTCCTTCCCTATAGATTGCTCTCGGCCTCCATACAATAAATGAATAAGATGTTAAAATCAAACAAAAGCAAAAAGAATACGCCAGGACACAGCATGGAGGGCAAAGAGGAAAGACCCACAGGGCTTGCACTGGTGGGCTGGAGCTTTTGGGGGCGGGACACTCTCTGTGGAGAATGTCTTTTTAAGGCAGATTAGAGGGGAGATCGGTTACCTTGATGAAGAAGGGGCTGAGTATCTGAGAAGAAATGGTAAGGAGAGTGCAGTCCCCTGCATCACCATCAACCAGACTTGAGTAGTACAAGGAAAGAAAAGAAATAAGTAGAGTGGTAAAGTGAACAGAGGAAGGGAATATGGGGGTTTTCCAGGAAGTACTAGTGGCAAGCTAACTGGGGTTTAGACTCCCTAAAAAAGTCTTTGTTGCCAAACCCTAGGAAAAGGGCAACAGGAAACCGATATATTGAAATTGATATATTGAAATAAATATCTGGACCATGTTCAATTCACTGTGATTATCTACTTGGAAAGTTGAATGAAAGAGTGAATTTTGTCTACACAAAGTCAGAGTTTCAGTGGAAAGTTTAGAGAAAACAGGAAATAGACCAATATCCCATACAGTAGCAACTGTACTGTAAACCATTAAACACCCCCCCCCCCCCAATAGAATGATTCCAAGAAAACCTATGGGGGCCGGGCGGTGGTGTAGCTGGTTGAGCACACATATTATAATGTGCAAGGATGCAAGTTCAAGTCCCCAGTCCCCACCTGCAAGGAGAAAACTTCATGAGTGGTAAAGCAGTGTTGCAGATCTCTCTCTGACTCTCTATCACCCCTTTCCTTCTAGATTTCTGGCTGTCCAATAACTAAAGATAATAATTTTTTTTTTTAATAAGGACCTATGGGGAAAGATGAGTAAACAGAGGAAAAAGCAGCAAACCACAGAGAAGTCATAGGCATGTGTATTAGAAGCAAGAACAATGAATAGTTAATATTTAGAAAAAGGAAGGGAAGGAGTCGGGCAGTAGCGCAGTGAGTTAAGCACACATGGCGCAAAGCGCAAGGACCGGCGGAAGGTTCCTGGTTCGAGCCCCTGGCTCCCCACCTGCAGGGGTGTCGCTTCTCTGTCTTCCCCTCCTCTCTCCATTTCTCTCTGTCCTATCCAACAACGATAATAACAATAACAACAACAATAATAACCACAACAATGTTAAAACAAGGGCAACAAAAGGGAAAATAAATAAATAAATATAAAAAAAACATTTAAAAAGAAAAAAGGAAGGGAAAGTCAGAGAATAAAACAACTTAGGGGGCCGGGTGGCGGTGCAGCTGGTTGAGCACACATGCTACAATGAACAAGGACCCAGGTTCAAGCCCCTGGCCCCCACCTGCAAGGGGAAAGCTTTGTGAGTGGTGAAGTAGGTCGGCAGGTGTCTTCTTTTGGTGAAGTTTGCACCAAAGTACATGAGACGTCGGCAGTCAGGTCTCTGAGGAAGCCAGTGTCCGGAACTGTGCAGGTACATATTTGAGGGTGAAAGTACCCCAAAACGACTGTCTTGCAAAAACGTCTGCCTAATAAACTCTCTCTCTCTCTCTCTCAAAAATATATTGGGTGGGGATGGGTAGCATAAAATGGTTCTTCAAAGAGGCTTTCATCTGGTCCGGGAGGTGGAGCAGTGGCTAAAGTACTAGACTCTCAAGCGTGAGGTCCTGAGTTCAATCTCTAGCAGCACATGTACCAGAGTGATGTCTGGCTCTTTCTCTCTCTCCTTTGATCTTTCTCATCAAAGAGGCTTTCATTCCTGAGGCTTCCAAGTTCCAGGTTCAGTCCCCCTGTACCAGAGTTGAACAGTTCTCTGGTTAAAAAAAAAAAAAAAAAAAGGCAGCCGGGTGGTGGCGCAGTGGGTTAGGCTTACGTGGCGCAAAGCACAAGGACCAGCGCAAGGATCCTGGTTCGAGCTCCCGATTCCCCACCTGCAGGGGAGTCACTTCACAAGTGTGAAGCAGGTCTGCAGGTACCTATCTTTCTCTCCCCCCTCTGTCTTCCCCTCCTCTCTTGATTTCTCTCTAGCCTATCCAACAACAACAACAATAACAATAACAACAAGGGCAACAAAAATGGGGGAAAAATAGCCTCCAGGAGCAGTGGATGCATGGTGCAAGTACCAAGCCCCAGTGATAACACTGGAGGAAAAAAAAATTAGATGAAGAGACACATGGGGCAGAAGGGAAATAGCATAATGGTTATGCAAAGAGACTCTCATAGGAGCCTGAGGTGCCAAAGTCCCAGGTTCCATACCCCACACCACCATTAGCCAGAGCTGAGCAAGGCTCTGGCAAAAACAAACAAGCAAACAAAATTCCCAGAGACTTGGTAAAGCAATGAATCGCTTGACCAAAAATCACAGCTTGTAAATGAAAGAACTCAAAACAGAATACAGGTTTTTGTCACTCACGGCTGTTAATAAGAGATTGAAAGTAGTCATTAATGTAATTGCTGGCTAGCTTACTAATTGCCCTAATCACTTCTTTGCTTAGCCACGGCAATCACTTATTTTACTTGTGGGTTATTAATATATTTGAGGACATCCACAGACCACAAAGTAAGTTAACTTGTTTATATGCTGTGAGAAGTTCAATTTTTTCTTATACACTTCTAGAGGGAGTTACTTCATTTATTAAAGGGTCACATTCAGCTTTTATTCTAGTTTAGTTAACTGACAGCTAATTAAACTTCTGGTAGTGGCCATTTTTTTTTATACTATCTCATTGGAGTTTGAAGCTTACTTCTTTTATTTATTTTTTAATTTTTTTAATATTACAGAATGACATGTCGACAGGGGTTTGAATCCACACCATTCTCAGGTGGTGATCATGTTGTAATGTGCACTATCAAGGGATCAGTATGCTGGATGCCTTTAACTAGTATAGTGTCACCTGCCAATTATGCTTCAGTAAAATGCAGCTTCAGAATTGTTTTTTCTTTTTCAGAGAGGCAAAGAAAGTGAAAAAGATCACATACCAAAGCTTCCTTCAATGCAGTGGGGCCTGGGGTTCTAGCTTGGGTTGAGCTCATGTCTGAGACTCCAGAGTCCCAGGTTCAGGCCCCAGCACCACCATAAGCCAGAACTAAGAAGTGCTCTGGTAAAAAAAAAAAAAAAAAAAGTAAACACTTGGTTAGAGTTTGGCATTGCTATGATTTGACATTTATTTATTTGTTTATTTATTTATTCCCTTTTTGTTGCCCTTGTTGTCTTATTGTTGTGGTTATTATTGTTGTGGTCTTCGTTGTTGGATGAGTTGACTTTTATCAGTCTTTCTCCTTACTGTTTTGTTTAAGAGGGAAGGCTCTTTCCTGCTTGGGGAAACGGACGATGCCTTTGAAGGCTTCTGGGAAAATGTGCAGAGTTTCTGCCCCGTGGGACCCCGAGACAAATAACAAATGAATGACTCCGTATAAGGAACAGGCGTGGGGGCGGGGCGTCTCTCCTGAAATAGAGGGGGAAACTTGGGAGACTTGACCTGCTCCTTGAGAGTAGCCGTAAAAATCTCCCTTCTTCTTTAGGGCTTGGAAACCGAATTCGCGGCTTTAAAACTTATTTTTAATGTGGCCTAGGAGGTGGAACAGTGGATGAAGTGTTGGACACTCAAGCATGTGCTCCTAAGTCTGATGACGGTAGTGCAGGTACCAGAGCAATCTCTCTGTCTCTCCCCCTCTCTCTCCCTCCCTCTCTCTCTCTCCTCCTCCTCCTCCTCCCCCTCCTCCTCCTCCCCCTCCTCCTCCTCCCCCTCCTCCTCCTCCCCCTCCTCCTCCTCCCCCCCTCCTCCTCTTGCTGCTCATGATGAATGGTCTGGAGAAGTCTCTCTCTCTCTCTCTCTCTCTCTCTCTCTCTCTCTCTCTCACACACACACACACACACACACACAATTAGCTTATTTATTTATGAGAGAGAAACAGAACATCACTCTGGCACATGTGATACCAGGGACTAAACTCAGGAATTCACAGTTAGTCCCTGACTGTCATTGTACCACTATTTGGGTTACTGGATTTTTTAAAAAAAGATTTTATTTATTTATGAGAAAGATAGGAGTAGAGAGAGAACCAGACATCACTCTGGCACATGTGCTGCCGGGGATCGAACTCGGGGGACCTCATGCTTGAGAGTCCAAAGCTTTACCACTGTGCCACCTCCCGGACCACAGGTTACTGGATTTTTAAAACTATTTTTATTATTGGATGGAGAGAAATTGAAAGAGGTGGGGGAGAGGTAGAGAGGAAGAGAGACAGAGAGAGACACCTGCAGCATTGCTTCACCACTCATGAAGCATCTCCCCTGCAGGAGGGGGCCAGGGGCTTGAACCTGGATCCTTGTGTACTACAATGTGCACAGTTAGTCGTATCACTCTGAGTCTTCAGATCAGATCAGATCACTATCACATTTCGAGTATATAACCATACGCACAATCTTCATTAAATCAAGCAATATTAAATTAAACACACTGGAGTATGGTCTTGTTCTAGATACTTATATATAAAAAGAATTGGTGGGGGTGGGCAGAAAGATAGTATAATGATTTTCTTTTTTTTAAATTAATTTATTTTCCCTTTTTGTTGCCTTTGTTTTTTTTTTTAAATTGTTGTTGTAGTTATTATTGTTGTAGTTATTGATGTCATTGTTGGATAGGACAGAGAGAAATGGAGAGGGGAGGGGAAGACAGAGATGGGGAGAGAAAGACAGACACCTGCAGACCTGCTTCACCGCCTGCAAAGCTACTACCCTGTAGGTGGGGAGCCGGGGGTTCGAACTGTGATCCTTACACTTTGCGCCATGTGCGCTTAACCCCCTGTGCCTCCCATCGCCCTTTCGGTTCTATGCCCATCAGAAGGTCCTCACCGAGACACAGGCCAGCGACACCGAGGCAGACGCTCTGCTTTGTGGTCCTCTTCCCTGAGCATCATACAGACCGTCCCTTTATTGAGTTCTTCTCACAGTGTCTGCCTTGACAGGCTGTCTACTCCCCTCCGAGACTCTGAGGTGACTTCTCTGCTTCACTCAGGGAAAGGCCGGCTCTCACCATCTCTCCAGCCACCACTCTCAGAGTCCCTGCTAATCAATGCAACCAGGACCACCTCAACATGTTTCACTTCGGACTGTGTCCACAGATGACAGGTCTGCGATGCCAACTCTTCACATCCAGTCTCTGATACCAAGTTGCAGATGCTACCATGACCCCAACCTGACTCCCCTGGGCAGACAACTTCACCAGTGTATCCTGGAACCCCATCTCTCTGGAGCCCTGCCCCACTAGGGGAAGATAGAAACAGGCTGGGAGTATGGATCGACCTGCCAATACCCATGTTCTGCAGAGAAGCAATTACAGAAGCCAGACCTTCCACCTTCTGTACCCCGATAATGATTCTGGGTCCATACTCCCAGAGAGATAAAGAACAGGAAGATTTCCAGTGGAGGGGATGGGATATGGAACTCTGGTGGTGGGAAATGTGTGGAATTTTACCCCTTTTATCATGATTTTTGTCGATATTTTCTATTTTATAATTAAGTTAAAAATCATATTCATAATAAAAGATAAAAAGAACCCAGTGGCATTTGAATTCTGAGTAGACATTCCATCAGGAAGGCATATTTAAGCTCTGCCAATCTGGATGCATGTTTCTTCTCTTACATGGGCTTATAGCTGGCTCTTGACAAAAGAAACAGCAGCTCCCAAATGCAGTTACTTATGCTAAGTTCTACCATGACTTACTATCTAACTCAACTGTAATATATATATATATATTTCAGTTCTGACTTATGGAGGTTCAGGGCATTGAACCTGGGACTTGGAAGCCTCAGGCCTGAAAGTTTCTCTTCTTTAAAAATTATCTTTATTTATTTATTGGAAATCAAGAGGGTAGGGGGAGACAGGGAGAGAGAGACACCTGCAACACTGCTTCACCACTTGCAAAGCTTTCCCCCTGCAGGTGGGGACTGTGGGCTTGAACCCAGGTCCTTGCACATTGTAACATATGTACTCAACCAAGTGTGCCACACCCCAGCCCCTGAAAGTCTCTATGTATAACTGTTATGCTATTTCTCTTGATCACTAACACATTGTATTAAATTTTTTTTAAAAAATTGCCAGAACATTGCTCAGCTCTAGCTTATGGAAGCTCATGGGACTGAATCTGGGACTTTGGAGTCTCAGATCTGAAAGTCTTTTGGCATAAGCATTATGCTATCTCCCTTGTCCCCATTTACATCTGCAACCTTTCCCCAAAGTCATGACTTTATTATTGTTATTATTATTATTAAAGCCACATGATATTATTTCTTTATGTATTTTTGGATAGAGAAAGACAGAGAGAAATTGAGAGGGACATGGAAGAGATAGAGCAAGAGAGGGAGAGATACCTGCAGCCTTGCTTCGCTGCTTCTGAAACTTCCCTCTTGCAAGTGGGGGCCAGTGGTTTGAACCTGGGTCCTTTCACACTGTAATGTGTACTCTTGACAAGGTATGTCACCTCCTGGTCCCCGAAGTCAAGATTTAAACCAGTCAGTCTGAAGCTTCCTGGTTAGCAGCAGTGAGACCCTGCTCCCTGGGCTGTGAGGGAGCTCACCTGCACAGCACAACTGCTCTGCTGTGCATGCGCCAGGCTCAGGCCCAGTGGCCCAGCGGCCCAGCCCCCACTGCTACGGAGGAAGGTTTAGTGTGTGGTTCTCTCTCTCTCTACCTCTCTGCCCAGCCTTCAACATTTGTTTGTTTGTTTGTTTGTTCGTCTGTTTTACCAGAGCACTTTTCAGCTCTGGCTTAGGGGTTGAACCTGGGACTTTGGAGCCTCAGACCTGAGACCTTTCTTTCTTTCTTTCAAATTTTTAAAATTTATTTGTTTATTTTCCCTTTTGCTGCACTTGCTGTTTTATTGTTGTAGTTATCGTTGTTGGATAGGACAGAGAGAAATGGAGAGAGGAGGGGAAGACAGAGAGGGGGAGAGAAAGACAGACACCTGCAGACCTGCTTCACCGCCTGTGAAGCGACTCCCCTGCAGGTGGGGAACCAGGGGCTCAAACCGGGATCCTTGAGCGGGGCCTTGTGCTTTGTGCCATGTGTGCTTAACCGGCTGTGCTACGGCCCGACTCCCCGAGAATCTCTTTCTATTTGAAGAAGTCAGCTCCGAGTGATGAGGTGACTTTCCCTGAAGTCCTTCTTTTCTTGTTCCGTGCTCTTGCTGACTGTAGAGACCTTGCATTTGGCACAACCCCTTGAATATTTTTTTCTGTGCCAGACGAGGCGCTTCCTGATTAATGACTCGTTTGCGAGAGACCATTAGGTCCCTAAGTTTATTTGGGTGAATTTTTTTTTAACCAGACTATTTTTTCTCCTGACTTTATTAGTCAGGAGAACTCTTATTTTCCCCATTTTCCCCAAAAAGTTGACATATATCAAAGGAAAATAACCACAGTTTTAATTTCCGAGGACTGTTTATTTGTGCTTTTCCACCACAGCCTGCGCTCTCTTAATATTTCCCTACTTTCTCCGAGGATGAGAATTGCAAGCTTTTAAATTCCACTTCTATTTCCTGTATTGGCCCTCTTTCCCCAGAGGTTAATCTTAGATAATAAAATATAGTAACAAAATGAAACGGTGGTTTTATTCCAGTGTTGGTGAGTTAACTTTTCATTGTTCTTATTCATAAAGAAGATGGAATTGGGCTGTTTGATTTCTTGGCAATGAGCAGAGATCCTGTTCTGGGAACTGGCCACAAAGAAGGGGGGAGAGGGAGAGGGGCTGAGCGTCAGTCACCAAAGGGACTCTTCACTCATTCACTCACTCACTCACTCACTCATTCATAAGAAAGAGAAAGAGACTAGGGCACCTCCATATCCTTACACATTCTTACAGCTCTGGCATATATGCTGCTGGGGATTGAACCTGGGACTTCAGGCCTGCAATTCCTATGCTCTGCCACTGAGGTATCCCCCCTAGAACTCTGATTTTATTTGGCCAGATTAAAAATAATAAGTATGGATTTAGTTTACCGACAGGACATTTAAGAGTTCAATAAGGGAGTGGGAGAGATAGTGTAACAGATATGCAAAGAGACTCTCATGACTGAGGCTCCAAAGTTCCAGGTTCAACCCCCCCCCACACACACACTGAGTAGTGTTCTGATTAAAAAAATAAATACATAAAATGTTTTTTAAAAAAGAGTTAAATAAATAAAATTCCTCCCTGTTGTCATTTAAATTTTTATTTTGCTCCTTTCTCCTTCTCCTCCTCCTCATAATAATAATACATATATTTATTATTTTAAAAATTTATTCATTTTTTGGATAGAGACAGAGGTAAAATAAGAGGAAAGGAGGATATGTATGTATGTATATATATATATATATATATATATATAGAGAGAGAGAGAGAGAGAGAGAGAGACCTGAAGCACTATTTCTCCACTTGTGAAGTTTCCCTCCTGCAGGTGGGGAAAAACCTGGGCACTTGTGCATAATAAGATGTACTTTCTGCCAGGAAGTCCACCACCTGACCCCACCAGGATGCTTTTTTTTTTTAATAGTTGTTATGAAGGTATATTTAGTAAATTTTCTAAAATTGATTTTGGATAGACACAGACAGAAATTGAGAGGGGAGAGGGAGAGACAGAGGAGAGAAAGAGAGACACATCTGTAGCACTGTTCTTTCATGGCTCATGAAGCGTCCTCCTGCATGTGGGGATGGGGGCTTGAACTCAGGTCCTTGTACACTATAATGTGCGCACTCAGTCATGTATGTTACCACTCAGCCCTTTAAGCCGTCATTGACTGATGTGAAGCATCACCCTGAACTGGCTGTTTGTGGGGATGGACAGCTTACTGCTTCTTCCTTAGTCTGCTGAACTGCTCTTTTTTTTCTTTTCTTTTTTTCTTTTTTTTTTTTTTTTTCCTCCTCCAGGGTTATTGCTGGGGCTCGGTGCCTGCACCATGAATCCACCGCTCCTGGAGGCCATTTTTTCCCCCTTTTTTTGTTGCCCTTGTTGTAGCTTCATTGTGGTTATTATTATTGCCCTTGTTGACGCAATTCGTTGTTGGATAGGACAGAGAGAAATGGAGAGAGGAGAGGAAGACAGAGAGGGGGAGAGAAAGACAGACACCTGCAGACCTGCTTCACTGCCTGTGAAGCGACTCCCCTTGCAGGTGGGGAGCCGGGGGCTCGAACTGGGATCCTTACGCTGGTCCCTGCGCTTTGTGCCACATGCGCTTAACCCACTGCGCCACCGCCCGACCCCCACTGCTCTTTTTTTCACAAACATAGAGTCATCCCGAATTTTCTGCATTTCCTTGCTTCGAATAACTGTGGTTTGTTGAATCAAAGCAGTTGGATTTGATACACATCCATTATCATCCTTCAAGAATTAGTTCATCTTTCTGGGCTCAAGAGACTGAGCCAGTGATGCCTGACCTCATCTGGTCCCTGAGGAAGTGATTTTCCCCCTTCCTCCTGACTCAGGATGAGACAAAGGAAGGGAGGGAGAGGAGAGGAGAGGAGAGAGAGACAGAGGGGGAGAGGGAGAGGGAGAGGGGAGAGGGGAGAGAGGAGAGGGAGAGGGAGAGGGAGAGGGGAGAGGGAGAGGGAGAGGGAGAGACAGAGAGAGAGGGGCAGGGAGAGGGAGAGGGGCAGGGAGAGGGAGAGGGAGAGGGAGAGGGAGAAGGAGAGGGAGAGGGGAGAGGGAGAGGGAGAGGGAGAGGGGAGAGGGGAGAGGGAGAGGGAGAGGGAGAGGGAGAGGGAGAGGGAGAGGGAGAGGGAGAGGGGAGAGGGAGAGGGAGAGGGAGAGGGAGAGGGAGAGGGGAGAGGGGAGAGGGAGAGGGAGAGGGAGAGGGAGAGGGAGAGGGAGAGGGAGAGGGAGAGGGAGAGGGAGAGGGAGAGGGAGAGGGAGAGGGAGAGGGAGAGGGAGAGGGAGAGGGAGAGGGAGAGACTGACTAGAGCACTGCTCATCTCTGCCTTATGGTGGTGCTGGAGATTGAACTTGGGATCTAGGAGCCTCAGGCTTCAAAGTTTTTTTTTCGCAGAACCACTGAGTCCCTCCCCAGCTCCAAAAATGTCTTAAAAAAAAAAAAAAAAGGCATAGATGGTGAGAATGGTGACTGTTTCCTCCTTTGCCGCAATTCGTCAACCTGGAGTCTCTCCTTTTTCTTTACAAGGAGACTGAATGCTTACTCGTGTGACTGAAGTCTCTCTTCAGGTGGCTCTGGGGTCCTTCCTGGGAGCTGTGTATCCCTTCAGAGACATCAGTCATCTCAGCCATATACACTGTCTGTCTGCTGAGAAAGGCTACATCCTCACAGTGGATGAAGCAAACAAGAGACATATTTTCCTTTCTTCTTCTCCTTCTTCTCTTTCTCCTCCTCCTTCTCATTTTTCTCCTTCTTTGCTTTATTTTATTTTTTAAATATTTATTTATTTATTCATTCCCTTTTGTTGCCCTTGTTGTTTTATTGTTGTAGTTATTATTGTTGTTGTTGTCGTTGTTGGATAGGACAGAGAGAAATGGAGAGAGGAGGGGAAGACAGAAAGGGGGAGAGAAAGACACCTGCAGACCTGCTTCACCGCTTGTGAAGCAACTCCCCCCTGCAGGTGGGGAGCCGGGGGCTTGAACTGGGATTCTTCCGCCAATCCTTGCACTTTGTGCCACATGTGCTTAACTCGCTGCGCTACCGCCCAATTCCCAATTTATTTTATTTTTCTTAAACTTGACAGGACAGAGAGAAACTGAGAGGGGAGGGAGAAATAGGGAGAGAGAGAGAGACAGAGACAGAGAGAGACACCTGCAACAACGCTATCCCACTCATGAAGTTTCCCTCACCCCCCACAGGTAGGGACTGGGGGGCTGAATTTAGGTCCTTGGCATGGTAAGCTGTGTGCTCCACCAAGTGCGCCACTACCTGGCCCCCAGAGACATCTTTCCTTCCCTTTTTTCTTTTCTCTTTTCTTTTCTTTTTTTCTCTTTTCTTTTCTTCTCTTCTCTTTTCTCTTTCCTTTCTTTATTTTTATCTTTATTTATTTATTGGATAGAGACAGCTAGAAGTAGAGAGGGAAGGGGGTAAGAGAGAGGGAGAGAGACAGAGCGACATCTGCGGCCCTGCTTCACCACTCATGAAGCTATGTCCCTGCAGGTGGGGACTGGGGGCTCAAACCTGGGTCCTTGCGCATTGTACCATGTGCGCTCAATGAGGTGCACCACTGCCTGTCCTGAGAGACATGGTTTCTTAACTCCACAAAGCCACAGCCACCAGAGACTTAAGCTCTCTGGCGGCTCCCATCCTGGTGTGGATCTCTGTTTCTTTCATCACCTCACTAGGTCTTTGGGAAGGAGGGAGGCAAATGTGTGTTTTGCCAGCCATCTTAAACCCAAAGTCCATGGGATCATTTGGCTCCACTTGTGGTAAGTGCTTTGTAGCAGGAAAGCAACATGGCCTGATGTGAACACTGGAGAAATCTAGCCCGGGGTGAAGGACTTTGGGAAGGACTTTCTTTAAAGAGACATTTTATGCTTTTCTTCATCATCATCATTATTATTATTATTTACTGTTATCTTCACCACTACAGGCCAATTTTTTTTTGGATTGAGAGACATACACAGAGGAAGACAGAGAGACAAGGAGAGAAAAAGAGATACCACAGCATTGGAGCTTCCTCCAGTGCAGTGGGGGGGGGGCTGCAGGAGCCTGGGACACACATGACAAAGCAGACGTACTATCCAGGTGAGCTGTCTGCTGGCCCCATTTTACTGTTTACATTTTCATGTGTCCCACCACCCCACTCCACCCCACCCCAAGAAACCAAGGGTATTTACTTGAAATGTGTTGGATGAGTAGATTTGGTTAGCCTGTGGATCAAATTATGTGTACATAGCAATGTTGACTCAAATACTGAAATTGTAGTCATCTGTCATATAATTAGCCCTGAACTGGCTGCTATCAAGCTATTAC